>NC_054474.1:116439456-116739456 GCF_017639515.1 Carcharodon carcharias | reverse complement strand
ACCTGTCACTCCTGTGATAGCCGTCAGCCCACAATACCCGTCACCCCAACGATACCCGTCACCCCTGTGATACCTGTCACTCCTGTGATACCTATCACCCCTGTGATACCTGTCACTCCTGTGATAGCCGTCAGCCCACAATACCCGTCACCCCTGTGATGCCGTCACATTGCAATACCCATCACCCCTAAGATACCCATCACCTTGACATACCTGTCACCCCACGATACCCGTCACCCCAACGATGCCCGTCACCCCGATACCTGTCACTCCTGTGATACCTATCACCCCTGTGATACCTGTCACTCCTGTGATAGCCGTCACCCGTGATGCCTGTCACATTGCAATACCCGTCATCCCTACGATACCTGTCACCCCACGATACCCATCACCCCTGCGATACCTGTCACCCTGTGACACCCGTTACCCCAGGATACTTGTCACTCTGCGACTCCCGTAACCCCTACAATACCCGTCACTGTGATGCCGGTCACCCCTGTGATACCTGTCACCCCTACGATATTCGTCACATTGTGATACCCGTCACCCTGTGATACCCGTCACCCCTACGATACCCGTCACCTTGATACCTGTCAACCCCTGTGATACCTGTCATCCCTACGATACTCGTCACATTGTGATACCCATCACATTGTGATAACCGTCACCCTGTGATACCTGTCAGACCTACGATACCCGTCACCTTGATACCTGTCAACCCCTGTGATACCTGTCACCCCTACGATACCCGTCACCTTGATACCTGTCAACCCCTGCGATACCCGTCACACTGCGATACCCGTCACCCTGCGATACCCGTCACTCCTACGATACCTGTCACTGCGATACTTGTCACCCCGGTGATACCTGTCACCGCTGCATTACCCATCACTGTGATCGCTGTCACCCGTGTTACCTGTCACCCTGCAATACCTGTCACCATGCGATACCTGTCACCCTGCGATGCTTATCACCCTGTGATGCCTGTCACCCCGTGACACCTGTCACCCCTGCGATGCCCGTCATCCTGTGATACCCATCACCCGTGATACCCGTCACCCCTGTGATGCCCGTCACGTTGTGATATCCGTCACTTGTGATACCTTTCACCGTGATACCCGTCACCCATGATACCAGTCACCCCTACGATACCCGACATCCTGTGATAACCATCACCCGTGCGATACCCATCACCGTGATACCTGTCACCCTACGATACCTGTAACTGTGATACCCGTCACCCGTGGTCCCGTCACCACTGTGATACCCGTCACAACTATGGATACCCGTCACCGCTGCGATACCTCTCACCCTCCGATAACCGTCATCCCTACGATACCCGTCACCCCTATGATACCCGTCACTGCGATACCCATCACCCCTGTGATACCCGTCACCGCTGCATTACCCATCACTGTGATAGCCGTCACCCGTGTTACCCGTCACCCTGCGATACCCGTCACCCTGCGATACCTGTCACCCTGCGATGCCTATCACCCTGTGACACCCGTCACTCCTGTGATGCCTGTCACCTCGTGACACCCATCACCCCTGCGATGCCCGTCACCCTGTGATACCCATCACCCGTGATACCCGTCACCTCTGCGATGCCCGTCATGTTGTGATATCCTTCACTCGTGATACCCGTCACCGTGATACCCGTCACCCGTGATACCAGTCACCCCTACGATACCCGACATCCTGTGATAACCATCACCCGTGCGATACCCATCACCGTAACAGCTGTCACCCTACGATACCTGTAACTGTGATACATGTCACCCTGCGATACCCGTCACCCGTGATCCCATCACCACTGTGATACCCATCACCCCTGCGATACCCACTGTCCCTGTGATACACCTCACCCTCCGATAACCGTCACCCCTACGATACCAGTCACCCATAGAACCATAGAAAAGTTACAGCGCAGAAGGAGGCCATTTGGCCCATCTTGTCCATGCCAGTCGAAGGACACCCAGGCGCCCTTTCTAATCCCAGCTTCCTGCAACTGACCCATAGCCCTGCAGCTTACAGCACTTTAGGTGCAGATCCAGGTACTTTTTAAAAGAGTTTAAAGTTTCTGCCTCTACCACCAACTTGGGCAGCGAATTCCAGACACTCACTACCCTCTGTGTAAAAAAGTTCTTCATCGTCCCCCCCGACACCTTCTGCCACTTATCTTGAATCTATGTCCCCTGGTTCTAGAATTCTCCATCAAGAGAAACAATTTTATCCTGTCCACTCTATCTATTCCCCTCATAATTTTGTACACCTCAATCAAGTCACCTCTCAGTCTTCTTTGTTCTAAGGAAAATAACCCCAACCTACCCAATCTCTCCTCGTAGCTACACTTTTCTAACACTGGCAACATTCTTGTAAACCTCCTCTCCACTCTCTCCAGAGCCCCATAATACCCTTCATCCCTGCAATACCCGTCACCCCAGTGATACCTGTCATTCCTGCAATACTCGTCACCCTTATGATACCCGTCACCACTGTGATACCCGTCATCCCTGCGACACTCTTCACCCTGTGATACTCATCATCCCTGTGATATCCATCAGCCTGTGATACCCATCACCCCTACGATACCCGTCACTGTGATACCCATCACCCTGTGATACTCGTCACCCGTGACACCCGTCACCCTGCAATACCTGTCCCCACTATGAAACTCGTCAGTGATAACTGGTACCCCATGATACCCGTCACCACTGTGATACCCGTCATCCTTGCAACACCTGTCACCCTGTGATACCCATCATCCCCGCGATACCCTTCACCCCTACAATACCCATCACCCCTGTGATACCCATCACCATGCGATACCTGTCTCCCCTACGATACCCGTCACTGCTATACCCGTCACCCGTGATACCTGTCACCGCTGCATTACCCATCACTGTGATAGCCGTCACCCGTGTTACCCGTTACCCTGCAATAACTGTCACCCTGCGATATCCGTCAACCTGCGATACCTGTCACCCTGCAATACCCATCACCCCTGTGATACCCGTCACCCTGCGATACCTGTCACCCTGCAATACCCATCACCCCTGTGATACCCGTTACCCTGCGATACCTGTCACCCTGCAATACCCATTACGCCTGTGATACCCGTCACCCTGCGATAGCTGTCACCCTGCAATACCCATCACCCCTCTGATACCCGTCACCCTGCGATACCTGTCACCCTGCAATACCCATCACCCCTGTGATACCCGTCACCCTGCGATACATGTCACCCTGCAATACCCATCACCCCTGTGATACCTGTCACCCTGCGATACCTGTCACCCTGCAATATCCATCACCCCTGTGATACCCGTCACCCTGCGATACCTGTCACCCTGCAATACCCATCACCCCTGTGATACCTGTCACCCTGCGATACCTGTCACATTGCAAAACCTGTCACCCCTACGATACCCGTCACCCTGTCGATACCCATCACCTTGCGATATCCCTCACACCACGATACCTGTCACCCCACGATACCCGTCACCCTTGTGATATCCGTCACCCCTATGATACCCGTCAGCCCTGCGATACGCGTCACTCCTGCGATAACTGTCACCCCTATGATAACTGTCACCCTTAAGATATCTGTCACCCTGCGATACCCATCACCCCTATGGTACCTGTCACCATGATACCCGTCAACCCGACGATACCCATCACACTGCCATACCTGTCACCCCACGATACCTGTCACCCTGTGATACTGTCACCCCTGCGATACCCATCACCCTGTGATACCCGTTACCCAATGATACTTGTCACTCTGTGACTCCCGTCACTCCTACGATACCCGTCACTCTACGATACCTGTCACTGTGATGCCCGTCACTCCTTAGATACCTGTCACCCCTAAGATACTCGTCACATTGTGATACCCGTCACCCTGTGATACCTGTCACCCCTACGATACCAGTCACCTTGATACCTGTGAACCCCTGTGATTCCTGTCATCCCTACGATACCCATCACCCTGTGATTCCTGTCATCCCTACGATACCCATCACGCTGTGATACCTGTCACCCTGCGATACCCGTCACCTCTACGATACCCGTCATTCTGCGATACCCGTCACTCTGCGATTCCTGTCACCCTGTGATACCCGTCACCCCTGCGATGCCTATCACCCTGTGATACCCGTCACTCCTGTGATGCCTGTCACCCCGTGATACCCGTCACACCTACGATGCCCGTCACCCTGTGATACCCATCACCTGTGATACCCGTCACTCTGCGATTCCCATCACCCCTACGATACCCGTCACCCTGTGATGCCCGTCACCCTGAGATACCCATCACCCCTGCGATGCCTATCGCCCTGTGATACCCAACACTCCTGTGATGCCTGTCACCCTGTGAAACCCGTCACCCCTGCGAAGCCCATCATCCTGTGATACCCATCACCCGTGAAACCCGTCACGTTGTGATATCCTTCACTCGTGATACCTGTCACCGTGATACCCGTAACCGTGATACCTGTCACCCGTGACACCAGTCACCCCTACGATACCTGTAACTGTGATACACGTCACCCTGCGATACCCGTCACCCGTGATCCCGTCACCACTGTGATACCCGTCACAACTACGGATACCCATCACCCCTGCGATACCCACCGTCCCTGTGATACCCCTCACCCTCCGATAACCGTCACCCCTACGATACCCGTCACCCATAGAACCATAGAAAAGTTACAGCACAGAACGAGGCCATTCGGCCCATCTTGTCCATGCCAGTCGAAGGACACCCAAGCGCCCTTTCTAATCCCAGCTTCCTGCAACTGGCCCATAGCCCTGCAGCTTACAGCACTTAAGGTGCAGATCCAGGTACTTTTTAAAAGAGTTTAAAGTTTCTGCCTCTACCACCAACTTGGGCAGCGAATTCCAGACACTCGCTACCCTCTGTGTAAAAAAGTTCTTCCGCGCCCCCCCGACACCTTCTGCCACTTATCTTGAATCTATGTCCCCTGGTTCTAGAATTCTCCAACAAGAGTAACAATTTTATCCTGTCCACTCTATCTATTCCCCTCATAATTTTGTACACCTTAATCAAGTCACCTCTCAGCCTTCTTTGTTCTAAGGAAAATAACCCCAACCTACCCAATCTCTCCTCGTAGCTACACTTTTCTAACACTGGCAACATTCTTGTAAACCTCCTGTCCACTCTCTCCAGAGCCCCATAATATCCTTCATCCCTGCGATACCCATCACCCCAGTGATACCTGTCATCTCTGCAATACCCGTCACCCTTACGATACCCGTCACCACTGTGATACCCGTCATCCCTGCGACACTCTTCACCCTGTGATACCCGTCATCCCTGCGATACCCATCAGCCTGTGATACCCGTCACCCCTACGATACCCATCACTGTGATACCCATCACCCTGTGATACTCATCACCCGTGATATTCGTCACCCTGCAATACCTGTCACCACTATGAAACCCGTCAGTGATACCCGTTACCCCGTGATACCCGTCACCACTGTGATACCCGTCACCACTGTGATACCCGTCATCCTTGCAACACCTTCACCCTGTGATACCCATCGGCCCTGCGATACCTGTCACCTCTACAATACCTGTCACCATGCGATACCCGTCACCCCTACGATACCCGTCACCCTGATACCCATCACCCGTGATACCCGTCACCCCTGTGATGCCCGTCACGTTGTGATATCCTTCACTCGTGATACCCATCACCGTGATACCCGTCACCCGTGATACCAGTCACCCCTACGATACCCGACATCCTGTGATAACCATCACCCGTGTGATACCCATCACCGTGACAGCTGTCACCCGATACCTGTAACTGTGATACACGTCACCCTGCGATACGCGTCACCCGTGATCCCGTCACCACTGTGATACCCGTCACAACTATGGATACCCGTCACCCCGCGATACCCACCATCCCTGTGATACACCTCACCGTCCGATAACCGTCACCCCTACAATACCCGTCACCCATAAAACCATAGAAAAGTTACAGCGCAGAACGAGGCCATTTGGCCCATCTTGTCCATGCCAGTCGAAGGCACCCAGGCGCCCTTTCTAATCCCAGCTTCCTGCAACTGGCCCATAGCCCTGCAGCTTACAGCACTTAAGGTGCAGATCCAGGTGACTTTTTAAAAGAGTTTAAAGTTTCTGCCTCTACCACCAACTTGGGCAGCGAATTCCAGACACTCACTACCCTCTGCGTAAAAAAGTTCTTCATCGTCCCCCCGACACCTTCTGCCACTTATCTTGAATCTGTGTCCCCTGGTTCTAGAATTCTCCATCAAGAGTAACAATTTTATCCTGTCCACTCTATCTATTCCCCTCATAATTTTGTACACCTCAATCAAGTTACCTCTCAGCCTTCTTTGTTCTAAGGAAAATAACCCCAACCTACCCAATCTCTCCTCGTAGCTACACTTTTCTAACACTGGCAACATTCTTGTAAACCTCTTCTCCACTTTCTCCAGAGCCCCATAATACCCTTCATCCCTGCGATACCCATCATCCCGGTGATAACTGTCATCCCTGCAATACCCGTCACCCTTACGATACCCGTCACCACTGTGATACCCGTCATCCCTGCGACACTCTTCACCCTGTGATACCCGTCATCCCTGCAATACCCATCAGCCTGTGACACGCGTTACCCCTACGATACCCATCACTGTGATACCCATCACCCTGTGATACTTGTCATCCGTGATACCCGTCACCCTGCAATACCTGTCACCACTATGAAACCCGTCAGTGATACCCGTTACCCCGTGATACCCATCATCCCAGTGATACCCGTCACCACTGTGATACCCGTCACCCTTGCAACACCTGTCACCCTGTGATACCCATCATCCCTGCGACACTCTTCACACTGTGATACCCGTCATCGCTGCGATATCCCTCACCTGTGATATCCATCACCCTGCAATACCTGTCACCACTAAGAAACCCGTCAGTGATACCCGTTACCCCGTGATACCTGTCACCCCGGTGATACCCATCATCCCAGTGATACCCATCACCACTGTGATACCCATCATCCTTGCAACACCAGTCACCCTGTGATACCCGTCACCTGTGATACCCGTCACCTGTGATACCCGTCACCCGTGATACCCGTCACCACGTGATACCCATCACCCTGCGATACCCGTATCCCTTGCGATACTCGTCACCCCTATGAAACCCATCAATGATACCCGTCATAATGATACTCGTTACCCCGTGATACCCGTCACCCGTGATGCCCGTTACTCTGCAATGCCAGTCACCCTGTGATACCCGTCACCCCTATGACACCCGTCACCCCTTGATACCCGTCACCCATGATGCCCGTTACCCTGCAATGCCAGTTACCCTGTGATACCTGTCACCCCATGACACCTGTGATACCCATCTCCCCGCGATATCCATGATATCCATCACGCTTACGATACCCATCACCCCTATGATACCTGTCACCCCTACAGTATTCATCACTCCTGTGTTAACCATCACCTGTGATACCCGTCACTGTGATACCCGTAACCCTGTGATACCCGTCAACCCTGTGATACCCGTCACCCTGTGATACCCGTTATCTTGTGATACCCGTTATCTTGTGATACCCGTCATCCTTGTGATACCCATTACCCTGTGATACCCGTCACCCCGTGATACCCGTTACCCCGTGATACCCATTACCCTGTGATACCCGTTACCCTGTGATACCCATTACCCTGTGATACCTGTTACCCTGTGATACCCGTTACCCTGATACCTGTTACCCTGTGATACCCGTTACCCTGTGATACCCGTCACCCTGCAATACTCGTGATGGGTATCGCATGATAAATGCCAGCCTCCTAAAATAATAGAGAATCAAACAAAATATAGAAAATGCACAGCTGGAAGTATGAAAAATGAAGATAGAGCCTGAGTATGGATAATGGAATGTAAAAGACAACATGAATGTCTTTACAAATCACAAAATCTTGCAACACAAAAGGCTGCTATCTGTTCTGTTGGGCCAGTGCTGGCTATGTGAAAGAGCTGCCCAATTTAATGCTCCAGCCTACTTCCTCCCTATAACACTGCAGATTAGTCCTCTTCATATACATGTCTTTTTAAAATTCTTACAAAATTGGATTCTACCACTCTTTCCGGCAGTGGGCTCCACATCTTAACCCTCTGTGTGGAGAAAATTCCCCTTATTTCCACCATTTTTCTTGGCAGTTATTAAATCTGTGGCTCCTGGTCACCAAACCATTTGCCAGAGGAAATACTTTCTTCCTACTTGCTTATAAAATTTTGAATGCCTCCATTGTATCTCCACTTATCATTCTCTGCTCTAAGAAGAACAATCCCAGCTTCTCCAATCTCTCCACATAACTGAACCCCCTCATCCCTGCTAAACCTGATAAACCTCCTCTGTACCCTCTCAAAGGCTTTGACATTATTTCAAAATGTGGTGTCCATAATTATACACAACACTTCAACTGAGGCTCGATCAGAGATTTGTAAAGGTTTCACTATAAGCTTTTTCATCAAGATTTTATAAACATATAAATAGTAAAAGGTTAGTCAAAGGAAGGCGGAGGCTGGTTAGAGGCTGAGAAGGAAACAGTCTTGTGGAGGCAGAGGGGCTGGCCGGGGTATTGAATGAATACTTTGCATCTTCAGTAAAGAAGAGTATTCTCTCAATATAACAGGAAAGTCAGAGGCAGTAATGATATTAGACAGGATAAAAATAGAATAGAGGAGATTCTTCAAAGTTGACAGAGCTCAAAATAGAAACAGCCCCCTTTCCAGATGGGATGCATCCTTGATTGCTGAGAAAAGTCAGGGTGACCACAATCTTCCTTGGATATGGGTGTCAGAGGACTTAGGCACGGCAAATGTTAGACCCTGTTCAAATAAGGGGAAAAGGATATACCTGATAACTTTAGGAAGTGGTGAGGAAACTTTGAGACACAATAATTCAGGGCAAAATTAATAGGCACTTGGAAGAACATGGGTTAATAAATGAAAGCCAGTATGGATTTGTTAAAAACAAATTGTGTTTGACTAACTTGATTGAATT
Source organism: Carcharodon carcharias (assembly GCF_017639515.1). Lineage (NCBI taxonomy): Eukaryota > Metazoa > Chordata > Chondrichthyes > Lamniformes > Lamnidae > Carcharodon > Carcharodon carcharias. The sequence goes on along the minus strand of NC_054474.1, from coordinate 116,730,370 downwards.
ATTTGATCAAGTAAGGGAAAGGGTTGATGAGGGGAGTGCAGTCGACGTTATGTATATGGATTTTCAAAAGGAGTTTGATAAAGCAACACATAATAGGCTTGCGAGCAAAATTGAAGCTCATGGGATTAAAGGGGCGTGGATACAATATTGTCTAAGAGATAGAAAGCAGAGGGCGGTGTTGAATGATTCATATAAGGGTCTGGCACATACAGGGTTAATGTGGGACTGAGTACAGTGCCATCCACACAGTGATGTAAGAAGGCACATGACCTAGACCTAGAGGCAGTGTGGTGTAATCCAGAGATGTGTTAAGACCTAGGCATGTAGATAGCTCCCTGCCTATATACACAAACACATTTACTCTCTCTTTCTCACAGACACACCCACACACATCCATACCTACACAGACATATTCACACACAAAACCACATGCACATAAACACACACTCACTTTCCCACAGCGGTCACTGAATACTGATCATCAGCTCCTTCTTTCCTTCCACAGCCCAGGACACTAATACTGTGCAAATGCCCCTCCTCTCATCTGCTAATTCAGCACAGACCACAACTTCAACCTGGATCCTGTTGCTCTGTGTGACTTAAATAATCCCATCAACAACAACTTGCATATGCATAGTGCCTCTAACATAGTAAAACACAAGAACACAAGAATTAGTGGCAGGAGTAGACCATATGGCCGGTCAAGCCTGCTCCGCCATTCAATATGATCATTTTAATTCAGTATTTTGGTTCCAACTTGAAAGAAGAACAGGTTTAAGGGGCTAATGGCAGCAAATTTCTAGTATGTACTTACCTGATAGGCCTTGTTCAACCACAATACTGAGCAAGATGTCATATTCCCAATCCAGTGTAGGTTCCCGGAGATCAGATGTGTTTCATTCAACCAACAGCCAAAGACATCGTAGGGTTTATTCCTCACACGGGACAGCAACGTGAAGTCATCTGAAAGTGAAGCAGCAGCAGGATGAAACATCCAGAGTGGATGAAACAGACAGGACTCATAGAATTAGACAATGATACAGCACAGAAGAGGCTATACAAAGAGTTATGTAATTAGTCCCACACAGCTGCTCTTTCCCCATTGCTCTGAAAATTTTTCATTCTCAAACATTTATCCAATTTTCTTTTGAAGTTATTCCTGAATTTGCATCCTATTCTGTTCCTGGCAGCACATTCCTGCTGCAACAACAGGCTGAATGAAAAGTAGAAACAAAGAAAGATTGCATTTCTATAGCAACTTGCACATCACAAGATATCCCAAAGCACTTAATGGCCAATTAAGTAGTTTCGAAGTGTAGCCACTGTTGTAATGTGGGAAATGGAACAGCTAGTTTGTGCACAGCAAGATCCCAAAACAACAATGTGATAATGAGCAGATAATCTGTTTGTGTGATGTTGATTGAGGAATAAATATTGGACAGGACTTGGTCAAGGAGAACTTTCCCCTATACTTCAGATAGTGTCATGGGATCTTTTATATCCAAGTGAAAGAGTAAATGTCGGTTTAACATCTCCTCCATCAGTGAGTGTCAACCTAGATTTTTGTGCTCAAGTGAGACATGAACGCACAACCTTCTGATTCTGAAATGACAGTGCTACTAACTGCGCCACAGCTGACACAAATTTAATTTATTAACCCCTATTTTTCCATATGCCATTTAATTACATCTTGGATTAAAGTGTTTAAAAGTTTCCCTGCCACTGACATTAGGCTGACTCATCTGCAATTGCTGGGTTTAACCCCCTCGCCTTTTTTGGAACAGGGTGTAACACTTACAATCCTCCAGTTCTCTGGCACCAGATCCATATCCAAAGGCAATTGGAGGACTGTGGCAAAGCCTCAGAAATTTGCAGCCTGACTTCCGTCAGCAAACAAACACATCTAGACTCGGTGATATTTCTACTTTAGCATTGCCAACCTTTATTCATATGTTTTTCTTGACGGTCTTCTCCTTTACTGCCGCACTGCCAGCATCTGATTGTTTTGTGAAGACAGTTGCAAAGTATTCACTTAATACCTCAGCCATATATCCTGCCTCCTTTATGGTCCTAAACCAGCCCTGCCTTTCCCTTGACTACCCTACTAATATTTATATGTTTATAAATGACTTTTGGGCTCCCTTTCATATTACCTACTAATCTAATTTCACACTCTCCCTTTAACTCTCATTTCCTTTCTTAGGCCTCCCCATCACTTTCTGTATTCCCCTTGATTCAACTATATTCTGAATCAGACATTTATCATCAATTGTTGTTTCACTTAATCTTTATATCTTTAATCATCTAGGCAGCATTGACTTTTGATGCTCTTCCATTCCCCATTAATGGAATGTGTCTATTCTGTACCCAAACCATTCCCTGTCATGGCACAGTGCACAAAAAACACCCATGAGATACAACATGATCACTGCACAAATTACATAAGATCATTAGAAATAGGAGCAAGAGCCATTTGGCCCCTCAAGCCTGCTCTGTAATTCAATAAGGTCATGGCTGATTCCAACTGTAGTCTTAATTCCACTATCCTGCTTGCCTCCCATAATGTACTGCATCTGAAGCAAATGACACAGAACTCAATAACATTTGATGTTAAACAGGATATACCAGTAACAACCTATAACTGTAAATTGTGAGGTAGCAGCACGGTGGTATACAGCTGGAAGGGAGTCCTCAACATCGACTCCGGACCCCTTGAAATCTCTTGGGCATCAGGTCAAACATGGGCAACCTGCTGATTTCCACGTATCGACCCACCTCAGATGATGAATCAGTGCTCCTCCAAGTTGAACACCACTTGGAGGAAGCACTGAGGGTGGCAAGGGTGCAGAATGTACTCTGGGTGGGGGACTTCAATGTCCGTCACAAAGAGTGGCTCAGTAGCACCACTACTGACAGAGCTGGCCAAGTCCCAAAGAGCATAGCTGCTAAATTGGGTCTGCTGCAGGTGGTAAGAGAACTAACAAGAGGGGAAAACATACTTGGCCTCATCCTCACCAACCTGCCTGTCACAGATGCATCTGTCCATGACAGTATCAGTAGGAGTGACCACCGCACAGTCGTTGTGGAGACAAAGTCCCACCTTCACATTGGGGATGCCCACCATCACGTTGTGTGGCACTGCTACTGTGCTAAATGGGACAGATTTTGAACAGATCAAGCAACTTAAGGCTGGGCATCCATGAGGCGCTGTGGGCCATCAGCAGCAGCAGAATTGTACTCAACCACAATCCATAACCTCATGACATGGGATATCCCCCACGCTACCATTACCATCAAGCTAGGGGATCAACCCTGGTTCAATGAAGAGTGCAGGAAGGCTTGCCAGGAGCAGCACCAGGCATACCTAAAAATGAGATGTCAACCTGGTGAAGCTATAACACAGGACTACTTGCATGCCAAACAACGTAAGCAGCAAGTGATAGTCAGACTAAGCAATTTCACAACAAGCAGATCAAATTTAAGCTCTGCAGTCCTGTCACATCCAGTCGTGAATGGTGGTGGACAATTAAGCAACTCACTGAAGGAGGAGGCTCCACAAATATTCCCATCCTCAATGATGGAGGAGCCCAACACATCAGTGCAAAAGGTATGGCTGAAGCATTTGCAACAATCTTCAGCCAGAAATGCGGAGTGGATTATCCATCTTGGCCTCCTCCAGAGGTCCCCAGCATCACAGATGCCAGTCTTCAGCCAATTCGATTCATTCCATGTGATATTAAGAAATGGCTGAAGGCACTGGATACTGCAAAGGCCATGGACCCTGACAATATTCCAGCAGTAGTGCTGAAGACTTGTGGTCTGGAACTTGCTGCGCCCCTAGCCAAGCTGTTCCAGTACAGTTACAACACTGGCGTCTACCCAGCAATGTGGAAAATTGCCCAGATATGTCCTGTACACCAAAAGCAGACCAATTACTGTCCCAGCAGTCTACTCTCAATCACCAGTAAAGTGATGGAAGGGGTCATCAACAGTGCTGTCAAGCAGCACTTGCTTAGCAATAACCTGCTCACTGACACTCAGTTTGGGTTCCTCCAGGACCTCTCAGCTCCTGACCTTGTTACAGCCTTGGTTCAAATATGAACAAAAGAGTTGAACTCCCGAGGTGTGGTGAGAGTGACTGCCCTTGACATCAAGGCAGCATTTGACCGAGTGTGGCATCAAGGGGCCATGGCAAAACTGGAGTCAATGGAAATCAGGGGGAAAACTCTCCGCTGGTTGGATTCATGCCTAGCACAAAGGAAGATGGGTGTAGTTGTTGGAGGTCAGTCACCTCAGCTCCAGGACATCACTGCAGAAGAGTCTTATGGCAGCGTCCTGGGGACAACTATCTTCAGCTGCTTCATCAATGACCTTCCTTCCATCATAAGGTCAGAGTGGAGATGTTCACAGCTGGTTGCACAACGTTCAGACCTGTTTGCCACGCCTCAGATGATGAAGCAATTCACAAGTGACAAGTAACATTCACGCCACACAATTGCCAGGTGATAACCATCTCCAACAGGAGAGAATCTAACCTTTGCCCCTTGACGTTCAATGGCATTACCATTGCAGAATCCCCCACTATCAACATCCTGGGGGTTACCATTGATCAGAAACTGAACTGGACTAGCCATATAAATACTGTGGCTACAAGGGCAAGTCAGAGGCTAGGAATCCTGCGATGAGTAACTCACCTCCTGACTCCCCAAAGCCTGTCCACCATTTACAAAACACAAGTCACGAGTGCGACGGAATACTCTCCACTTGCCTGGATGAGTGCAGCTCCCACAACACTCAAGAAGCTTGACGCCATCCAGCACAAAGCAGCCCGCTTGATTGGCACCCCATCCACAAACATTCACTCCTTCCACCACTGACGAACTGTAGCAGCAGCGTGTACCATCTACAAGATGCACTGCAGGAATTCACCAAGGCTCCTTAGACAGCACCTTCCAAACCCACGACCACTACCATCTAGAAGGACAAGGGCAGCAGACACATGGGAACACCACCACCAGGAAGTTCCCCTCCAAGCCACTCACTATCCTGACTTGGAAATATATCGCTGTTTCTTCATTGTCGCTGGGTCAAAATCCTGGAACTGGAACTCCCTTCCTAACAGCACTGTGGGTGTACCTACACCACATGGGCTGCAGCAGTTCAAGAGGGCAGCTCACCAGCACCTTCTCAAGGGCAACTAGGAATGGGCAATAAATGCTGGCTTTGCCAGCGACACCCACATCCCATAAATGAATAAAAGAATATCAGGGAGGGAGTGCATTCCAAATCCTAACCACTTCTCATATAAATATTTTTCCACGTTTTGCCTCTAGTTTGTTTACCAATCAACTTAAATGAAGTTAAATCTGGGCCAACTGATTATCGATCCTTCAGCCACTGGAAACAATTTCTATTCTAGGTAAACCCTTCATATTTGACACAACTCCATCAATTCCTCTCAGGCTTCTTTGCTCTAAGGAGAACAGCCCAGCTCTCTCTTATCCCTCATGCCTGGAGCTATTCTAGTAAATCTCCTCTGAACCCTCAACAAAGCCTTCACATCCTTCAGGTGCCATGAATTGGGATCTATAGTCACACTGGGATTGAGCTGTTTTATACATGTCCAGCAAAACTTCTTGGCTTTTGTACTCTATGCTTTTATTTATAAAGCCCATTGAAAACTCAGTTATCAGTAGAATACACTCTAAAACCATGGTTTTATCAGACAGTTACGCACAACTTGGTTGTTCATATTATGCAACCAGCTCCGCTTCTTTGAACGTGGCCCTATGCAACATCTGAACAGCAACATCCAAAATACTTGACAAGCACCACAAACAACAAGCGTCTGCAGCACTGGAGTGCTGCTTCGGGCTGCATTAGAGTACTTCAGTTGGAGTTTGGTGAGAGATAGATTTTTAAGAGTTAATTTCTATCTAAAGTCTAATCTTTCTTTAATTTAGCAACTAACTAAAAGTTGCTCTTTGGGTTGGGAGAAGGTGAGTTTTAGTCCAGCTTTAAAACAGGGGTTATACAGGCTCTGCTTGCAACTGCAGCTATTTAATTAGTTAACTTGCTTAAACAAGTTTTCAAAAGCTAGATTCAGACAGCACAAAAGCAAGCGATCTACAGAGCTGCTTTTGTCTGCACTGGAGTGCTGCTTTAGGCTGCATTAGAGTGCTTCAGTTGGAGTTTGGTGAGAGAAGGAGTCCAGTGAAAAGGGAAGGTGATCCTTTCGCTTTCTACCTTTCCTCAGTAAGAAAAGCTACAGCCTTGGTAAGTAGGACCTGGTAAGCATTCATTCTTCTGTCCTTAATATTCTCTAAACTGGAGGAAGTAAAAGTAAAGGGAGTAATTTAAGGGTAAGACATGGCAGGGCTCAGCCAAGTGGAATGCTCTTCCTGTATGATGTGGGAAGTAAAGGACACTTCCAGAGTCCAGGGCGACGATGTGTGCAGGAACTATCTCCAGCTGCATCTACTTGAAATTCGTGTTTTGGAGCTGGAATTGCGGCCGGAGTCACTTTGGAACATCCGCAAAGATGAGATCTTCATGGATAGCACATACACTGAGGTGGTCACACTGCAGATAAAGAGTGCACGGGCAGAAAGGGAATGGGTGACTGCCAGACAGAGTAAAAGCAGTAGGCAGGTAGTGCAGGAGTTTTCTGGGTCAACTTCCCTTTCCAACAGATTTTCCATTTTGGATACTGCTGGGGGAGATGGTTTCTCAGGAGAATGCAAGAGCCAAGTCCGTGGTACCACGGGTGGCTCAGCTGCCCAGAGGGGGGAAAGAAGAGTAACGGAGCAATAGTGATAGGGGATTCTATTAAAAGGGGAACAAATAGACGTTTCTGCTGTCGCAGACATGACACCAAGGTGGTATGTTGCCTCCTGGTGCCAGGGTCAAGGATGTCACTGAGCAGCTGCAGAACATTCTGAAGGGGGAGGGTGAACAGCCAGAGGTTGTGGTCCATATCAGCACCAGTGGCATAGGTAACAAGAGAAATGAGGTCCTGAAAGCAGAATATAGGAAGCTAGGAAATAAATTAAAAAGCAGAACCCAAAGTTAGCAAACTCAGGATTACTCCCTGTGCCACGTGCTGGCGAGATCAGGAATAAGAGAATAGACCAGATGAATGCATGGCTGGAGAGATGGTGTAGGAGGGAGGGATTTAGATTCCTGAGGCATTGGGAGCAATTCTGGGGAAAATGGGACCTGTACAAGATGGATAGGTTGCACCCTAGCAGGTCCAGAACCAATATCCTCGCAGGGGTATTCACTAGTACTGTGGGGAGGGTTTAAATTAGATTGGCAGGGGGACGGGAACCTGAGTGGAGAGACTCAAGAGAGGGAAACAAAGAAAGGAATGAAAGACAGAAAAGTAGAAAGCAAAAGTATAAGGCAGAGGAAACAAGGACTAGCGGCAAATAAGGCTATAGTACAAAAATATGTGTAAAAATGTTAAAAAGACAAGTCTAAAGGCATTGTATCTGAATGCATGGAGCATTCACAATAAAGTAGACGAATTAACAGCGCAAACAGATGTAAACGGATACGATATGATTGCGATTACGGAGACATGGCTGCAGGGTGACCAAGGATGGGAACTGGATATCCAAGGGTACTCAATATTTAGGATGGACTGGGTGGAGCTAAGAAGCAACAAGAGGCGGAAAACATTAGTGGGAGTTGTTTATAGGTATCCAAATGGTAATGATAAGGTAGGGGATAGAATTAAACAGGGAATTAGAGGTGCATGTAACAAGGATGCTACAGTAATCATAGGTAACTTTAATTTACATATAGACCGGACAAACCAAATTAACAATAATATTGAGGCAGATGAATTCCTGGAGTGTGAACAGGATGGTTTTTTAGACCAGTACGTCGAGGAACCAACTAGGGAACAGGCTATCCTGGAACTGGTGTTATGCAATGAGAAGGGTTTCATTAATAATCTTGTTGTGTGGGCCCCTTTAGGGAACAGTGACCATAACATGATGGTATTCTTCATTCGGATGTAAAGTGAAGAAGTCCAATTTGAAACTAGGCTCCTAAATCTTAACGAAGGAAACTACGAAGGTATGAGGTGTGAGATGGCAAAGATAGACTTGGGAACTTCATTAAAAGGCATGACGATGGATAGACAATGGCTAGTAATTAAGGAGCGAACGTATGCATTGTAATAGTTATACATTCCTTTCTGGTGCAAAGACACAACAGGAAAAGTGGCACAATCGTGGCTAACAAAAGAAATTAAGGGTATTATTAAATCCAAAGAGGAGTCATATAAAGTTGCTAGAAAGAGCAGCAAGCCTGGGGATTGGGAGCAGTTTACAGTTCAGCAAAGGAGGGCCAAGAGATTGATTAAGAGAGGAAAAATAGAGTATGAGAGTAAACTTGCAAGGAACATAAAAACATACTGTAAAAGTAGGTACACACTGCTGTTACTGTACGTTGGTGGTGGAGGGAGTGAATGTTTGTGGATGTGGTGCCAAGTAAGCGAGCTACTTTGTCCTGGATGGTGTCAAGCTTCTTGAGTGTTGTGGGAGTTGCACTCATCCAGGCAAGTGGGGAGTATTCATTAACTTTCCTGACTTGTGCTTTGTAGATGATGAACAGGCTTTGGGGAATCAGGAGGTGAGTTACTCGTCACAGGATTCCTAGCCTCTGACCTGCTCTTGTAGCCACAATATTTATATGGCTAGTCCAGTTCAGTTTCTAGTCAATGGTAACCCCCAGGATGTTGATAGTGGGGGATTCAGTGATGGCAATGCCATTCAACATCAAGTGGCGATGGTTAGATTCTCTCTTGTTGGAGATGGTCATTGCCTGGCACTTGTGTGGCACAAATGTTACTTGCCACTTATCAACCAAGGCCTGGATATTGTCCAGGTCTTGCTGCATTTGGGCATGGGCTGCTTCAGATCTGAGGAGTCATGAATGGTGCAGAACATTGTGCAATCATCTGTGAACATCCCCACTTCTGACCTTATGATGGAAGGAAGGTCATTAATGCAGCAGCTGAAGATGGTTAGGTCGAGGACACTAACCTGAGGAACTCCTGCAGTGATGTCCTGGAGCTGAGATGATTGACCTCCAACAACCACAACCACCTTCCTTTGTTCTAGGTATGAACTCAAACAGTGCAACCAGGGGAGAGTTTTCCCCCTGATTCCCAATGACTCCAGTTTTGCTAGGGCTACTTGATGCCACAGTCGGTCAAATGTGGCCTTAATATCAAGGGCAGTCACTCTCACCTCACCTTTTGCATCAGTTTACACTATGGAGGATATAAGTAACATCCCAGAAGCAGCTATAAACCAGGAAATGGAAGTGGAGAAGGAAATCAGGAAAATAACAGTCACCAGAGAAGTGGTACTAAGTAAATTGTTGGAGCTGCAGCTGACAAGAGCCCGGGTTCTGATGATCTTCATCCTAGGATCTTAAAAGAAATGTCTAGTGAGATAGTTGATGCACTGATTTTAATTTCCAAAACTCCCTAGATTCAGGGGAGTTCCCATTAGATTGGAAGATAACAAATGTAACTCCATTATTCAAGAAGGGAGGATGACTGAAAGTGGGAAACTATAGGCCAGTTAGCTTAACGTCTGTCGTGGGCAAAATGTTATAAGCTATTATTAAAGAAGCCAAAGCAGGGCAAATGGATAAGCTCAAAGGCATCAGGTAGAGTCAACATTGTTTTGTGAAAGAGAAATAGTGTTTAACCAATTTAATGGAGTTCTTTAAAGAAGTACCATGTGCTGTGGATGAAGGTGGATGCACTATACTTAGATTTCCAGAAGGCATTTGAAAAAGTGCCACATCAAAGGTTATTGCGGAAAATAAAAGGTCATGGTATAGGGGATAACATATTGGCATGGATAGAAGATTGGCTGGCTAACAGGAAGCAGAGAGTCAGCATAAATGGGCCTTTTTCAGATTGGCAAGATGTAACAAGTGGTGTGCCACAGGGATCAGTGCTGGGACCTCAACTGTTTATAATTTGTATAAATGACTTGGATGAAGGGATTGAACACATGGTTGCCAAATTTGCTGATGACACAAGATAGGTAGGGAAGTAAGTTGTGAAGAGGACTAAGGGGGTTACAAAAAGATATAGATAGGTTAATTAAGTGGGTAAAGATCTGGCAAATGGAGTATGTGGTGAAATGTGAGATTGCCCATATTGGCAGGAAGAATAGAAGAGAAGCATATTATCTAAATGGTGAAAGACTGCAGAGCTCTGAGATGCAGAAGGATCTGGGTGTCCTAGTGCATGAAACACAAAAGGCTAGAATGCAGGTACAGCAAGTAATTAGGAAAGCTAATAGAATGTCATCATTTATTGCGAGGGTAATTAAGTACAAAAGTAGGGAGGTTATTCTTCAGTTGTACAGGGCACTAGTGAGACCACATTTGGAGCACTGTGTACAGTATTGGTCACCTTATTTAAGGAAGGATGTAAATGTGTTTGAAGCAGTTGAGAAGGTTTACCATAACTGGAATGAGTGGATTTTCTTATGAGGAACGGTTGGACAAGTTAGACTTGTATCCGCTGGAGTTCAGAAGAGTAAGAGGTGACTTGATTGAAATATATAAGATCCTAAGGGGTCTTGACAAGGTGGATGTTGAGAGGATGTTTCCTCTTATGGAAAAATCTAGAACTAGGGGTTGCCCATTTAAAACAGAGATGAGGCAAAATTCTTTTCACTCAGAGGGTCATGAGTCTTTGGAACTCTCCGAAAAGGTGGTGGAAGAAGAGTCTTTGAATATTTTTAAGGTAGAGGTGGATAGATTCTTGGTAAGCAAGGGGGTGATAGGTTGTCAGTGGGATGCAGATTTCAGGTTAGTATCAGATCAGCCATGATCTTACTAAATGGTGGAGCAGGCTCGAGGGGCTGAATGGCCTACTCCTGCTCCTTGTTTGTATGTTCGTATGAATGACCTACTCCTGCTCCTACTTTCTATGTTTCCTATATACAAATGAGAATATCTTGAACTAACAGTGACATATTCGATTGGTGCATGACTCCTGATTTCACTTCCAAGTTTAAAAATGGCAAAATTTTCCAGTAATTAGCACCAACCAATTCAGCTGCTATCATCTGCTATTTATATCCACACAAGTGAGCTTTGTTAACAGAAAATTTACACTTTGCATTGAGTAATAAATATTTTCTTATTTAAGTTGAAACTAACCACACTTACAAATGCCCAGCATGGAGCATACAATAGGAGAGCAAAGTACTACAAATGCTGAAAATCTGAAATATAAACAGAAAATGCTGGAAAAAAAAACTCAGCAGGCCAGGCAGCATATGTGGCAAGAGAAAGAGAGTTAACACTTCAGGTCCACAATTTGCATTGTTCTGACGAAAGATCACTGGGCCCTGTTTCTCTGTGCACAGATGCTGCCAGATGTGCTGAGCATTTCCAACACTTCCCATTTCTAATGGAGCAAAAATAACACCCTTTTGCCAGCCCTCCCCAAAGCAATCAAACTCTTGTGAGCCCTCATTCCCCTTCTGCAGGAAACCCAGCAGCAGCTGCCTGAGATCTGGTTTGGCACAATATTAAACACGAATTTCCAAAAAAAAATTAAGGTATGAAGATGAAATAAGCAACTTGCTGAGCAAGAAAAAAGCACTGCCAAAGCAATAAATTGTTAATGTAAAAAATGAGTAATTAATAAAAATGAATAATTGATAAGAATTAACAAAAACTGCTTTGCCTTTTCACGTAAGAAGCAGAGCTGGAGAGACAGAATCGGCCCCCAAGTCCTGGTCACCAGGCTAGGGGTTTAGGACCGTGGCCAAGCTAAGGAGCTGTGTTTAACTGAAGCCGACCTTGCATTTATCTCTGGTGGCATATACAGTGCATACGAAAGTGGAGGTCAGAAGTGGGTTGCCTTTCAGCCTGGGTTTTTCTCCTCTCCAGGGTTTAGAAAATTGCGAGTCATGACTATCTCTAGGTCTTGACTCCACTCAAGTCATTGGTGGCTTGGAAACTATTCTCACTGAACTGTAACATTGAACAAACTTTGAGAAAAATGTGGCTGATCTTTCTACATTCTCCTGTGCTTTGTGCAGCAATCTGCTTAAGTTTTTTTTCTCTGTTTCTCAGTCTCAGGACATCACCTTTCTTACTTTCTCCAGTGCTTTGTTAATACAACTTTCGCACATCAACTACCAGCATTTTACAGCCTTATAATAGAATATAATAAAAAACTTTCCACTTTAAGAACAAAGCTAAATCTTTGTAAATAACTTTTAAATGATTAAGCATCTCTTTCCTTGCAAGCTCTTCCCACCATTGGAGTCGAATTCTTTTTGGAAATTCAAGCTGATTTTCTCACTTTCAGGAATTTCAAACTGATCAAATTCTTTTCAATTTTGTTCCTCCAACAAATTGTGCTAAAAATAGGGTTTTGTGCTTTTCTTTGGATGGGGGGAGGGGGGAATGTGGGTCATTATTTGTGACCTACCGGCTGCACCCAGACAGATCGAGGTGGAGGAGGCCTTACAAATTTCGTGTTCCCACTTCATCTGCATCATTGTAGTACTGGCCCAAGGCAGTTCCAATACTGCGTCCTCCTTGTCTGAGCTGCCTGTGGGCTCTGCACACATCAGGGCAAGCTGGCCAAGGCCTGGGAGAGGCACTGGTATGCCTGCTGGGTAAATCGTCCTGGAGGGGTCCAATTAAGATGCCTTGTCCAGGAGATCCATCAAAAATGGGACAGCTGCTGGGTTCAGTATTGGCACGTTCAGTATGGCCTGTGCATATGGCTGCCTATCACCTGTGCAGAGAGGCGATGATGCCTGTACATGTGGCTGTCTGCCGCCTGTGCAGAGAGGCGATGATGCCTGTACATATGGCTGTCTGCCACCTGCACAGAGAGGCAATGTTGCCTGTGCACATGGCCATCTGCCACCTGCAGAGAGGCAATGCTGCCTGTATGTTTTATTTTTATTCATTCATGGGATGTGGGCTTCACTGGCTGGGACAGCATTTATTGCCTATCCCTAATTGCCCTTGAGAAGGTGGTGGTGAGCTGCTTTCTTAAACCGCTGCAGTCCATGTGGTGTAGGTACACACACAATGCTGTTAGAGAGGGTGTTCCAGGATTTTGACCCAGCGACAATGAAGGAACGGTGATATATTTCCAAGTCAGGATGGTGAGTAACTTGGAGGGGAACTTCCAGGTGGTGGTGTTCCTATCTATCAGCTGTCCTTGTCCTTCTAGATGGTAGCGGTTGTGGGTTTGGAAGGTGCTGTCTAATGAGTCTTGGTGAATTCTTGCAGTGCATCTTGTAAATGGTACACACTGCTGCTGCTGTGCGTCGCTGGTGGAGGGAGTGAATATTTATGGAAGGGGTGTCAATCAAGCAGGCTGCTTTGCCCTGGACCGTGTCAAGCTTCTTGAGTGTTGTGGGAGCTGCACTCGTCCAGGTAAGTGGGGAGTATTCCATCAAATTCCTGACTTGTGCCTTCGAGATCATGGACAGGCTTTGGGGAATCAGGAGGTGAGTTACCCATTGCAGGATTCCCAGACTCTGACCTGCTCTGACCAGTATTTATATGGCTAGTCCAGTTCAGTTTCTGGCCGATGGTAAGCCCCAGGATGTTGTTAGTCGGGGATTCAGTGATGGTAATGCCACTGAACACAAGGGGTGATGGTTGTATTCTCTCTTGTTTGAGATGGTCATTGCCTGGCACTCGTGTGGCGCAAATGTTACTTGCCACTTGTCAGCCCAAGCCTAGATATTGTCCAGGTCTTGCTGCATTTGGACATGGACTGCTTCAGTGTCTGAGGAGTCATGAAAGGTACTCAACATTGTGCAATCATCAGCAAACATCCCCAATTCTGACCTTATGATGGAAGGAAGGTCATTGATGAAGCAGCTGAAGGTGGCTGGGCCAAGTGATGTCCTGGAGCTGAGACGCTGACCTCCAACAACCACAGACATCTTCCTTTGTGTGAGCTCTGACCCCAACCAGCAGAGAGTTTTCCCCCTGAGTTCCATTAACTCCAGTTTTGCGAGGGCTCCTTGATGCCACACTCAGTCAAATGTTGCCTTGATGTCAAAGTCTCACCTCACCTCGGGAGTTCAGCTCTTTTGTCCATGTTTGAACCAAGGCTATAATGAGGTTGGGAGTTGAGTGGTCCTGTCAAAACCCAAACTGGGCATCCGTGAGCAAGCTATTGTTAAGCAAGTGCTATTAGATAGGACAGTTGATGACCCCTTCCATTACTTTACTCATGATCGAGAGTAGGCTAATGGGGCAGTAATTGGCCGGGTTGGATTTGTCCTGCTTTTTGTGTATAGGATATACCTGGGTGATTTTCCACATAGTCAGGAAGATGCCAGTGTTGTAGTTGTACTGGAACGGCTTGGCTAGGCGTGCAGCAAGTTCTGAAGCACAAATCTTGTCAGGGTCCATAGCTTTTGCAGTATCCAGTGCCTTCAGCTGTTTCTTGATATCATGTGGAGTGAAGCGCATTGGCTGAAGACTGGCATCTTTGATGCTGGGGACCTCTGGAAGAGGCCGAGATGGATCATCCACTGAAGATGTTGTTGCAAATGCTTCAGCCTTATCTTTTTCATTAAAGTGCTGGGCTCCTCCATCATTTGGGATGTGGATATTTGTGGAGCCTCTTCCTCCAGTGAGCTGTTTAATTGTCCACCACCATTCACGACTGGATGTGGCAGAATTGCTGCGCTTAGATCTGATTCACTGGTTGTGAGATTGCTTAGCCCTGTCTAGCACTTGCTGCTTATGCTGTTTAGCACACAAGTAGTCCTGTGTCATCGCTTCACCAGGTTGACACCTCATTTTTAGGTAGGCCTGGTGCTGCTCCTGGCATCTCTCCTGCACTCTTCATTGAACCAGGGTTGATCCCCTAGTTTGTTGGTAATCGTGGCGTGGGGGATATCCCAGGCCATGAGGTTATGGATTGTGGTTGAGTACAATTCTGCTGCTGATGGCCCACAGCGCCTTATGGATGCCCAGTCTTGAGTTGCTTGATCTGTTTGAAATCTATCCCATTTTGCACGGTGGTAGTGCCGTACAACATGATGGGGAGTATCCTCAATGTTAAGGATCAGGCATATGGCTGTATGTCACCTGTGCAGAGAGGCAATGCTTCCTGTACATATGGCCAACTGCGAAGAGAGGTAATGCTGGCTGTACATTTGGCCGCCTGTCACCTGCGCAGAGGCGATACTGGCTGTACATATGGCTGCCTGTCACCTATGCAGAAAGGTGATGCTGGCTGTACATCTGGCCACCTGTGCAGAGAGGTGATGCTGCCTGTACATATGGCCATCTGTCACCTGTGCAAAGAGGTGGCGCTGGCTGTACATATGGCCACCTGTCACCTGCTCAGAGAGGCAAAGCTGCCGGTAAAGCAAAAGTTGCAACTTGGGCCTGGACCTGCTAAGGGCACAAGCCCCGATGTCCACAGTTACTGTTGACCTTTGGATCCTTTTGACTATATACCAGGTCTGAAAAGGAGTTAATTATGAGGAATGGTTGCATGAACTTTGCTTGTACTCTCTTGAATATAAAAGTTTAAGGGTGATCCAATCAAGGTATTTAAAATAATTAAAATGTTAGATAGGTTCTCTGTCTACACTGTATCTACTGGTGGGGGAGACCACAGCAAGGGATATAACCTGATAATTAGGGTTTACTTCATTCAGGGATGCAATCGGGAAACCCTTCTACACACTAAGGGGAGTAGAAATCTGGAATCCCCTCCCCCAAAAGTAGTGGATGGTGCAGGTCAACTGGAGGTTTCAAGGCTGAGATCAATAAAATTTTGTTGGGTAAAGGAATGAAGGAAATGGATCAAAGGCAGCTAAAAGTAATTGAGATACAGGTCAGGCATGATCTAATTGAATGGGGTATCATGCTCTCTGGCCAGAGTCTGGTCTCCAGGTCTCAGTTTATTCCCTAAGGTAAAAATAAAATACTGCAGATGTTGGAAATCTGAACAAAAACAAAAATTGTCGGAAAAACTCAGCAGGTCTGACAGCATCTGTGGAGAGAAAGACAGAGTTAACGTTTCGAGTTCGTATGATTCTTCATCAGAACTTGAGAAAAAGAAATGTGGTGAAATATAAGCTGCTTAAGCGGGGTGGGACAGGTGAAGCTGTATAGAGGGCCAATGATAGGTGGAGGCAAAGGAGAGACTGCCAAAGATGTCATAAACAAAAGGTCAAAGGGGTGTTGATGGTGGTGATATTAGCTAAAGGATGTGCTAATGGTGACATTAAGGATGGAAAGTAGGATGAGCAAGTGACAGATGGCTCTATTGGGGGTGGGGTGGGGCGAGGGGATCGAAAGAGGCCAAAAGGTGGGTATAAAACCTCTCAGTTCCTTCGCCTCCATCGCATCTGGTCCGGTGATGCCACTTTCCAAAACAGTTCCTCTGACATGTCTTCCTTCTTCCTTAACCGAGGTTTTCAACCCATGGTGGTTGACAGGGCCCTCAACCGTATCCAATCCATCTCTCATGCGTCTGCCCTCACACCTTCCTCTCCCTCCCAGAACCATGATAGGGCCCCCCTTGTCCGCACTTATCACCCCACAAGCCTCCGCATTCAAAGGATTATCCTCCGCCATTTCCGCCAACTCCAGCATGATGCCACCACCAAACACATCTTCCCTTCACCCCTCCCGTCGGCATTCCGTAGGGATTGTTCACTCCACCCTGGTCCACTCCTCCATCACCCCCTGCACCTCAACCCCCTCCCACGGCACCTTCCCATGCAACCGCAGAAGGTGCAACACCTGCCCCTTTACTTCCCCCTCCTCACCGCCCAAGGGCCCAAACACTCCTTTCAAGTGAAGCAGCATTTCACTTGCACTTCCCTCAATTTAGTCTACTGCATTCGTTGCTCCCAATGCGGTCTCCTCTACATTAGAGAGACCAAACGCAGACTGGGTGACCCGTTTTGCAGAACACCTTCGGTCTGTCTGCAAGCACGACCCAGACCTTCCTGTCGCTTGCCATTTCAACACACCACCCTGCTCTCATGCCCACATGTCCATCCTTGGCCTGCTGCAATGCTCCAGTGAAGCTCAACGCAAACTGGAAGAACAGCACCTCATCTTCCGATTAGGCACTTTACAGCTTTCCGGACGTAACATTGAGTTCAACAACTTCAGATCCATCCTCACCCCTTTTTGATCCCTTAATAATTATTATTATATATTTTTCTTTATTTTATTTATCATATTTTTAAAAATATTTTTTCTTTTCCCACCAATTTCTACTATTATTTTTAAAATATATTTCAGTTCATTGTTTTATACCCACCTTTTAGCCTCTTTTGATCCCCTCCCTCCACCCCACCCCCACTAGTCACTTGCTCATCCTGCTTTCTACCCTTATTGTCACCATTGGCACGTCCTTAGGTAAAAACAAAAAACTGCGGATGCTGGAAATCCAAAACAAAAACAGAAATACCAGGAAAAACTCATGACCCTTCAACAGAACTAAGTAAAAATAGGGAAGGGGGTGAAATATAAGCTGGTTTAAGGGGGGGGGGTGTGGGGTTGTTGGCTCTCCCCAGCATCCCCCCGCCCACCCACTTAACCAGCTTATATTTCACCCCCTTCCCTATTTTTACTTAGTTCTGTTGAAGGGTCATGAGGACTCGAAACGTCAACTTTGCTCTTCTCCGCCGATGCTGCCAGACCTGCTGAGATTTTCCAGGTATTTCTGATCATCCTTTAGCTAATATCACCACCGTCAACACCCCTTTGACCTTTTGTTTATGACATCTTTGGCAACTTCTCCTTTGCCTCCACCTATCATTGGCCTTCTATCCAGCTTCAACACAAAAACAGAATTACCTGGAAAAACTCAGCAGGTCTGGCAGCATCGGTGGAGAAGAAAAGAGTTGACGGTTCGAGTCCTCATGACCCTTCGACAGAACTTGAGTTCGAGTCCAAGAAAGAGTTGAAATATAAGCTGGTTTAAGGTGTGTGTGTGGGGGGCGGAGAGATAGAGAGAGAGAGAGGTGGGGGGGCGGTGTGGTTGTAGGGACAAACAAGCAGTGATAGAAGCAGATCATCAAAAGATGTCAACGACAATAGTATAATAGAACACATAGGTGTTAAAGTTAAAGTTGGTGATATTATCTAAACGAATGTGCTAATTAAGAATGGATGGTAGGGCACTCAAGGTATAGCTCTAGTGGGGTTTTTTTTTAAATAATGGAAATAGGTGGGAAAAGGAAAATCTTTATAATTTATTGGAAAAAAAAGGAAGGGGGAAACAGAAAGGGGGTGGGGATGGGGGAGGGAGCTCACGACCTAAAGTTGTTGAATTCAATATTCAGTCCGGAAGGCTGTAAAGTCCCTAGTCGGAAGATGAGGTGTTGTTCCTCCAGTTTGCGTTGGGCTTCACTGGAACAATGCAGCAAGCCAAGTACAGACATGTGGGCAAGAGAGCAGGGTGGAGTGTTAAAGTGGCAAGTGACAGGGAGGTTTGGGTCATTCTTGCGGAGAGACCGCAGGTGTTCTGCAAAGCGGTCGCCCAGTTTACGTTTGGTCTCTCCAATGTAGAGGAGACCACATTGGGAGCAACGAATGCAGTAGACTAAGTTGGGGCAAATGCAAGTGAAATGCTGCTTCACTTGAAAGGAGTGTTTGGGTCCTTGGACGGTGAGGAGAGAGGAAGTGAAGGGGCAGGTGTTGCATCTTTTGCGTGGGCATGGGGTGGTGCCATAGGAGGGGGTTGAGGAGTAGGGGGTGATGGAGGAGTGGACCAGGGTGTCCCGGAGGGAGCGATCCCTACGGAATGCCGATAAGGGGGGTGAAGGGAAGATGTGTTTGGTGGTGGCATCATGCTGGAGTTGGCGGAAATGGCGGAGGATGATCCTTTGAATGCGGAGGCTGGTGGGGTGATAAGTGAGGACAAGGGGGACCCTATCATGTTTCTGGGAGGGAGGAGAAGGCGTGAGGGCGGATGCGCGGGAGATGGGCCGGACACGGTTGAGGACCCTGTCAACGACCGTGGGTGGAAAACCTCGGTTAAGGAAGAAGGAGGACATGTCAGAGGAACTGTTTTTGAATGTAGCATCATCGGAACAGATGCAACGGAGGCGAAGGAACTGAGAGAATGGGATGGAGTCCTTACAGGAAGCGGGGTGTGAGGAGCTGTAGTCGAGATAGCTGTGGGAGTCGGTGGGTTTGTAATGGATATTGGTGGACAGTCTATCACCAGAGATTGAGACAGAGAGGTCAAGGAAGGGAAGGGAAATGTCAGAGATGGACCACGTGAAAATGATGGAGGGGTGGAGATTGGAAGCAAAATTAATAAATTTTTCCAAGTCCCGACGAGAGCATGAAGCGGCACCGAAGTAATCATCGATGTACCGGAGAAAGAGTTGTGGAAGGGGGCCGGAGTAGGACTGCAACAAGGAATGTTCCACATACCCCATAAAGAGACAGGCATAGCTGGGGCCCATGCGGGTACCCATAGCCACACCTTTTATTTGGAGGAAGTGAGAGGAGTTGAAGGAGAAATTGTTCAGCGTGAGAACAAGTTCAGCCAGACGGAGGAGAGTAGTGGTAGATGGGGATTGTTCGGGCCTCTGTTCGAGGAAGAAGCTAAGGGCCCTCAGACCATCCTGGTGGGGGATGGAGGTGTAGAGGGATTGGATGTCCATGGTGAAGAGGAAGCGGTTGGGGCCAGGGAACTGGAAATTGTTGATGTGACGTAAGGTGTCAGAGGAATCACGGATGTAGGTGGGAAGGGACTGGACAAGGGGAGAGAGAAGGGAGTCAAGATAACGAGAAATGAGTTCTGTGGGGCAGGAGCAAGCTGAGACGATCGGTCTACCGGGGCAGTTCTGTTTGTGGATTTTGGGTAGGAGATAGAAGTGGGCCGTCCGAGGTTGGGCGACTATCAGGTTGGAAGCTGTGGGAGGGAGATCACCAGAGGAGATGAGGTCAGTGACAGTCCTGGAAACAATGGCTTGATGTTCAGTGGTGGGGTCATGGTCCAGGGAGAGGTAGGAGGAAGTGTCTGCGAGTTGACGCTCAGCCTCCGCGAGGTAGAGGTCAGTGCGCCAGACAACAACAGCACCACCCTTGTCAGCGGGTTTGATGACAATGTCAGGGTTGGACCTGAGAGAATGGAGTGCAGTAAGTTCAGAGAGAGACAGGTTAGAATGGGTGAGAGGAGCAGAGAAATTGAGACAACTAATGTCGCGCCGATAGTTCTCAATGAAAAGATCGAGAGAAGGTAAGAATCCAGAGGGGGGGTCCAGGTGGAGGGAGAATATTGGAGATGGGTAAAAGGATCCGTTGAACTGGGAGAGGGCTCCTGCCCAAAGAAGTGAGCCCGGAGACGAAGACGGCGGAAGAAGAGTTCAGTATCATGCCGAGCCCGAAATTCATTGAGGTGAGGGCGTAAGGGTATGAAACTAAGTCCTTTGCTGAGCACTGAACGTTCAGCATCGGAGAGGGGAAGGTCAGGGGGTATAGTGAATACACGGCTGGGGTTGGGATTGGAAGAAAGGGTGGGGACGGAGGGACAGGCAGGGGTGGAGGGTCCTAGATGGGTGATGGTGTCGATGAGTTGTCCCCCAGCCGTGTATTCACTATACCCCCTGACCTTCCCCTCTCCGATGCTGAACGTTCAATGCTCAGCAAAGGACTTAGTTTCATACCCTTACCCCCTCACCTCAATGAATTTCGGGCTTGGCATGATACTGAACTCTTCTTCCGCCGTCTTCGTCTCCGGGCTCACTTCTTTGGGCAGGAGTCCTCTCCCAGTTCAACGGATCCTTTTACCCATCTCCAATATTCTCCCTCCACCTGGACCCCTCCCTCTGGATTCTTACCTTCTCTCGATCTTTTCATTGAGAACTGTCGGCGCGACATTAGTCGTCTCAATTTCTCTGCTCCTCTCACCCATTCTAACCTGTCTCTCTCTGAACTTACTGCACTCCATTCTCTCAGGTCCAACCCTGACATTGTCATCAAACCCGCTGACAAGGGTGGTGCTGTTGTTGTCTGGCGCACTGACCTCTACCTCGCGGAGGCTGAGCGTCAACTCGCAGACACTTCCTCTTACCTCTCCCTGGACCATGACCCCACCACTGAACATCAAGCCATTGTTTCCAGGACTGTCAATGACCTCATCTCCTCTGGGGATCTCCCTCCCACAGCTTCCAACCTGATAGTCGCCCAACCTCGGACGGCCCGCTTCTATCTCCTACCCAAAATCCACAAACAGAACTGCCCCGGTAGACCGATCGTCTCAGCTTGCTCCTGCCCCACAGAACTCATTTCTCGTTATCTTGACTCCCTTCTCTCTCCCCTTGTCCAGTCCCTTCCCACCTACATCCGTGATTCCTCTGACACCTTACGTCACATCAACAATTTCCAGTTCCCTGGCCCAAACCGCTTCCTCTTCACCATGGACGTCCAATCCCTCTACACCTCCATCCCCCACCAGGATGGTCTGAGGGCCCTTAGCTTCTTCCTTGAACAGAGGCCCGAACAATCCCCATCCACCACTACTCTCCTCCGTCTGGCTGGACTTGTTCTCACGCTGAACAATTTCTCCTTCAACTCCTCTCACTTCCTCCAAATAAAAGGTGTGGCTATGGGTACCCGCATGGGCCCCAGCTATGCCTGTCTCTTTATGGGGTATGTGGAACATTCCTTGTTGCAGTCCTACTCCGGCCCCCTTCCACAACTCTTTCTCCGGTACATCGATGATTACTTCGGTGCCGCTTCATGCTCTCGTCGGGACTTGGAAAAATTTATTAATTTTGCTTCCAATCTCCACCCCTCCATCAGTTTCACGTGGTCCATCTCTGACATTTCCCTTCCCTTCCTTGACCTCTCTGTCTCAATCTCTGGTGATAGACTGTCCACCAATATCCATTACAAACCCACCGACTCCCACAGCTATCTCGACTACAGCTCCTCACACCCCGCTTCCTGTAAGGACTCCATTCCATTCTCTCAGTTCCTTCGCCTCTGTTGCATCTGTTCCGATGATGCTACATTCAAAAACAGTTCCACTGACATGTCCTCCTTCTTCCTTAACCGAGGTTTTCCACCCACGGTCGTTGACAGGGTCCTCAACCGTGTCCGGCCCATCTCCCGCGCATCCGCCCTCACGCCTTCTCCTCCCTCCCAGAAACATGATAGGGTCCCCCTTGTCCTCACTTATCACCCCACCAGCCTCCGCATTCAAAGGATCATCCTCCGCCATTTCCGCCAACTCCAGCATGATGCCACCACCAAACACATCTTCCCTTCACCCCCCTTATCGGCATTCCGTAGGGATCGCTCCCTCTGGGACACCCTGGTCCACTCCTCCATCACCCCCTACTCCTCAACCCCCTCCTATGGCACCACCCCATGCCCACGCAAAAGATGCAACACCTGCCCCTTCACTTCCTCTCTCCTCACCGTCCAAGGACCCAAACACTCCTTTCAAGTGAAGCAGCATTTCACTTGCATTTCCCCCAACTTAGTCTACTGCATTCGTTGCTCCCAATGTGGTCTCCTCTACATTGGAGAGACCAAACGTAAACTGGGCGACCGCTTTGCAGAACACCTGCGGTTTGTCCGCAAGAATGACCCAAACCTTCCTGTCGCTTGCCATTTTAACAGTCCACCCTGCTCTCTTGCCCACATGTCTGTCCTTGGCTTGCTGCACTGTTCCAGTGAAGCCCAACGCAAACTGGAGGAACAACACCTCATCTTCCGACTAGGGACTTTGCAGCCTTCTGGACTGAATATCGAATTCAACAACTTTAGGTCGTGAGCTCCCTCCCCTATCCCCACCCCCTTTCTGTTTCCCCCTTCCTTTTTTTTCCAATAAATTATAAAGATTTTCCTTTTCCCACCTATTTCCATTATTAAAAAAAAAACCCCACTAGAGCTATACCTTGAGTGCCCTACCGTCCATTCTTAATTAGCACATTCGTTTAGATAATATCACCAACTTTAACTTTAACACCTATGTGTTCTATTGTACTATTGTCGTTGACATCTTTTGATGATCTGCTTCTATCACTGCTTGTTTGTCCCTACAACCACACCCCCCCCACCTCTCTCTCTCTCTATCTCTCCGCCCCCCACACACACACCTTAAACCAGCTTATATTTCAACTCTTTCTTGGACTCGAACTCAAGTTCTGTCGAAGGGTCATGAGGACTCGAACCGTCAACTCTTTTCTTCTCCGCCGATGCTGCCAGACCTGCTGAGTTTTTCCAGGTAATTCTGTTTATGTTTTGGATTTCCAGCATCCGCAGTTTTTTTGTTTCTATCCAGCTTCACCTGTCCTGCCCGCCCATCCTTAAACAGCTTATATTTCGCCACATTTCTGTTTCTCTTTAGTTCTGATGAAGAGTCATCCAGACTCGAAATGTTAACTCTGTCTTTCTCTCCACAGGTACTGTCAGACCTGCTGAGTTTTTCCAGCACTTTTTGTTTTTGTCCCAGTTTATTCCGCCCGTCTCCAATCCCACTGCTTCTGATCCAACTCATTAACATTGTGCAGGTAAACAGAGCATGAGGTACCTAGACTGAAGACTGCAATTTCACCAGAAGACGAGCTGTGAGGCCCAATGTAGACTCCAGAAACGAGGAGGAGTGTGTCCTCAGCATTGAACTGTGAGAACTGGGTATAGCTCCAATTGTAGGGACGCATGTTAGCACTGTGCAACACTGAAATCTCCAAATCATTGTTCCAAACCTGAAAGAAACAGTGAACATCACAGTCAGGATGCTGGCTGACAGTCCAAGTTCACGGGTGGATCAGTTTCACCAGCAGAGTGAGCTCAGACATCTACCAGTTTATAAATACACATTGATTAAACAGGTAGCAGATATCTTACAGACTATATGTGTTAGACAAAAATAAGACAGAAATTATTCACAATAGATAGGGTCAGCCAGCACATTAACAGAGAAAAGAGGTTGTCAGAGCAGGCAAAGACCTTAGCAACAGGAAACATGACATGCACAAAATAAATCTCACCAGGCAATGGGGTCTAGGAAATATCATCAGAAAGGAAAGGCAGACCAAAAGGCAGTGTACAGGACAAAACACAAGATACAATAAGAAAGGGATGTGGACGGAACAAATCAAACAGGCCATGAGATCACCCAGAGCTGCATATTCAAACCCTGTATATGGCAATCACTAAGATTAGTTATGAGCTGAAGGTGTCATCCAGCAGAGAGCGAGAGGTTGAATTCCCGCATGGAGCACCAGAGGTCCTATGCTTACATGGAGCAAGAAAGGTTGTAGCACAGCATGGTGAGAGAGAGGTCATATCCCGGCATGGAGCGAGAGAGATCACATCTCAGCATGGAGCAAGAGAGGTCGTATCCCCGCAGGGAGCAAGAGAGGTCATATCCCGGCATGGAGCAAGAGAGGTCATATCCCGGCATGGAGCAAGAGAGGTCGTATCCCGGCATGGAGCAAGAGAGGTCGCATCCCAGCATGGAGCGAGAGAGGTCACATCCCAGCATGGAACAAGAGAGGTCGCATCCCAGCATGGAGCGAGAGAGGTCACATCCCAGCATGGAGCGAGAGAGGTCACATCCCAGCATGGAGCGAGAGAGGTCACATCCCAGCATGGAGCGAGAGAGGTCACATCCCAGCATGGAGCGAGAGAGGTCACATCCCGGCAGGGAGCGAGAGAGGTCACATCCCGGCAGGGAGCAAGAGAGGTCACATCCCGGCAGGGAGTGAGAGAGGTCACATCCCGGCAGGGAGCGAGAGAGGTCGTATCCCAGCATGGAGCAAGAGAGGTCACATCCCAGCATGGAGTGAGAGAGGTCGTATCCCCGCATGGAGCGAGAGAGGTCACATCCCAGCATGGAGTGAGAGAGGTCGTATCCCCGCATGGAGCGAGAGAGGTCGCATCCTGGCATGGAGAGAGGTCACATCCCCGCAGCAAGCGAGAGAGGTCGTATTTCCGCAGGGAGAGAGGGAGGTCGTATTCCCGCAGGGAGAGAGAGAGGTCGTATCCCGGCATGGAGCAATGGAGGTCATATTTGTAAACTGAGCGAGGGAGGCCATAAATGCACACGGAGGTCATTTCCTTGCGTGGAGAGAGAGAGGTCATACATTCGCATGGAGAGTGAGGAGGTCCTACTCTCGCACAAAGCAAGAGAAGTCGTATCTTTCCACAAGGCAAGAGAAGTCACATCCTCGCATGGGGCGACAGAGGTCGTAAACGCACAGGGAGCTAGAGGTCGTATCCTTGCACGGAGAGAGAGGGGTCGCATCCTAACAAGGAGAGAGAGAGGCTGCATCCTCACACAGACACCGAGAAAGGTAGCATCTTCACATGGAGAGCAAGTGAGGGCGCATCCTCACACAGAGAGCGATGGGTCGCAACCTCACACAGAGAGAGAGAGAGAGAGAAGTCATATCCTCAAGCAGAGAGAGAGAGGTCGCATCCTCACAGAGAGAGATCGCATCCTCACACAGAGAGAGGTCGCAACCTCACACAGAGAGCGAGAGATCGCAACCTCACACAAAGAGAGAGGCCACATCCTCACAGAGAGAGAGAGGCCGCATTCTCACCCAGAGAACGAGAGATGTTGCATCCACACACGGAGAGAAAGATGTCGTATCCTCACACAGAGAGGTCGTATCCTCACAGAGAGAGAGAGGTCGTATCCTCACACAGAGAGAGGTTGTATCCACACCCACTGAGAGAGAGGTTGTATCCTCGCAGAGAGAGAGGTTGTATCCTCACACAGATTGAGAGAGAGAGGTTGAATCCTCGCACAGAGGGAGAGGTTGCATCCTCACACAAAGAGAGAGAGGTCGCATCCTCACATGGAGAAAGAGAAGTCGTATCCTCACACAGAGAGAGAGGTCGAATCCTCATACAGAGAGAGAGAGAGATCGCATCCTCACACAGAGAGGGAGAGGTCGCATCCGGACACAGAGAGAGAGAGAGAAACCTCATCCTCACAAAGAGAGAGAGAGATCGCATCCTCACACAGAGAGAGGTCGCATCCTCACACAGAGGGAGAGAGATCGCATCCTCACACAGAGAGAGAGGCCGCATTCTCACCCAGAGAACGAGAGATATTGCATCCACACATGGAGAGAAAGATATCGTATCCTCACACAGAGAGAGAGAGGTCAAATCCTCAAGCAGAGAGAGAGAGGTCGTATCCTCACACAAAGAGAGGTTGTGTCCTTGCGAGGAGATAGGTTGTATCCTGACACAGAGAGGGAGGGTTCATATTCTCAAGCAGAGAGAGTTCGCATCCTCACACAGCGAGAGAGAGAGAGGTCGAATCCTCACACAGAGAGTGGTCACATCCTCACACGGAGAGAGGTCGCATCCTCACACCGAGAGAGAGAGGTCGCATTCTCACACAGGGACAGAGAGATCGCATCCTCACACGGGGAGAGAGAGACCGCATCCTCACACAGACACCGAGAGAGGTTGCATCCTCAAACAGAGAGCAAGAGAGGCCGTATCTTCACACAGATAGCGAGAGGTCACAACCTCACATGGAGAGAGGTCGCATCCTCACATGGAGAGGGGTCGCATCCTCACATGGAGAGAGGGCGCAACCTCACAGAGAGAGAGAGAGGCTGCATTCTCAAACAGAGAGAGAGAGATCGCATCCTCTCACAGAGAGAGAGAGAGATGTCGTATCCTCACACAGAGAGAGAGGTCGTATCCTCGCACAGAGAGAGGTCATATCCTCACACAGATGGAGAGAGAGGTCGAATCCTCGCACAGAGAGAGAGGTCGCATCCTCACACGGAGAGAGAGAGGTCACATCCTCACGTAGAGAAAGAGAAGTCGTATCCTCACACAGAGAGAGAGAATTCGAATCCTCACAAAGAGAGAGAGAGGTCGCATCCTCACACAGAGAGGGAGAGGTCGCAACCTCACACAGACAGAGAGGCCACATCCTCACAGAGAGAGAGAGGCCGCCTTCTCACCCAGAGAATGAGAGATCTCGCATCCACACACAGAGAGCAAGCTGTCGTATCCTCACACAGAGAGAGAGGTCGTGTCCTCACACAGAGAGAGAGGTCGTGTCCTCATACAGAGAGAAAGGTCGCATCCTCACACAGAGATAGAGAGGTCGCATCCTAACACAGAGAGAGAAAGGTCACATCCTCACACAGAGGTCACATCCTCGCAAAGAGAGAGGTCGTCATCTCGCACAGACAGAGAGAGGTCATATCTTTACACAGAGAGGGAGAGGTCGTTTCCTCGCAGAGAGAGAGAAAGAGACAGGTCGTATCCTCACACAGAGAGAGGGAGGTCATATCCTCGCACGAACAGAGAGAGGTCGCATCCTCCACACAGAGAGAGAGAGTTTGTATCCTCACACAGAGAGAGACAGTTTCGCATCCTTACACAGAGTGAGGGCTGTCGCATCCTCGCACAGAGAGAGAGATCACATCCTCGCACAGAGAGAGGTTGAATCCTCGCACAGAGAGAGAAAGGTGGTATCCTCGCACAGAGAGAGAGGTTGAATCCTCGCATGGAGAGAGAGAGGTTGAATCCTCACACAGAGTGAGGGCTGTCGCATCCTCCCACGGAGAGAGAGAGGTCGAATCATCGCACAGAGAGAGATAGGTAATATCCTCACACAGAGAGAGAGAGGGCGAATCCCACACAGTGAGAGGTCGCATTCTCACACAGAGAGGAAGGTCGAATCCAGACACAGAGAGAGAGAGATAAGGTCATATCCTCGCACAGAGAGAGAGAAGTCGTATCCTCACACAGAGAGAGAGAGGGCGTATCCTCACACAGAGTGAGAGAGGTTGAATCCTCGTACGGAGAGAGAGAGGTCGCATCCTCACATGGAGAGAGAGAGGTGGTATCCTCACACAGAGAGAAAGGTCACATCTTCACAGAGAGAGAGTTCGCATCCTCACACAGAGAGACAGAGGCCGTGTCCTCGCACAGAGAGAGAGAGGTCGTATCCTCACACAGAGAGAGAGAGGTCACATCCTCGCACAGAGAGTGGTCGCATTCTCACACAGAGAGAGAGAGGTCGAATCCTCGCACAGAGAGAGAGAGACAGGTCGTATCCTCACACAAGGGAGAGGCCGTATCCTCATACAGAGAGAGAGGTCATATTCTCGCATGAACGGAGAGAGGTCGCATTCTCCACAGAGAGAGAGAGAGAGAGTTCGTATCCTCACACAGAGAGAGTTCAAATCCGCACACAGAGTGAGGGCTGTCGCATCCTCGCACAGAGAGAGAGGTCGAATCCTCGCACGGAGAGAGATAGGTAATATCCTCACGCAGAGAGAGAGAGGGCGAATCCCACACAGTGAGAGATCGCATTCTCACACAGAGAGGAAGGTCGAATCCAGACACAGAGAGGGAGAGATAGAGGTCGTATCCTCGCACAGAGAGAGAGAAGTCGTATCCTCACACAGAGAGAGATCGCATCCTCACACAGAGAGAAAGGTCGCATCCTCACAGAGTCAGAGAGGTCGAATCTTCGCATGGAGAGAGAGAGATCGTATCCTCACACAGTGAGAGGTCGCATCCCCACACAGAGAGAGAGGTCGCATCCTCACACAGAGAGAAAGGTCGCATCCTCACACAGAGAGAGGTCACATCCTCGCATAGAGAGAGGTCACATCCTCGCATAGAAAGAGAGGTCGTGATCTCGCACAGAGAAAGGGTGGTCATATCTTTACACGGAGAGGGAGAAGTCGTATCCTCGCAGGGAGAGAGAGGTCATATCCTCGCACGAACAGAGAGAGGTCGCATTCTCCACACAGAGAGAGTTCGTATTCTCACACAGAGAGCGAGAGTTCGTATCCTCACACAGAGTGAGGGCTGTCTCATCCTCGCACAGAGAGAGAGAGAGAGGTCGCATCCTCGCACAGAGAGAGAGAGAGGTCGCATCCTTGCACAGAGAGAGGTTGAATCCTCACATGGAGAGAGAGAGGTCACATCCGCACACAGAGAGAAAGGTCACATCTTCACAGAGAGAGAGAGAGAGTTCGCATCCTCACGCAGAGAGAGATCGCATCCTTACACAGGGTCAGAGAGGTCGAAACCTCACACGGAGAGAGAGAGGTCGTATCCTCACACCAAGAGAGAGAGGTCACATCCTCGCACAGAGAGTGGTCGCATTCTCACACAGAGAGAGAGAGCTCGAATCCTCGCACAGAGCGAGAGAGGGCGTATCCTCACACAGAGTGAGAGAGGTTGAATCCTCGCACGGAGAGAGAGAGGTCGCATCCTCAGAGAGGTCGCATCCTCACACTGAGAGAGAGAGGTCACATCCTCACATGGAGAGAGAGGTCGCATTCTCCACACAGAGAGAGTTCGTATCCTCACACAGAGAGCGAGAGTTCGCATCCTCACACAGAGAGAGATCGCATCCTCACACAGAGTCAGAGAGGTCGAATACTCGCACGGAGAGAGGGAGGTCGTATCCTCACACAGTGAGAGGACTCATCCTCACACAGAGAGAGGTCACATCCTCATATAGAAAGAGAGGTCGTCATCGTGCACAGAGAGAGAGAGGTCATATCTTTACACAGAGAGGGAGAGGTAGTATCCTCGCAGAGAGAGAGAGAGACAAGTCATATCCTCACACAGAGGGAGAGGTCGTATCCTCACACAGAGCGAGAGGTCATATCCTCGCAATAACAGAGAGAGGTCGCATTCTCCACACACAGAGAGAGAGTTCGTATCCTCACACAGAGTGAGGGCTGTCGCATCCTTGCACGGAGAGAGAGACGTCGCATCCTTGCACAGAGAGAGAGAGGTCGCATCCTCGCACAGAGAGGGGTCGCATCCTCGCATGGAGAGAGAGAGGTGGTATCCTTGCACGGAGGGAGAGAGGTTGAATCCTCGCACAGAGAGAGAGAGGTCGAATCCTCGCACGGAGAGAGAGAGGTCGCATCCTCGCGCTGAGAGAGAGAGGTCGCATCCTCGCGCTGAGAGAGAGAGGTCGCATCCGCGCGCAGAGAGAGGTCACATCCTCGCATAGAGAGAGGTTGAATCCTCGCATGGAGAGAGAGAGGTGGTATCCACGCACGGAGGGAGAGAGGTTGAATCCTCGCACAGAGAGAGAGAGGTCGTATCCTCACACAGAGAGAGGTTGAATCCTCGCATGGAGAGAGAGAGGTCGAATCCTCGCATGGAGAGAGGTCGAATCCTCGCATGGAGAGAGAGAGATCGAATCCTCGCACGGAGAGAGAGAGGTCGAATCCTCGCACGGAGAGAGAGAGGTCGAATCCTCGCACGGAGAGAGATAGGTAATATCCTCACACAGAGAGAGTGAGCTTGAATCCTCGCACGGAGAGAGTTCGAATCCTCGCATGGAGAGAGATAGGTAATATCCTCACACAGAGAGAGAGAGGGCGTATCCTCACACAGAGTGAGAGAGGTTGAATCCTCGCACGGAGAGAGAGTGGTCGCATCCTCACATGGAGAGAGAGAGGTCGCATCCTCACATGGAGAGAGAGAGGTCGCATCTTCACAGAGAGAGAGTTCGCATCCTCACGCAGAGAGAGACTGGTCGCATCCTCGCACAGAGAGAGAGAGAGGTCGTATCCTCGCACAGAGAGAGAGAGGTCGAATCCTCGCACGGAGAGAGATAGGTAATATCCTCACACAGAGAGAGAGAGCGAGCTCGAATCCTCGCACGGAGAGAGAGAGGTCGAATCCTCGCAGGGAGAGAGAGAGAGAGGTCGCATCCTCACACGGAGAGAGAGAGGTAATATCCTCACACAGAGAGAGAGAGGGAGAATTCCACACAGTGAGAGGTCGCATTCTCACACAGAGAGGAAAGTCGAATCCAGACACAGAGAGAGAGAGAGATAGTGGTCGTATCCTCGCACAGAGAGACAGAAGTCGTATCCTCACACAGAGAGAGATTGCATCCTCACACAGAGTCAGAGAGGTCGAATCCTCACACGGAGAGAGAGAGGTCGTATCCTCACACAGAGAGAGAGAGTTCGTATCCTCACACAGAGTGAGGGCTGTCGCATCCTTGCACAGAGAGAGAGGGGTTGCATCCTTGCACAAAGAGAGAGAGGTCGCATCCTCGCACAGAGAGAGAGAGAAAGAGGTCGCATCCTCGCACGGAGAGAGAATG
Source organism: Carcharodon carcharias (assembly GCF_017639515.1). Classification (NCBI taxonomy): domain Eukaryota; kingdom Metazoa; phylum Chordata; class Chondrichthyes; order Lamniformes; family Lamnidae; genus Carcharodon; species Carcharodon carcharias. The sequence continues at coordinate 116,699,247 of NC_054474.1, read as the reverse complement.
AATCCTCGCATGGTGAGAGAGAGGTGGTATCCTCGCACGGAGAGAAATAGGTAATATCCTCACACAGAGAGAGAGAGGTCGCATTCTCACACAGAGAGGAAGGTCGAATCCAGACACAGAGAGAGAGAGAGAGGTCGTATCCTCGCACAGAGAGACAGAAGTCGCATCCTCACAGAGTCAGGAAGGTCGAATCCTCGCACGGAGAGAGAGAGATCGTATCCTCACACAGTGAGAGGTCGCATCCTCAGACAGAGAGAAGTCGCATCCTCGTATAGAAAGAGAGGTCGTCATCTCGCACAGAGAGAGAGAGAGATCATATCTTTAAACAGAGAGGGAGAGGTCGTATCCTCGCAGAGAGAGAGACAGAGACAGGTCATATCCTCACACAGAGGGAGAGAGGTCATATCCTCGCACGAACAGAGAGAGATCGCATTCTCCACACAGGGAGAGAGAGTTCGTATCCTCACACAGAGAGCGAGAGTTCGTATCCTCACACAGAGGCTGTCGCATCCTTGCACAAAGAAAGCGAGGTCGCATCCTTGTCCAGAGAGAGAGAGGTCGCATCCTCGCACAGAGAGAGAGAGAGAGGTCGCATCCTCGCACAGAGAGAGAGAGAGAGGTCGCATCCTCGCAGAGAGAGAGAGAGAGGTCGCATCCTCGCACAGAGAGAGGTTGAATCCTCGCATGGAGAGAGCGGTTGAATCCTCACACAGAGTGAGGGCTGTCGCATCCTCCCACGGAGAGAGAGAGGTCGAATCATCTCACAGAGAGAGATAGGTAATATCCTCACACAGAGAGAGAGAGAGGGCGAATCCCACACAGTGAGAGGTCGCATTCTCACACAGAGAGGAAGGGCGAATCCAGACAGAGAGAGAGAGAGATAAGGTCGTATCCTCACACAGAGTGAGAGAGGTTGAATCCTCGCATGGAGAGAGAGAGGTCGCATCCTCACATGGAGAGAGAGAGGTCGCCTCCGCACACAGAGAGAAAGTTCGCATCTTCACAGAGAGTTCGCATCCTCACGCAGAGCGAGAGAGGTCGCATCCTCGCACAGATAGAGGGAGGTCGTATCCTCGCACAGAGAGAGAGAGAGGTCGTATCCTTGCACAGAGAGAGAGAGAGGTCGTATCCTCGCACGGAGAGAGAGAGGTGGTACCCTCGCACAGAGAGAGAGAGAGAGAGAGAGGCTGTATCCTCGCACAGAGAGAGAGAGGTCACATCCTCGCATGGAGAGAGAGAGAGGTCGAATCCTCGCACGGAGAGAGAGAGGTCGAATCCTCGCACGGAGAGAGAGAGGTCGAATCCTCGCACGGAGAGAGATAGGTAATATCCTCACACAGAGAGAGCGAGCTTGAATCCTCGCACGGAGAGAGAGAGGGCGAATCCTCGCATGGAGAGAGATAAGTAATATCCTCACACAGAGAGAGAGAGGGCGTATCCTCACACAGAGTGAGGGAGGTTGAATCCTCGCACGGAGAGAGAGTGGTCGCATCCTCACATGGAGAGAGAGAGGTCGCATCTGCTCACAGAAAGGTCGCATCTTCACAGAGAGAGAGTTCGCATCCTCACGCAGAGAGAGACTGGTTGCATCCTCGCACAGAGAGAGAGAGGTCATATCCTCGCACAGAGAGAGAGAGGTCGTATCCTCGCACAGAGAGAGAGAGGTCGCATCCTCGCACAGAGAGAGGTTGAATCCTCGCATGGAGAGAGGTCGCATCCTCGCACGGAGAGAGATAGGTAATATCCTCACACAGAGAGAGAGGGCGAATTCCACATAGTGAGAGGTCGCATTCTCACACAGAGAGGAAAGTCGAATCCAGACACAGAGAGAGAGAGAGATAGTGGTCGTATCCTCGCACAGAGAGACAGAAGTCGTATCCTCACACAGAGAGAGATCGCATCCTCACACAGAGAGAGAGAGGTCGCATCCTCGCACAGAGAGAGGTCGCATCCTCGCACAGAGAGAGGTTGAATCCTCGCATGGAGAGAGAGAGAGGTCGAATCCTCGCACGGAGAGAGAGAGGTCGAATCCTCGCACGGAGAGAGAGGGCGAATTCCACATAGTGAGAGGTCGCATTCTCACACAGAGAGGAAAGTCGAATCCAGACACAGAGAGAGAGAGAGAGATAGTGGTCGTATCCTCGCACAGAGAGACAGAAGTCGTATCCTCACACAGAGAGATATCACATCCTCACACAGAGTCAGAGAGGTCAAATCCTCGCATGGAGAGAGAGAGGTCGTATCCTCACACAGAGAGAAAGGTCGCATCCTCACACAGAGAGAGGTCACATCCTCGCATAGAGAGAGAGGTCGTCATCTCGCACAGAAAGAGAGAGATCATATCTTTACACGGAGAGGGAGAGGTCGTATCCTCACAGAGAGAGAGAGAGACAGGTCGTACCCTCACACAGAGGGAGAGGTTGTATCCTCGCACGAACAGAGAGAGGTCGCATCCTCCACACAGAGCGAGAGAGTTCGTATCCTCACACAGAGAGCGAGAGTTCGTATCCTCACACAGAGTGAGGGCTGTCGCATCCTTGCACAAAGACAGAGAGGTCGCATCCTCGCACAGAGAGAGAGAGAGAGAGGTCGCATCTTCGCACAGAGAGAGGTTAAATCCTCGCATGGTGAGAGAGAGGTGGTATCCTCGCACGGAGAGAGATAGGTAATATCCTCACACACAGAGAGAGAGGGCGTATCCGCACACAGAAAGGTCGCATCTTCACAGAGAGAGAGTTCGCATCCTCACGCAGAGAGAGAGAGAGGTCGTATCCTCGCACAGAGAGGGAGAGGTCATATCCTCGCAGAGAGAGAGAGAGAGAGGTCGTATCCTGGCACGGAGAGAGAGAAGTGGTACCCTCGCACAGAGAGAGAGAGAGAGAGGCCGTATCATCGCACAGAGAGAGAGAAGTCGTATCCTCACACAGAGAGAGAGAAGTCGTATCCTCACACAGAGAGAGATCGCATCCTCACACAGAGTCAGAGAGGTCGAATCCTCCCACGGAGAGACAGAGGTCGTATCCTCACACAGTGAGAGGTCGCATCCTCAAACAGAGAAAGAGAGGTCGCATCCTCACATCGAGAGAAAGGTCGCATCCTCACACAGAGAGAGATCACATCCTTGCATAGAGAGAGAGGTCGTCATCTCGCACAGAGAGAGGGAGGTCATATCTTTACACAGAGAGGGAGAGGTCGAATCCTCGCACGGAGAGAGATAGGTAATATCCTCACACAGAGAGAGTGAGCTTGAATCCTCGCACGGAGAGAGAGAGGGCGAATCCTCGCACGGAGAGAGATAGTTAATATCCTCACACAGAGAGAGAGAGGGCGTATCCTCACAAAGAGTGAGAGAGGTTGAATCCTCGCACGGAGAGAGAGTGGTCGCATCCTCACATGGAGAGAGAGGTCGCATCTGCACACAGAAAGGTCGCATCTTCACAGAGAGAGAGTTCGCATCCTCACGCAGAGAGAGACTGGTCGCATCCTCGCACAGAGAGAGTGAGGTCGTATCCTCGCACAGAGAGAGAGAGGTCGAATCCTCGCACGGAGAGAGAGAGGTCGAATCCTCGCACGGAGAGAGATAGGTAATATCCTCACACAGAGAGAGAGAGCGAGCTCGAATCCTCGCACGGAGAGAGAGAGGTCGAATCCTTGCACGGAGAGAGAGTCAGAGGTCACATCCTCACACGGAGAGAGAGAGGTAATATCCTCACACAGAGAGAGAGAGGGCGAATTCCACATAGTGAGAGGTCGCATTCTCACACAGAGAGGAAAGTCGAATCCAGACACAGAGAGAGAGAGAGATAGTGGTCGTATCCTCGCACAGAGAGACAGAAGTCGTATCCTCACACAGAGAGAGATCGCATCCTCACACAGAGTCAGAGAGGTCAAATCCTCGCATGGAGAGAGAGAGGTCATATCCTCACACAGAGAGAAAGGTCGCATCCTCACACAGAGAGAGGTCACATCCTCGCATAGAGAGAGAGGTCATCATCTCGCACAGAAAGAGAGAGAGATCATATCTTTACACGGAGAGAGAGAGGTCGTATCCTCACACAATGAGAGGTCGCATCCTCACACAGAGAGAAAGAGGTCGCATCCTCACATCGAGAGAAAGGTCGCATCCTCACACAGAGAGAGGTCACATCCTCGCATAGAGAGAGAGGTCGTCATCTCGCACAGAGAGAGGGAGGTCATATCTTTACACAGAGAGGGAGAGGTCGTATCCTCACACAAAGAGAGACTGGTCGCATCCTTGCACAGAGAGAGTGAGGTCGTATCCTCGCACAGAGAGAGGTCGCATCCTCGCACAGAGAGAGGTTGAATCCTCGCATGGAGAGAGAGATAGGTCAAATCCTCGCACGGAGAGAGAGAGGTCGAATCCTCGCACGGAGAGAGAGAGGTCGAATCCTCGCACGGAGAGAGAGAGGTCGAATCCTCGCACGGAGAGAGATAGGTAATATCCTCACACAGAGAGAGAGAGCGAGCTCGAATCCTCGCACGGAGAGAGAGAGGTCGAATCCTCGCATGGAGAGAGAGTCAGAGGTCACATCCTCACACGGAGAGAGAGAGGTAATATCCTCACACAGAGAGAGAGAGGGCGAATTCCACATAGTGAGAGGTCGCATTCTCACACAGAGAGAAAAGTCAAATCCAGACACAGAGAGAGAGAGAAATAGTGGTCGTATCCTCGCACAGAGAGACAGAAGTCGTATCCTCACACAGAGAGAGATCGCATCCTCACACAGAGTCAGAGAGGTCAAATCCTCGCATGGAGAGAGAGAGGTCGTATCCTCACACAGAGAGAAAGGTCGCATCCTCACACAGAGAGAGGTCACATCCTCGCATAGAGAGAGAGGTCGTCATCTCGCACAGAAAGAGAGAGAGATCATATCTTTACACGGAGAGAGAGAGGTCATATCCTCACACAATGAGAGGTCGCATCCTCACACAGAGAGAAAGAGGTCGCATCCTCACATCGAGAGAAAGGTCGCATCCTCACACAGAGAGAGGTCACATCCTCGCATAGAGAGAGAGGTCGTCATCTCGCACAGAGAGAGGGAGGTCATATCTTTACACAGAGAGGGAGAGGTTGTATCCTCACACAGAGAGAGAGAGGTCGAATCCTCGCATGGAGAGAGAGAGGTCGAATCCTCGCACGGAGAGAGAGGTCGAATACTCGCATGGAGAGAGATAGGTAATATCCTCACACAGAGAGAGCGAGCTTGAATCCTCGCACGGAGTGAGAGAGGTTGAATCCTCGCACGGAGAGAGAGAGGTAATATCGTCACACAGAGAGAGAGAGGTCGTATCCTCACACAGTGAGAGGTCGCATCCTCACACTGAGAGAGAGGTCGCATCCTCACATCGAGAGAAAGGTCGCATCCTCACACAGAGAGAGGTCACATCCTCGCATAGAGAGAGAGGTCATCATCTCGCACAGAGAGAGGGAGGTCATATCTTTACACAGAGAGGGAGAGGTCGTATCCTCACACAGAGAGAGAGAGGTCGAATCCTCGCATGGAGAGAGAGAGGGCGTATCCTCACACAGAGTCAGAGAGGTCACATCCTCACATGGAAAGAGAGAGGTCACATCCGCACACAGAGAGAAAGGTCACATCTTCAGAGAGAGAGAGTTTGCATCCTCACGCAGAAAGAGAGAGAGGTCACATCCTCGCACAGAGAGACAGAGGTCATATCCTCGCAGAGAGGGAGGTCGCATCCTCACACAGAGAGAGAGGTCACATCCTCACACGGAGAGAGAGAGGTCGTATCCTCACACGGAGAGAGAGTGGTACCCTCGCACAGAGAGAGAGAGAGAAAGAGAGGTCGAATCCTCGCACGGAGAGAGGTCACATCCTCGCACAGAGAGAGAGGTCGTCATCTCGCACAGAGAGAGACAGGTCATATCTTTACACAGAGAGGGAGAGGTCGTATCCTCGCAGAGAGAGAGACAGAGACAGGTCGTATCCTCACACAGAGGGGGAGAGGTCATATCCTCACACGAATGGAGAGAGGTCGCATCCTCCACACAGAGAGAGAGAGTTCGTATCCTCACACAGAGAGAGTTCGAATCCTTACACAGAGTGAGGGCTGTCGCATCCTCGCACAGAGAGAGGTCGAATCCTCGCACGGAGAGAGAGAGAGAGGTCGCATCCTCACATGGAGAGAGAGAGGTAATATCCTCACACAGAGAGAGAGAGAGCAAATTCCACATAGTGAGAGGTCGCATTCTTGCACAGAGAGGAAAGTCGAATCCAGACACAGAGAGAGAGAGAGAGATAGTGGTCGTTTCCTCGCACAGAGAGACAGAAGTTGTATCCTCACATAGAGAGAGATCGCATCCTCACACAGAGTCAGAGAGGTCGAATCCTCGCATGGAGAGAGAGAGGTCGTATCCTCACACAGAGAGAAAGGTTGCATCCTCACACAGGGAGAGGTCACATCCTCGCATAGAGAGAGAGGTCGTCATCTCGCACAGAAAGAGAGAGAGATCATATCTTTACACGAAGAGGGAGAGGTCGTATCCTCGAAGAGAGAGAGAGAGACAGGTCGTACCCTCACACAGAGGGAGAGGTTGTATCCTCGCATGAACAGAGAGAGGTCGCATCCTCCACACAGAGCGAGAGAGTTCGTATCCTCACACAGAGTGAGGGTTGTCGCAACCTTGCACAGAGAGAGGTTGTATCCTTGCACAAAGAGAGAGAGGTCGCATCCTCGCACAGAGAGAGAGAGAGGTCGGATCCTCGCACAGAGAGAGAGAGAGAGAGGTCGCATCCTCATACAGAGAGAGGTTAAATCCTCGCATGGTGAGAGAGAGGTGGTATCCTCGCACGGAGAGAGATAGGTAATATCCTCACACAGAGAGAGAGAGCGCGTATCCTCACACAGAGTGAGAGAGGTTGAATCCTCACACGGAGAGAGAGTGGTCGCATTCTCACATGGAGAGAGAGAGGTCGCATCCTCACATGGAGAGAGAGAGGTCGCATCCGCACACAGAAAGGTCACATCTTCACAGAGAGAGAGTTCGCATCCTCACGCAGAGAGAGAGAGAGGTCGTATCCTCGCACAGAGTGAGAGAGGTCGAATCCTCGCACGGAGAGAGAGAGGTCGTATCCTCACACAGAGAGAGATCACATCCTCACACAGAGAGAGGTCACGTCCTTGTATAGAAAGAGAGGTCGTCATCTCGCACAGAGAGAGAGAGAGATCATATCTTTACACGGAGAGGGAGAGATCGAATCCACACAGAGAGAGAGAGAGACAGGTCGTATCCTCACACAGAGGGAGAGGTCATATCCTCGCACGAACAGAGAGAGGTCGAATTCTCCACACAGAGAGAGAGAGTTCGTATCCTCACACAGAGAGCGAGAGTTCGTATCCTCCCACAGAGTGAGGGCTGTCGCATCCTTGCACGGAGAGAGAGAGGTCGCATCCTTGCACAGAGAGAGAGTGAGGTCGCATCCTCGCATGGAGAGAGAGAGAGGTCGCATCCTTGCACAGAGAGAGAGAGAGGTCGCATCCTCGCACGGAGAGAGAGAGAGAGAGAGGTCGCATTCTCGCACAGAGAGAGAGAGAGGTCACATCCTCACACGGAGAGTGAGAGGTCGCATCCTCGTGCAGAGAGAGAGAGGTCGCATCCTCGCACAGAGAGAGAGAGGTCGCATCCTCGCATGGAGAGAGAGAGGTAGCATCCTCGCACAGAGACAGAGAGGTCGCATCCTCGCACAGAGGGAGAGAGGTTGAATCCTCGCACAGAGAGAGGTCACATCCTCGCATCGAGAGAGAGGTCGTCATATCGCACAGAAAGAGAGAGAGATCATATCTTTACACGAAGAGGGAGAGGTCGTATCCTCGCAGAGAGAGAGAGAGACAGGTCGTACCCTCACACAGAGGGAGAGGTTGTATCCTCGCACGAACAGAGAGAGGTCGCATCCTCCACACAGAGCGAGAGAGTTCGTATCCTCACACAGAGTGAGGGCTGTCGCAACCTTGCACAGAGAGAGAGAGGTCGCATCCTTGCACAAAGAGAGAGAGGTCGCATCCTCGCACAGAGAGAGAGAGAGGTCGGATCCTCGCACAAAGAGACGAGAGAGAGAGGTCGCATCCTCACACAGAGAGAGGTTAAATCCTCACACAGAGTGAGAGAGGTTGAATCCTCGCACGGAGAGAGAGTGGTCGCATTCTCACATGGAGAGAGAGAGGTCGCATCCTCACATGGAGAGAGAGAGGTCGCATCCGCACACAGAAAGGTCACATCTTCACAGAGAGAGAGTTCGCATCCTCACGCAGAGAGAGAGAGAGGTCGTATCCTCGCACGGAGAGAGAGAGGTCGTATCCTCACACAGAGAGAGATTGCATCCTCACACAGAGAGAGGTCAAGTCCTTGTATAGAAAGTGAGGTCGTCATCTCGCACAGAGAGAGAGAGAGGTCATATCTTTACACGGAGAGGGAGAGGTCGTATCCACACAGAGTGAGAGAGAGACAGGTCGTATCCTCACACAGAGGGAGAGGTCGTATCCTCACACAGAGCGAGAGGTCATATCCTCGCACGAACAGAGAGAGGTCGCATTCTCCACACAGAGAGAGAGAGTTCGTATCCTCACACAGAGAGCGAGAGTTCGTATCCTCCCACAGAGTGAGGGCTGTCGCATCCTTGCACGGAGAGAGAGAGGTCGCATCCTTGCACAGAGAGACAGTGAGGTCGCATCCTCGCATGGAGAGAGAGAGGTCGCATTCTTGCACAGAGAGAGAAGTCGCATCCTCGCATGGAGAGAGAGAGAGAGAGAGAGAGGTCGCATTCTCGCACAGAGAGAGAGAGAGGTCACATCCTCGCACGGAGAGAGAGAGGTCGCATCCTCGTGCAGAGAGAGAGAGGTCACATCCTCGCACAGAGAGAGAGAGAGGTCGCATCCTCGCACGGAGAGAGAGAGGTCGCATCCTCGCACAGAGACAGAGAGGTTGCATCCTCGCACAGAGGGAGAGAGGTTGAATCCTCGCACAGAGAGAGGTCACATCCTCGCATAGAGAGAGAGGTCGTCATATCGCACAGAAAGAGAGAGAGATCATATCTTTACACGAAGAGGGAGAGATCGTATCCTCGCAGAGAGAGAGAGAGACAGGTCGTACCCTCACACAGAGGGAGAGGTTGTATCCTCGCACGAACAGAGAGAGGTCGCGTCCTCCACACAGAGCGAGAGAGTTCGTATCCTCACACAGAGAGCGAGAGTTCGTATCCTCCCACAGAGTGAGGGCTGTCGCATCCTTGCACGGAGAGAGAGAGGTCGCATCCTTGCACAGAGAGACAGTGAGGTCGCATCCTCGCATGGAGAGAGAGAGGTCGCATTCTTGCACAGAGAGAGAAGTCGCATCCTCGCATGGAGAGAGAGAGAGAGAGAGAGAGGTCGCATTCTCGCACAGAGAGAGAGAGAGGTCACATCCTCGCACGGAGAGAGAGAGGTCGCATCCTCGTGCAGAGAGAGAGAGGTCACATCCTCGCACAGAGAGAGAGAGAGGTCGCATCCTCGCACGGAGAGAGAGAGGTCGCATCCTCGCACAGAGACAGAGAGGTTGCATCCTCGCACAGAGGGAGAGAGGTTGAATCCTCGCACAGAGAGAGGTCACATCCTCGCATAGAGAGAGAGGTCGTCATATCGCACAGAAAGAGAGAGAGATCATATCTTTACACGAAGAGGGAGAGATCGTATCCTCGCAGAGAGAGAGAGAGACAGGTCGTACCCTCACACAGAGGGAGAGGTTGTATCCTCGCACGAACAGAGAGAGGTCGCGTCCTCCACACAGAGCGAGAGAGTTCGTCTCCTCACACAGAGTGAAGGCTGTCGCAACCTTGCACAGAGAGAGAGAGGTCGCATCCTTGCACAAAGAGAGAGAGGTCGCATCCTCGCACAGAGAGAGAGAGAGGTCGGATCCTCGCACAAAGAGACGAGAGAGAGAGGTCGCATCCTCACACAGAGAGAGGTTAAATCCTCACACAGAGTGAGAGAGGTTGAATCCTCGCACGGAGAGAGAGTGGTCGCATTCTCACATGGAGAGAGAGAGGTCGCATCCTCACATGGAGAGAGAGAGGTCGCATCCGCACACAGAAAGGTCACATCTTCACAGAGAGAGAGGTCACGTCCTTGTTTAGAAAGAGAGGTCGTCATCTCGCACAGAGAGAGAGAGAGATCATATCTTTACACGGAGAGGGAGAGGTCGCATCCACACAGAGAGAGAGAGAGAGACAGGTCGTATCCTCACACAGAGGGAGAGGTCGTATCCTCACACAGAGCGAGAGGTCATATCCTCGCACGAACAGAGAGAGGTCGCATTCTCCACACAGAGAGCGAGAGTTCGTATCCTCACACAGAGAGCGAGAGTTCGTATCCTCCCACAGAGTGAGGGCTGTCGCATCCTTGCACGGAGAGAGCGAGGTCGCATCCTCGCATGGAGAGAGAGAGAGGTCGCATCCTTGCACAGAGAGAGAGAGAGGTCGCATCCTTGCACGGAGAGAGAGAGAGAGGTCGCATTCTCGCAGAGAGAGAGAGAGAGGTCACATCCTCGCACGGAGAGAGAGAGGTCGCATCCTCGCGCAGAGAGAGAGAGTTCGCATCCTCGCACAGAGAGAGAGGTCGCATCCTCGCGCAGAGACAGAGAGGTCGCATCCTCCACACAGAACGAGAGAGTTCGTATCCTCACACAGAGAGCGAGAGTTTGTATCCTCACACAGAGTGAGGGCTGTCGCATCCTTGCACAGAGCCAGAGAGGTCGCATCCTTGCACAAAGAGAGAGAGGTCACATCCTCGCACAGAGAGAGAGAGAGAGAGGTCGCATCCTCGCACAGAGAGAGGTTGAATCCTCAAATGGTGAGAGAGAGGTGGTATCCTCGCACGGAGAGAGATAGGTAATATCCTCATACACAGAGAGAGAGGGCGCATCCGCACACAGAAAGGTCGCATCTTCACAGAGAGAGAGTTCGCATCCTCACGCAGAGAGAGAGAGAGGTCGTATCCTCGCACAGAGAGGGAGAGGTCGTATCCTCGCAGAGAGAGAGAGAGAGAGGTCGTATCCTGGCACGGAGAGAGAGAAGTGGTACCCTCGCACAGAGAGAGAGAGAGAGAGAGAGGCCGTATCATCGCACAGAGAGAGAGAAGTCGTATCCTCACACAGAGAGAGAGAAGTCGTATCCTCACACAGAGAGAGATCGCATCCTCACACAGAGTCAGAGAGGTCGAATCCTCCCACGGAGAGACAGAGGTCGTATCCTCACACAGTGAGAGGTCGCATCCTCAAACAGAGAAAGAGAGGTCGCATCCTCACATCGAGAGAAAGGTCGCATCCTCACACAGAGAGAGATCACATCCTTGCATAGAGAGAGAGGTCGTCATCTCGCACAGAGAGAGGGAGGTCATATCTTTACACAGAGAGGGAGAGGTCGAATCCTCGCACGGAGAGAGATAGGTAATATCCTCACACAGAGAGAGTGAGCTTGAATCCTCGCACGGAGAGAGAGAGGGCGAATCCTCGCACGGAGAGAGATAGTTAATATCCTCACACAGAGAGAGAGAGGGCGTATCCTCACAAAGAGTGAGAGAGGTTGAATCCTCGCACGGAGAGAGAGTGGTCGCATCCTCACATGGAGAGAGAGGTCGCATCTGCACACAGAAAGGTCGCATCTTCACAGAGAGAGAGTTCGCATCCTCACGCAGAGAGAGACTGGTCGCATCCTCGCACAGAGAGAGTGAGGTCGTATCCTCGCACAGAGAGAGAGAGGTCGAATCCTCGCACGGAGAGAGAGAGGTCGAATCCTCGCACGGAGAGAGATAGGTAATATCCTCACACAGAGAGAGAGAGCGAGCTCGAATCCTCGCACGGAGAGAGAGAGGTCGAATCCTTGCACGGAGAGAGAGTCAGAGGTCACATCCTCACACGGAGAGAGAGAGGTAATATCCTCACACAGAGAGAGAGAGGGCGAATTCCACATAGTGAGAGGTCGCATTCTCACACAGAGAGGAAAGTCGAATCCAGACACAGAGAGAGAGAGAGATAGTGGTCGTATCCTCGCACAGAGAGACAGAAGTCGTATCCTCACACAGAGAGAGATCGCATCCTCACACAGAGTCAGAGAGGTCAAATCCTCGCATGGAGAGAGAGAGGTCATATCCTCACACAGAGAGAAAGGTCGCATCCTCACACAGAGAGAGGTCACATCCTCGCATAGAGAGAGAGGTCATCATCTCGCACAGAAAGAGAGAGAGATCATATCTTTACACGGAGAGAGAGAGGTCGTATCCTCACACAATGAGAGGTCGCATCCTCACACAGAGAGAAAGAGGTCGCATCCTCACATCGAGAGAAAGGTCGCATCCTCACACAGAGAGAGGTCACATCCTCGCATAGAGAGAGAGGTCGTCATCTCGCACAGAGAGAGGGAGGTCATATCTTTACACAGAGAGGGAGAGGTCGTATCCTCACACAAAGAGAGACTGGTCGCATCCTTGCACAGAGAGAGTGAGGTCGTATCCTCGCACAGAGAGAGGTCGCATCCTCGCACAGAGAGAGGTTGAATCCTCGCATGGAGAGAGAGATAGGTCAAATCCTCGCACGGAGAGAGAGAGGTCGAATCCTCGCACGGAGAGAGAGAGGTCGAATCCTCGCACGGAGAGAGAGAGGTCGAATCCTCGCACGGAGAGAGATAGGTAATATCCTCACACAGAGAGAGAGAGCGAGCTCGAATCCTCGCACGGAGAGAGAGAGGTCGAATCCTCGCATGGAGAGAGAGTCAGAGGTCACATCCTCACACGGAGAGAGAGAGGTAATATCCTCACACAGAGAGAGAGAGGGCGAATTCCACATAGTGAGAGGTCGCATTCTCACACAGAGAGAAAAGTCAAATCCAGACACAGAGAGAGAGAGAAATAGTGGTCGTATCCTCGCACAGAGAGACAGAAGTCGTATCCTCACACAGAGAGAGATCGCATCCTCACACAGAGTCAGAGAGGTCAAATCCTCGCATGGAGAGAGAGAGGTCGTATCCTCACACAGAGAGAAAGGTCGCATCCTCACACAGAGAGAGGTCACATCCTCGCATAGAGAGAGAGGTCGTCATCTCGCACAGAAAGAGAGAGAGATCATATCTTTACACGGAGAGAGAGAGGTCATATCCTCACACAATGAGAGGTCGCATCCTCACACAGAGAGAAAGAGGTCGCATCCTCACATCGAGAGAAAGGTCGCATCCTCACACAGAGAGAGGTCACATCCTCGCATAGAGAGAGAGGTCGTCATCTCGCACAGAGAGAGGGAGGTCATATCTTTACACAGAGAGGGAGAGGTTGTATCCTCACACAGAGAGAGAGAGGTCGAATCCTCGCATGGAGAGAGAGAGGTCGAATCCTCGCACGGAGAGAGAGGTCGAATACTCGCATGGAGAGAGATAGGTAATATCCTCACACAGAGAGAGCGAGCTTGAATCCTCGCACGGAGTGAGAGAGGTTGAATCCTCGCACGGAGAGAGAGAGGTAATATCGTCACACAGAGAGAGAGAGGTCGTATCCTCACACAGTGAGAGGTCGCATCCTCACACTGAGAGAGAGGTCGCATCCTCACATCGAGAGAAAGGTCGCATCCTCACACAGAGAGAGGTCACATCCTCGCATAGAGAGAGAGGTCATCATCTCGCACAGAGAGAGGGAGGTCATATCTTTACACAGAGAGGGAGAGGTCGTATCCTCACACAGAGAGAGAGAGGTCGAATCCTCGCATGGAGAGAGAGAGGGCGTATCCTCACACAGAGTCAGAGAGGTCACATCCTCACATGGAAAGAGAGAGGTCACATCCGCACACAGAGAGAAAGGTCACATCTTCAGAGAGAGAGAGTTTGCATCCTCACGCAGAAAGAGAGAGAGGTCACATCCTCGCACAGAGAGACAGAGGTCATATCCTCGCAGAGAGGGAGGTCGCATCCTCACACAGAGAGAGAGGTCACATCCTCACACGGAGAGAGAGAGGTCGTATCCTCACACGGAGAGAGAGTGGTACCCTCGCACAGAGAGAGAGAGAGAAAGAGAGGTCGAATCCTCGCACGGAGAGAGGTCACATCCTCGCACAGAGAGAGAGGTCGTCATCTCGCACAGAGAGAGACAGGTCATATCTTTACACAGAGAGGGAGAGGTCGTATCCTCGCAGAGAGAGAGACAGAGACAGGTCGTATCCTCACACAGAGGGGGAGAGGTCATATCCTCACACGAATGGAGAGAGGTCGCATCCTCCACACAGAGAGAGAGAGTTCGTATCCTCACACAGAGAGAGTTCGAATCCTTACACAGAGTGAGGGCTGTCGCATCCTCGCACAGAGAGAGGTCGAATCCTCGCACGGAGAGAGAGAGAGAGGTCGCATCCTCACATGGAGAGAGAGAGGTAATATCCTCACACAGAGAGAGAGAGAGCAAATTCCACATAGTGAGAGGTCGCATTCTTGCACAGAGAGGAAAGTCGAATCCAGACACAGAGAGAGAGAGAGAGATAGTGGTCGTTTCCTCGCACAGAGAGACAGAAGTTGTATCCTCACATAGAGAGAGATCGCATCCTCACACAGAGTCAGAGAGGTCGAATCCTCGCATGGAGAGAGAGAGGTCGTATCCTCACACAGAGAGAAAGGTTGCATCCTCACACAGGGAGAGGTCACATCCTCGCATAGAGAGAGAGGTCGTCATCTCGCACAGAAAGAGAGAGAGATCATATCTTTACACGAAGAGGGAGAGGTCGTATCCTCGAAGAGAGAGAGAGAGACAGGTCGTACCCTCACACAGAGGGAGAGGTTGTATCCTCGCATGAACAGAGAGAGGTCGCATCCTCCACACAGAGCGAGAGAGTTCGTATCCTCACACAGAGTGAGGGTTGTCGCAACCTTGCACAGAGAGAGGTTGTATCCTTGCACAAAGAGAGAGAGGTCGCATCCTCGCACAGAGAGAGAGAGAGGTCGGATCCTCGCACAGAGAGAGAGAGAGAGAGAGGTCGCATCCTCATACAGAGAGAGGTTAAATCCTCGCATGGTGAGAGAGAGGTGGTATCCTCGCACGGAGAGAGATAGGTAATATCCTCACACAGAGAGAGAGAGCGCGTATCCTCACACAGAGTGAGAGAGGTTGAATCCTCACACGGAGAGAGAGTGGTCGCATTCTCACATGGAGAGAGAGAGGTCGCATCCTCACATGGAGAGAGAGAGGTCGCATCCGCACACAGAAAGGTCACATCTTCACAGAGAGAGAGTTCGCATCCTCACGCAGAGAGAGAGAGAGGTCGTATCCTCGCACAGAGTGAGAGAGGTCGAATCCTCGCACGGAGAGAGAGAGGTCGTATCCTCACACAGAGAGAGATCACATCCTCACACAGAGAGAGGTCACGTCCTTGTATAGAAAGAGAGGTCGTCATCTCGCACAGAGAGAGAGAGAGATCATATCTTTACACGGAGAGGGAGAGATCGAATCCACACAGAGAGAGAGAGAGACAGGTCGTATCCTCACACAGAGGGAGAGGTCATATCCTCGCACGAACAGAGAGAGGTCGAATTCTCCACACAGAGAGAGAGAGTTCGTATCCTCACACAGAGAGCGAGAGTTCGTATCCTCCCACAGAGTGAGGGCTGTCGCATCCTTGCACGGAGAGAGAGAGGTCGCATCCTTGCACAGAGAGAGAGTGAGGTCGCATCCTCGCATGGAGAGAGAGAGAGGTCGCATCCTTGCACAGAGAGAGAGAGAGGTCGCATCCTCGCACGGAGAGAGAGAGAGAGAGAGGTCGCATTCTCGCACAGAGAGAGAGAGAGGTCACATCCTCACACGGAGAGTGAGAGGTCGCATCCTCGTGCAGAGAGAGAGAGGTCGCATCCTCGCACAGAGAGAGAGAGGTCGCATCCTCGCATGGAGAGAGAGAGGTAGCATCCTCGCACAGAGACAGAGAGGTCGCATCCTCGCACAGAGGGAGAGAGGTTGAATCCTCGCACAGAGAGAGGTCACATCCTCGCATCGAGAGAGAGGTCGTCATATCGCACAGAAAGAGAGAGAGATCATATCTTTACACGAAGAGGGAGAGGTCGTATCCTCGCAGAGAGAGAGAGAGACAGGTCGTACCCTCACACAGAGGGAGAGGTTGTATCCTCGCACGAACAGAGAGAGGTCGCATCCTCCACACAGAGCGAGAGAGTTCGTATCCTCACACAGAGTGAGGGCTGTCGCAACCTTGCACAGAGAGAGAGAGGTCGCATCCTTGCACAAAGAGAGAGAGGTCGCATCCTCGCACAGAGAGAGAGAGAGGTCGGATCCTCGCACAAAGAGACGAGAGAGAGAGGTCGCATCCTCACACAGAGAGAGGTTAAATCCTCACACAGAGTGAGAGAGGTTGAATCCTCGCACGGAGAGAGAGTGGTCGCATTCTCACATGGAGAGAGAGAGGTCGCATCCTCACATGGAGAGAGAGAGGTCGCATCCGCACACAGAAAGGTCACATCTTCACAGAGAGAGAGTTCGCATCCTCACGCAGAGAGAGAGAGAGGTCGTATCCTCGCACGGAGAGAGAGAGGTCGTATCCTCACACAGAGAGAGATTGCATCCTCACACAGAGAGAGGTCACGTCCTTGTATAGAAAGTGAGGTCGTCATCTCGCACAGAGAGAGAGAGAGGTCATATCTTTACACGGAGAGGGAGAGGTCGTATCCACACAGAGTGAGAGAGAGACAGGTCGTATCCTCACACAGAGGGAGAGGTCGTATCCTCACACAGAGCGAGAGGTCATATCCTCGCACGAACAGAGAGAGGTCGCATTCTCCACACAGAGAGAGAGAGTTCGTATCCTCACACAGAGAGCGAGAGTTCGTATCCTCCCACAGAGTGAGGGCTGTCGCATCCTTGCACGGAGAGAGAGAGGTCGCATCCTTGCACAGAGAGACAGTGAGGTCGCATCCTCGCATGGAGAGAGAGAGGTCGCATTCTTGCACAGAGAGAGAAGTCGCATCCTCGCATGGAGAGAGAGAGAGAGAGAGAGAGGTCGCATTCTCGCACAGAGAGAGAGAGAGGTCACATCCTCGCACGGAGAGAGAGAGGTCGCATCCTCGTGCAGAGAGAGAGAGGTCACATCCTCGCACAGAGAGAGAGAGAGGTCGCATCCTCGCACGGAGAGAGAGAGGTCGCATCCTCGCACAGAGACAGAGAGGTTGCATCCTCGCACAGAGGGAGAGAGGTTGAATCCTCGCACAGAGAGAGGTCACATCCTCGCATAGAGAGAGAGGTCGTCATATCGCACAGAAAGAGAGAGAGATCATATCTTTACACGAAGAGGGAGAGATCGTATCCTCGCAGAGAGAGAGAGAGACAGGTCGTACCCTCACACAGAGGGAGAGGTTGTATCCTCGCACGAACAGAGAGAGGTCGCGTCCTCCACACAGAGCGAGAGAGTTCGTATCCTCACACAGAGAGCGAGAGTTCGTATCCTCCCACAGAGTGAGGGCTGTCGCATCCTTGCACGGAGAGAGAGAGGTCGCATCCTTGCACAGAGAGACAGTGAGGTCGCATCCTCGCATGGAGAGAGAGAGGTCGCATTCTTGCACAGAGAGAGAAGTCGCATCCTCGCATGGAGAGAGAGAGAGAGAGAGAGAGGTCGCATTCTCGCACAGAGAGAGAGAGAGGTCACATCCTCGCACGGAGAGAGAGAGGTCGCATCCTCGTGCAGAGAGAGAGAGGTCACATCCTCGCACAGAGAGAGAGAGAGGTCGCATCCTCGCACGGAGAGAGAGAGGTCGCATCCTCGCACAGAGACAGAGAGGTTGCATCCTCGCACAGAGGGAGAGAGGTTGAATCCTCGCACAGAGAGAGGTCACATCCTCGCATAGAGAGAGAGGTCGTCATATCGCACAGAAAGAGAGAGAGATCATATCTTTACACGAAGAGGGAGAGATCGAATCCTCGCAGAGAGAGAGAGAGACAGGTCGTACCCTCACACAGAGGGAGAGGTTGTATCCTCGCACGAACAGAGAGAGGTCGCGTCCTCCACACAGAGCGAGAGAGTTCGTCTCCTCACACAGAGTGAAGGCTGTCGCAACCTTGCACAGAGAGAGAGAGGTCGCATCCTTGCACAAAGAGAGAGAGGTCGCATCCTCGCACAGAGAGAGAGAGAGGTCGGATCCTCGCACAAAGAGACGAGAGAGAGAGGTCGCATCCTCACACAGAGAGAGGTTAAATCCTCACACAGAGTGAGAGAGGTTGAATCCTCGCACGGAGAGAGAGTGGTCGCATTCTCACATGGAGAGAGAGAGGTCGCATCCTCACATGGAGAGAGAGAGGTCGCATCCGCACACAGAAAGGTCACATCTTCACAGAGAGAGAGGTCACGTCCTTGTTTAGAAAGAGAGGTCGTCATCTCGCACAGAGAGAGAGAGAGATCATATCTTTACACGGAGAGGGAGAGGTCGCATCCACACAGAGAGAGAGAGAGACAGGTCGTATCCTCACACAGAGGGAGAGGTCGTATCCTCACACAGAGCGAGAGGTCATATCCTCGCACGAACAGAGAGAGGTCGCATTCTCCACACAGAGAGCGAGAGTTCGTATCCTCACACAGAGAGCGAGAGTTCGTATCCTCCCACAGAGTGAGGGCTGTCGCATCCTTGCACGGAGAGAGCGAGGTCGCATCCTCGCATGGAGAGAGAGAGAGGTCGCATCCTTGCACAGAGAGAGAGAGAGGTCGCATCCTTGCACGGAGAGAGAGAGAGAGGTCGCATTCTCGCAGAGAGAGAGAGAGAGGTCACATCCTCGCACGGAGAGAGAGAGGTCGCATCCTCGCGCAGAGAGAGAGAGTTCGCATCCTCGCACAGAGAGAGAGGTCGCATCCTCGCGCAGAGACAGAGAGGTCGCATCCTCCACACAGAACGAGAGAGTTCGTATCCTCACACAGAGAGCGAGAGTTTGTATCCTCACACAGAGTGAGGGCTGTCGCATCCTTGCACAGAGCCAGAGAGGTCGCATCCTTGCACAAAGAGAGAGAGGTCACATCCTCGCACAGAGAGAGAGAGAGAGAGGTCGCATCCTCGCACAGAGAGAGGTTGAATCCTCAAATGGTGAGAGAGAGGTGGTATCCTCGCACGGAGAGAGATAGGTAATATCCTCATACACAGAGAGAGAGGGCGCATCCGCACACAGAAAGGTCGCATCTTCACAGAGAGAGAGTTCGCATCCTCACGCAGAGAGAGAGAGAGGTCGTATCCTCGCACAGAGAGGGAGAGGTCGTATCCTCGCAGAGAGAGAGAGAGAGAGGTCGTATCCTGGCACGGAGAGAGAGAAGTGGTACCCTCGCACAGAGAGAGAGAGAGAGAGAGAGGCCGTATCATCGCACAGAGAGAGAGAAGTCGTATCCTCACACAGAGAGAGAGAAGTCGTATCCTCACACAGAGAGAGATCGCATCCTCACACAGAGTCAGAGAGGTCGAACCCTCCCACGGAGAGAGAGAGGTCGTATCCTCACACAGTGAGAGGTCGCATCCTCACACAGAGAAAGAGAGGTCGTATCCTCACATCGAGAGAAAGGTCGCATCCTCACACAGAGAGAGATCACATCCTTGCATAGAGAGGTCGTCATCTCGCACAGAGAGAGGGAGGTCATATCTTTACACAGAGAGGGAGAGGTCGAATCCTCGCATGGAGAGAGAGAGGGCGTATCCTCACACAGAGTGAGAGTGGTTGAATCCTCGCACGGAGAGAGATAGGTAATATCCTCACACAGAGAGAGAGAGGGCGTATCCTCACAAAGAGTGAGAGAGGTTGAATCCTCGCACGGAGAGAGAGTGGTCGCATCCTCACATGGAGAGAGAGGTCGCATCTGCACACAGAAAGGTCGCATCTTCACAGAGAGAGAGAGTTCGCATCCTCACGCAGAGAGAGACTGGTCGCATCCTCGCACAGAGAGAGAGAGGTTGTATCCTCGCACAGAGAGAGGTTGAATCTTCGCATGGAGAGAGAGAGAGGTCTAAGCCTCGCACGGAGAGAGAGAGGTCGAATCCTCGCACGGAGAGAGAGAGGTCGAATCCTCGCACGGAGAGAGAGAGGTCGAATCCTCGCACGGAGAGAGATAGGTAATATCCTCACACAGAGAGAGAGAGCGAGCTCGAATCCTCGCACGGAGAGAGAGAGGTCGAATCCTCGCACGGAGAGCGAGTCAGAGGTCACATCCTCACACGGAGAGAGAGAGGTAATATCCTCACACAGAGAGAGAGAGGGCGAATTCCACATAGTGAGAGGTCGCATTCTCACACAGAGAGGAAAGTCGAATCCAGACACAGAGAGAGAGAGAGATAGTGGTCGTATCCTCGCACAGAGAGACAGAAGTCGTATCCTCACACAGAGAGAGATCGCATCCTCACACAGAGTCAGAGAGGTCAAATCCTCGCATGGAGAGAGAGAGGTCGTATCCTCACACAGAGAGAAAGGTCGCATCCTCACACAGAGAGAGGTCACATCCTCGCATAGAGAGAGAGGTCGTCATCTCGCACAGAAAGAGAGAGAGATCATATCTTTACACGGAGAGAGAGAGGTCGTATCCTCACACAATGAGAGGTCGCATCCTCACACAGAGAGAAAGAGGTCGCATCCTCACATCGAGAGAAAGGTCGCATCCTCACACAGAGAGAGGTCACATCCTCGCATAGAGAGAGAGGTCATCATCTCGCACAGAGAGAGGGAGGTCATATCTTTACACAGAGAGGGAGAGGTCGTATCCTCACACAGAGCGAGAGGTCATATCCTCGCACGAACAGAGAGAGGTCGCATTCTCCACACAGAGAGAGAGAGTTCGTATCCTCACACAGAGAGCGAGAGTTCGTATCCTCCCACAGAGTGAGGGCTGTCGCATCCTTGCACGGAGAGAGAGAGGTCGAATCCTCGCACGGAGAGAGAGAGGTCGTATCCTCACACAGAGAGAGATCGCATCCTCACACAGAGAGAGGTCACGTCCTTGTATAGAAAGAGAGGTCGTCATCTCGCACAGAGAGAGAGAGAGATCATATCTTTACACAGAGAGGGAGAGGTCGTATCCACACAGAGAGAGAGAGAGACAGGTCGTATCCTCACACAGAGGGAGAGGTCGTATCCTCACACAGAGCGAGAGGTCATATCCTCGCACGAACAGAGAGAGGTCGCATTCTCCACACAGAGAGAGAGAGTTCGTATCCTCACACAGAGAGCGAGAGTTCGTATCCTCCCACAGAGTGAGGGCTGTCGCATCCTTGCACGGAGAGAGAGAGGTCGCATCCTTGCACAGAGAGAGAGTGAGGTCGCATCCTCGCATGGAGAGAGAGAGAGGTCGCATCCTTGCAGAGAGAGAGAGAGAGGTCGCATCCTCGCACGGAGAGAGAGAGAGAGAGAGGTCGCATCCTCGTGCAGGGAGAGAGAGGTCGCATCCTCGCATGGAGAGAGAGAGGTCGCATCCTCGCACGGAGAGAGAGAGGTCGCATCCTCGCACAGAGACAGAGAGGTCGCATCCTCGCACAGAGGGAGAGAGGTTGAATCCTCGCACAGAGGTCACATCCTCGCATAGAGAGAGAGGTCGTCATCTCGCACAGAAAGAGAGAGAGATCATATCTTTACACGAAGAGGGAGAGGTCGTATCCTCGCAGAGAGAGAGAGAGACAGGTCGTACCCTCACACAGAGGGAGAGGTCGTATCCTCGCACGAACAGAGAGAGGTCGCATCCTCCACACAGAGCGAGAGAGTTCGTATCCTCACACAGAGTGAGGGCTGTCGCAACCTTGCACAGAGAGAGAGAGGTCGCATCCTTGCACAAAGAGAGAGAGGTCGCATCCTCGCACAGAGAGAGAGAGAGGTCGGATCCTCGCACAAAGAGACGAGAGAGAGAGGTCGCACCCTCACACAGAGAGAGGTTAAATCCTCACACAGAGTGAGAGAGGTTGAATCCTCGCACGGAGAGAGAGTGGTCGCATTCTCACATGGAGAGAGAGAGGTCGCATCCTCACATGGAGAGAGAGAGGTCGCATCCGCACACAGAAAGGTCACATCTTCACAGAGAGAGAGTTCGCATCCTCACGCAGAGAGAGAGAGAGGTCGTATCCTCACACAGAGAGAGATCGCATCCTCACACAGAGAGAGGTCACGTCCTTGTATAGAAAGAGAGGTCGTCATCTCGCACAGAGAGAGAGAGAGGTCATATCTTTACACGGAGAGGGAGAGGTCGTATCCACACAGAGAGAGAGAGAGACAGGTCGTATCCTCACACAGAGGGAGAGGTCGTACCCTCACACAGAGCGAGAGGTCATATCCTCGCACGAACAGAGAGAGGTCGCATTCTCCACACAGAGAGAGAGAGTTCGTATCCTCACACAGAGAGCGAGAGTTCGTATCCTCCCACAGAGTGAGGGCTGTCGCATCCTTGCACGGAGAGAGAGAGGTCGCATCCTTGCACAGAGAGAGAGTGAGGTCGCATCCTTGCACGGAGAGAGAGAGGTCGCATCCTCGTGCAGAGAGAGAGAGGTCACATCCTCGCACGGAGAGAGAGAGGTCGCATCCTCGCACAGAGGGAGAGAGGTTGAATCCTCGCACAGAGAGAGGTCACATCCTCGCATAGAGAGAGAGGTCGTCATCTCGCACAGAAAGAGAGAGAGATCATATCTTTACACGAAGAGGGAGAGGTCGTATCCTCGCAGAGAGAGAGAGAGACAGGTCGTACCCTCACACAGAGGGAGAGGTTGTATCCTCGCACGAACAGAGAGAGGTCGCATCCTCCACACAGAGTGAGAGAGTTCGTATCCTCACACAGAGTGAGGGCTGTCGCAACCTTGCACAGAGAGAGAGAGGTCGCATCCTTGCACAAAGAGAGAGAGGTCGCATCCTCGCACAGAGAGAGAGAGAGGTCGGATCCTCGCACAAAGAGACGAGAGAGAGAGGTCGCATCCTCACACAGAGAGAGGTTAAATCCTCGCATGGTGAGAGAGAGGTGGTATCCTCGCACGGAGAGAGATAGGTAATATCCTCACACAGAGAGAGAGAGGGCGTATCCTCACACAGAGTGAGAGAGGTTGAATCCTCGCACGGAGAGAGAGTGGTCGCATTCTCACATGGAGACAGAGAGGTCGCATCCGCACACAGAAAGGTCACATCTTCACAGAGAGAGAGTTCGCATCCTCACGCAGAGAGAGAGAGAGGTCGTATCCTCGCACGGAGAGAGGTCACGTTCTTGTATAGAAAGAGAGGTCATCATCTCACACAGAGAGAGATATCATATCTTTACACGGAGAGGGAGAGGTCGCATCCACACAGAGAGAGAGAGAGACAGGTCGTATCCTGACACAGAGGGAGAGGTCGTATCCTCACACAGAGCGAGAGGTCATATCCTCGCACGAACAGAGAGAGGTCGCATTCTCCACACAGAGAGAGAGAGTTCGTATCCTCACACAGAGAGCGAGAGTTCGTATCCTCCCACAGAGTGAGGGCTGTCGCATCCTTGCATGGAGAGAGAGAGGTCGCATCCTCGCAGGGAGAGAGAGAGAGGTCGCATCCTTGCACAGAGAGAGAGAGAGGTCGCATCCTTGCACGGAGAGAGAGAGAGAGAGAGAGGTCGCATTCTCGCAGAGAGAGAGAGAGAGGTCACATCCTCGCACGGAGAGAGAGAGGTCGCATCCTCGCGCAGAGAGAGAGAGTTCGCATCCTCGCACAGAGAGAGAGGTCGCATCCTCGCACGGAGAGAGAGACGTCGCATCCTCGCGCAGAGACAGAGAGGTCGCATCCTCGCACAGAGGGAGAGAGGTTGAATCCTCGCACACAGAGAGAGAGAGGTCGCATCCTCGCATTGAGAGAGGTTGAATCCTCGGATGGAGAGAGAGAGGTGGTATCCACGCACGGTGAGAGAGAGGTTGAATCCTCGCACAGAGAGAGAGAGGTTGTATCCTCACACAGAAAGAGGTTGAATCCTCGCATGGAGAGAGAAAGGTCGAATCCTCGCAGGGAGAGAGAGAGAGAGGTCGCATCCTCACACGGAAAGAGAGCAATATCCTCACAGAGAGAGAGAGAGGGCGAATTCCACACAGTGAGAGGTCGCATTCTCGCACAGAGAGGATAGTCGAGTCCAGACACAGAGTGAGAGAGAGATAGTGGTCATATCCTCGCACAGAGAGACAGAAGTCGTACCCTCGCGCAGAGAGAGATCGCATCCTCACACAGAGTCAGAGAGGTCGAATCCTCACACGGAGAGAGAGAGGTCGTATCCTTACACAGAGAGAAAGGTCGCATCCTCACACAGAGAGAGGTCACATCCTCGCATAGAGAGAGAGGTCGTCATCTCGCACAGAGAGAGAGAGAAATCATATCTTTACACGGAGAGGGAGAGGTCGTATCCTCGCAGGGAGAGAGAGAGAGACAGGTCGTACCCTCACACAGAGGGAGAGGTTGTATGCTCACACAGAGAGAGAGAGGTCATATCCTCGCACGAGCGGAGAGAGGTCGCATCCTCCACACAGAGAGAGAGAGTTCGTATCCTCACACAGAGTGAGGGCTGTCGCATCCTTGCACGGAGAGAGGTCGCATCCTTGCACAAAGAGAGAGAGGTCGCATCCTCACACAGAGAGAGAGAGAGAGATGTTGAATCCTTGCATGGAGAGAGAGAGGTGGTATCCTCGCACGGAGGGAGATAGGTTGAATCCTCGCACAGAGAGAGAGAGTTCATATCCTCACACAGAGAGCGAGAGTTCGTATCCTCACACAGAGTGAGGGCTGTCGCATCCTTGCACAGAGAGAGAGAGGTCGCATCCTCACATGGAGAGAGAGAGGTCGAATCCTCGTATGGAGAGAGAGAGGGCGAATGCCACACAGTGAGAGGTCGCATTCTCACACAGAGAGGAAGGTCGAATCCAGACACAGGGAGAGAGAGAGGTCGCATCCTCGCTCAGAGAGAGAGAGGTTGAACCTTGGCGCGGAGAGAGAGACGTCGAATCCTCACACAGAGAGAGAGAGGTCCCATCCTCACACATAGAGAGAGAGGTCGCATCCTCGCACAGAGAGAGAGAGGTCGTACCCTCGCACAGAGATAGGTCGTATCCTCAGAGAGAAAAAGAAAGGTCGCATCCTCACACGGATAGAGAGATGTGGTACCCTCGCACAGAGAAAGAGAGAGAAGTTGAATCCTCGCACGGAGAGAGAGATGTTGTATCCTCGCACAGAGAGAGGTCGAATCCTCGCACGGAGAGAGAGAGGTCGTATCCCACACAGAGAGGGATTGCATCCTCACACAGAGTGAGAGAGGTCGTATCCCACACAGAGGGATGTCGTATCCTCGCACAGAGAGCGATCGCTTCCTCTCATAGAGAGAGAGAGGTCGAATCCTCGCACGGAGTGAGAGATGGTGTATCCTCACACAGAGAGAGATTGCATCCTCACACAGAGTGAGAGAGGTTGAATCCTCGCACGGAGAGAGGTCGTATCCTCACAGAGAGAGGGAGAGAGGTCTCATCCTCACACAGAGAGAGACAGGTCGCATTCTCACACAGAGAGAGAGGTCGCATCCTCAAACAGAGAGAGAGAGGTCGCATCCTCACACAGAGAGAGAGAGGTCGCATCCTCACACAGAGAGAGAGAGGTTGCATCCTTGCACGGAGAGAGAGAAGTTATAAGCTCACATAGACCAAGCGAGGTCTTATCCTTGCACAGACTGAGAGAAGTCTTACCTTGACAAAACAGTCCTTGGAACAGGATCCAAATAAGTAGCCATTATGAGAGAAGCTGACGTGTAATACTTGGTCACGATGCTCCTTTAGCGTCTCCACTTGCACACATGGAATTGTGTCGTATAGTCTCTGAAATTCACCCAGCCACGAAACAGCAGCTGTAAAGTGACAAGATGTCAGCGTTAACATGTTTTAGCATATGGCAGCATAAAGTTTTCTGGTATCTCTTTTAGTTAAACATCCAATGTGATTCAGCTTCCTGTATCCTGCCTGTAATACAACTCTCAAATGCTATCTGAGACACAGGGCTGATTGTGTGAGAAATGGACAGGAGCATACAGGTACAGCTGGCATCTCCTCTCAGGAGACGGGCTTGAGGCACAATATTGAGGCACAATGTTGAGGCAGTACAGCTGCAGAATATCTTGCTATCCTTTGCACAGAACTTGGACCAGAATAATTATCCCAGCATTAGCATTGAGGTTGATGAGGGTAATGCTGTTGATGTGTACTTGGGCTCCCAAAGGCAATTGATAAAGTGTCACAAAACAGACTTGTGAGCAAAGTTAGAGTTCATGGACTAAGAGGGACAGCAGCAACATGGATAAGAAATTGACTGAGTGACAGGAAACAGTGAGTCATGGTTAATGGATGTTTTCTCAGGCTAGAGGAAAGTTTGTAGTGGAGTTCGCCAGGGATCTGTATTGGGACCCTTGCCTTTCCTGATGTATATTAATGATCTGGTGTGCAGGGCACAATTTCAAAATTAGTGAATAAGAACTTGGAAGCATTGTATTAAACTTCAAAAGGACATAGACAAGTTGGTGGAATGGATGGACAAATGGCAGGTAAAATTTAGCACAGAGAAGTGTGAAGTGATTTACTTTAATAGGAAGAATGGGGAGAGTCAATATAAAATAAAGAGTGCAATTCTAAAGAGGGTGCAGGAGCAGAGTGGCCTGGGGGTATATGTACACAAATCATTGAAAGTGACAGGACAGGTTGAGAGCATGGTTAATAAAGCATACAACACCCTGGGCTTTATCAATAGGGGCACAAAGTACAAAAGCAAAGGAAACTGTGTTTAACCTGTATAAAACACTGGTTCAGCCTCAACTAGAGTATTCCATCCAGTTCTGGGCACCACACTTTAGGTAGGATATGAAAGGTGCAGAAAAGATTCACAAGAATGGTTCCAGGGACAAGGAACTTCAGTTACGTGGAAAGATTGGAGAAGCTGGTACTGTTCTGCTTAGAGGATATTGAAAGGAGATTTGATAGAGTTGTTCAAAATCATGAGGGTAATGCTGTTGATGTGTACTTGGGCTCCCAAAGGCAATTGATAAAGTGTCACAAAACAGACTTGTGAGCAAAGTTAGAGTTCATGGACTAAGAGGGACAGCAGTAGATAAGGAGAAACTTCCCATTGATGGGAGGATCGAGAACCAGAGGGCACAGATTTAAGGTAATTGGCAAAATAAGCAATGGAGACATGAGGAAAAACTTATTTATGCAGCCAGTGATTCAGATCTGGAATGCACTGCCTGAGAGTGTGGTGGAGGCAGATTCAATCAAGAGGGACTTGGATTATTCCTGAAAAGGAGGAATGTGCAGGGTTATGGAGAATGTGGGGAGTGGCACTAGGTGAACTGCTTGTTGCATAGAGTCAGCACAGACACATTGGTCTGACTGGCCTCCTTCAATGCTTTAAAAGTTCTATTATTCAACGATTCCTCAACTTCACCAGTGCTTAAACTCATGCATGTAGGCATTAGTTCAGAAGCTAACAGGTTGCTTGCAAGAGTAGGTCTGCATTAATGCTGATAAAACTTGTGCTTGTGAACACTTAACACCAACAAGTAGCACCTTATATCCCAGATATTCAAGGAATTCATTA
The DNA here is from genome assembly GCF_017639515.1 of Carcharodon carcharias. Lineage (NCBI taxonomy): Eukaryota > Metazoa > Chordata > Chondrichthyes > Lamniformes > Lamnidae > Carcharodon > Carcharodon carcharias. The sequence continues at coordinate 116,671,641 of NC_054474.1, read as the reverse complement.
TTAGTGAAAATTGTATTTTGTAAGGACTAGCTATAATGATACCTTATCTGGCCATTCCCCCCCCGGTCTCTCCATTCAAACTAAGGATCTCCTCTAGCTGAACCCTCTTCACCACTGATGTTGGCTCATTTCCTGCTCCTTTGCTCCATCACTCTGGATCACTACGGCCTACCCTCTGGAACACCATTCCCAAACATTTCCTCTTTCCACCTCTCTTCCCCATTTTCAATATTTCTAAATGCTTTTATTTGGCTGTAATTCTGGTTTCCAACTCATTTTAGTACCATGTTTGTTCACTTTAGCCACTGCTAAATCTAGCAAGTAATGTCATTAACAACAGATTTATTCAAAACAATTAAAATGTTGTAATGAGAGGGTTAATGCACCAGGTGGAGGGGTTTCAGTGAGAGGGTTAATGTACCAGAGGGAGAGGTTTCAGTGAGATGGTTAACGTACCAAAGGGAGAGGTTTCACTGAGAGGGTTAATGTACCAAAGGGAGAGGTTTCACTGAGAAGGTTAATGTACCAAAGGGAGAGGTTTCACTGAGAGGGTTAATGTACCAGAGGGAGAGGTTTCAGTGAGTGGGTTAATGTACCAGAGGGAGAGGTTTCAGTGAGAGGGTTAATGTACCAAAGGGAGTGGTTTCAGTGAGAGGCTTAAAATACCAGAGGGAGAGGTTTCAGTGGCCAGTGAGGTGGACTTTCAGGTCAGAAGTACCTAAGGAAAGCCTTGCATTGCTGTAGCACCTTTCACAGCCTTAGATTGTCGCAATGTGCTTCACAGTTCAAAAAATACTTTTGAATTGTAGTTAGTGTTAGAATTTAAGAAACATGGCAATTGATTTGTACACAGCAAGCTCCCAAAAACAGCAACATGATAATGACCCCAACTCTTCTTCCAATAGTGCCATGGGGACGGTTACATCTGTTTCAGAGATCAGACAGAGTCCCAGTTTGATGTCTGTGATGTTTCGTTTGAAAGGTAGCAGCTCTGACAACGCAGCTCAGTGCAGACAATGTCCCTCGGGAATGTCAGCCTGGATTATGTGTTGATATCTCTGCTCTTAGGGGCGAGGTTGCAATCAGTGGTGGTCTGTGTAAGTGGCTTTATCTCATTGATGAGCACTGATCTTTGCAATTGCTAATGGCTGAATTATTTATTTATTTCAGGAGGTTAATGAGATGACAGGATATTGCAGAGAACCAGGAGGACCACTTACAAAGTCGTAAAAGCGATTCAAGCTTTTTAGGTTTATAAAGAGAATTTTCCTTATTATTTCATGGGATGTGGGTGTTGCTGACATCTCTAATTGCCCTTGAACTGAATGGTTTTCAGAGGGAAGTTAACAGTTAACCAATTGCTGTGGGTTTAGAGTCACATGGCAGATTTCCTTCCCTAAAGGACATTGGTAAATCAGATGGTTTTTACAACAATCAATAATAGTTTCATGGTCACCATCACTGTGACTAAGTTTACTTATGAATACAAATACCACCAGCTGCCGTGGTGGGATTTGAACCCACGTTCCCAGAGCATTAGCCTGGGCCTCTGGATTACAAGTTCAGGGGTATTACCACTACGCCACCAGCCCCCACAAATGATTATGGCAACCTGTTCATAATGGGGATGGGTTCAAATCCCAGGTAAAAGTAAAAAGTGAAATTCTCACATTGGTAAGTCACCAGTGAAGGACATTAATGAGGACAGTGTAAATGAGTTCAAGAGTTCATGCAAAGAGAAGGGTTGAAGATATACATGAAAACATAGGGGTGGTCTCTAAGAAATCAATAGCTGTGTTGACTCAGTGGTCTGTTTCTGTTCTTAATCCCACACAAACTCCTGAACCTCATCAGGCAATGCTAAGCACAGAGCTGACCAGCACAGCACAAAGCATCGTCCTGTGAAATGGAAGGCTGCCAACGGTGGATGGGGGGGGTGAAGCGGCGTTGGGGTTGGTGGGGGGTTGGGGGGTAGGTGTAAAGTTGGAAAATAACTTTTAGAGTCTCCTGCCCTCCCGCTGCCAGATTATGGATTTACTGTTCTACAGGGCTGTGTGCACTAGGAATTCGCAACCAGTACAACTTTTGGTGTTACCCACTCTGATATGATGGTGTGGAGTGAAAGCTGGTATCTGAGTGAGGTATGAAAAGTTGGGAGAAAGGAATCTGGGAATTTGATAAAAGAGGGAATTAAGTGCCAAGGGAGATGGAATTGCAAAGAAGTCCAGCTGATCTCATACAAAACATGAATCAGACCATAAGATGGCAACACAGTAAGGGACAGTGAACAGGCAATTCTGCCACATGTGGGAGTTTTCGAGCACCAGTTACTGATTCAGTGAAATGCCATCAATTGACGTTGCTGAAGCTCAAAATTCAGAGCTTGAGGGGGAAATGGAGACAATCCAACACATTAGAGAGGGAGAGCAGTTTCTGGAGTGAGTGCCTGAGAGGGTAGTCACAAAAGTCATACAGAGCAGGCAATGGATGAGGAACGATTGGTGATTTAGTAGTAGGGAAAGGCAGGAAGGAAAGATTTGAGTTGGAGTGCCCAGAGTAACTGAGGTTACACCTTCCTGTGGGGAGAATGATGACTGCAATTAAATATCAATGGCTCCAACAAACAGGGTTTGGGGTTTGATGGGCAAGGAGGGAACAGGTTAGTAAAACAGCTGGAAATGCAGTAATGAGGGGATTCAATGGCTAGAGGCGCTAAGACCACCTTCTGTAGTTCAAACACATAGTCCTGGATGTACGTTCTTCATTCATGTTTTCCAATTAAGTATTTCTTTTTGAAAGTTATTATTAAATCTGCTTCCATCATCACAACTCATTCCAGGTCACAACAACTCTGTATTTAAAAAGAAATCTCATTTCCCCTCCAGTTCTTAGCCAGTCATCTTTCATCTGAGTTCTCTGGTTACCTGTCACCCCATGCCCCCCAACCCACCACCCCCCACCCCCCACATCACCACCATTGGAAACAGTTTCTCTTTATTTACTCCTGGAACTCCCTAACAGCACTGTGGGTGTACCTACATCACATGGACTGCAGCAGTTCAAGAAGGCAGCTCAGCACCACCTCAAGGGTAATTAAGGATGGCATGGCCTAGCCATGCTCACATCCTGTGCATTAATAAAAAATCAAAACTTTTATGATTTTGAAAACCTTTATTAATTCTGTTCTAAGGAGAACAACCCCAACTTCTCCAGTCTCCTCATATAACTGAAGTCCCTCATCCCTGTCACCTGGCTTGTAAATCACCTCAGACCTAAGACCTTGCCATCCTTCCTAAAGTGTGGATTCCAGAATTGAACACAGTATTCCAGCTGGGCCCTTGTTGAGACGGGCTAAAAATGGATAAAGAGGAGACAAAGGCTGACCGTACCTAAAGTTGATAAGTCATCAGGATTGGACGAGATACATTCAGAATGCTGAGGGAAGTAAGGGTGGAAATTCCGGAGGTACTGACCATAATCTCCCAATCCTGTTTAGACACAGGGGATTGCAGAATTGCAAATGTTACACCCTTGTTCAAAAAATTGGTGTAAGGATATACCCAGCAACTACAGGCCAGTCAGTTTAAATTTGTTGCAGTCCATGGAATAAAAGAGAGAATGACAGCACTTTTTATTCTTACATGCGATGTGAGCATTGCTGGCTCAGCCAGCATTTATTGTCCTAAATGTCCCTGAGAAGGTGGTGGTGAGCTGCCTTCTTGAACTGCTGCAGTCCACAGTGCTGTTAGGGCGGCCGGGGGGGGGGGGGGGGGGGGGGGGGGGCGGGGGGTGGAGGGAGCGGGGGTGGCGGGAGTTCCAGGATTAGGTATGTAAAAATGAAGCGTTTGGCTAAGACAAATGTGGGTCCATTACAGGCAGAGTCAGGAGAATTCATCATGGGGAATAGAGAAATGATAGAGAAGGTAAATGATCACTTTGTGTCTGTTTGCACTGAGGAAGATACAAGAAATTTCCCAGATTTAAAGGTCCAAGGAACAAGGGAGAATGAGGAGTTGAAGGAAATTAGTATAAGTAAGAAAGCTGTATTGGAGAAATTAATGGGACTGAGAGTCAATAAGACCCCAGGACCTGATATTCTGCATCCCAGAGTGTTGAAAGAGGTTGCTATAGAGATAGTGGATGCATTGGTGATCATTTTCCAAAATTCTGTAGATTCTGGAATGGTTCCTGAAGATTGGAAGGTACCAAATGTCACCCCACTATTTAAGAAGGGAGGGAGAGAGAAAACAGGGAACTACAGACCTGTTAGCCTCACATCAGTTGTAGGGAAAATGCTAGAATCTACTTTAAAGGATCTGATAAATAGACAATTAGATAAAATGGTCTGATTGGACACAGTCAACATGGATTTATGAATGTTTGTTGAATCCGCTGGAGTTTTTTTTGAGGATGTTACTAACAGAATTGATAAAGGGGAGTCGGTGGACGTAGTATATTTGGGTTTTCAGAAGGCTTTTGATAAAGTCCCCCACAGGAGGTTGATTAGCAAAATAAAAGCACATAGGATAGGGGTAATATACTCTCATGGATTAAGGATTGGTTAACAGACAGAAAACAGAGAGTAGGAATAAATGGGTCATTCTCACATTGGCAGGCTGTGACTAGTGGAGTCCAACAAGGATCAGTAATTGGGCCCCAGCTGTTCACAATATATCTCAATGATTTGGATGTGGGGGCCAAATGTAATATTTCCAAGTTCGCAGATGATACAAATCTAGGCGTGAATGTACGTTGTGAGGAAGATGTAAAGCAGCTACAGGAGGATTTGGACAGATTTAGTGAGTGGATAAGAGCATGGCAGATGGAATATAACGTGAAAAAATGTAAGATTATCCACTTTAGCAGAAGGAACAGATGTGCAGAGTATTTCCCAAATGGCAAAAGATTAGAAAGTGTAGATGTACAAAGGGACCCAGGTGTCCTTGTCCATAAATCACTGAAAGCTAACATGCAGGTGCAGCAGGCAACTCGGAAGGCTCATGGTATGTTAGCTTTTATCGCAAGAGGATTTGAGTACAGGAGTAGTGAAGAAGTATTGCTTCAATTCTACAGAAGCTTGATTAGATCACACCTGGAGTACTGTGTGCAATTTTGGTCCCCTTACCTCAGAAAGGATATTATTGCCACAGAGGGAGTGCAATGAAGGTTCACCAGACTTGTTTCAGGGATGGTGGGACTGTCTTGTGTAGAGACAATGGGGAAACTAGGCCTGTATTCTCTGGTGTTTCGAAAAATGAGAGGTGACCTCACTGAAACTTACTTAAAGGAATAGACAGGGTAGATGCAGGTAAGATGTTTCCCCTGGTTAGGGAGTCTTGAATCAGGGGACACAATTTCAAAATAAAGGGGATCAAGATGTGGAGAAATTTCTTTACTCAGAGGGTTGTAAAACTTTGGAATTCTCTACCCCAGAGGGCCGTGGAAGCTCAGTTATTGAGTATGTTTAAGGTAGAGTTTGATAGATTTCTAATTAACAATAACATAAAGGGTTATGGGGATAGTGTGGGTAAAAGGCATTGAAGTGTTTGATCAGCCATGATCATATTGAATGATGGAGCAGGGTTGACAGGCTGAATGGGCCTTCTCCTGTTCCTATATTCCTGTTTTGACCCGGAGACAGTGAAGGAACTGCAATATATTTCCAAAGCAGGATGGTGAGTAGCTTGGAGGGTAACTTCCAGGTGGTGGTGTTCCCATGCACCTGCTGCCCTTGTCCTTCTAGATGGTAGCGGTCATGGGTTTGGAAGGTGCTCTCTAAGGAGTCTTGGTGAATTGCTGCAGTGGATCTGTGATGGTACACACTGCTGCTACTGTGCGTCAGTGGTGGAGGGAATGAATGTTGTGGATGGGGTATCAATCAAACAGGCTGCTTTGTCCTGGATGGTGTAGGGCTTCTCGAGTGTTCAAGCTGCACTCATCCAGGCAAGTGGAAAGTATTCGATCACACTCCTGACTTCTGCCTTGTAGATGGTGGACAGGCTTTGGGGAGTCAGGGGGAGAATTCCTCACTGCAGAATTCCCACCCTCTGACCTGCTCTTGTAGCCACAGTATTTAAATGGCTAGTGCAGTTCAGTTTCTGGTCAATGGTAACCCCCTGGATGTTGATAGTGGGGATTCAGCGATGGGAATGATATTGAATTTCAAGGGATGATGGTCAGATTCTGTCTTGTTGGAGATGGTCATTGCCTGGCACTTGTGTGACGCGAATGTTACTTGCCACTTATCAGTCCCAGCCTAAATGTTGTCCAGGTCTTACTGCATTTGGACATGGGCTGCTTCAGTATCTGAGGAGTCATGCATTGTGCGATAATCAGCAAACATCCCCATTCTGACCTTATGATGGAAGGAAGGTCATTGATGAAGCAGCTGAAGATGGTTGGGACATGATCCTGAGGAACTCCTGCAGCATGGATATGAAGTTGGCTGAGTGTCAGGAAACACAGCAGTGGTGAAGAGTTGTTTTTCAGACTGGAACCTCAGCTATTTACAACCTATTGCAATAAGTTAAATGAGGGGACTGAGTGTAATGTATCCACATTTGCTGATAGTGCAAAGGCCGGTGGGAAAGTAATCTGTGAGGAGAGCACAAAGAGGCTGCGGGGATATAGACAGGTTGGACAAGAAAGTGACAGGTTTCCAAAATGTGAAATTAGCAACTTTGGTAGGAAGAGTAGAAAAGCTGAATTTTTTTTAAGGTAAAGCTAGTAAATATTGGCACTGAGAGGGAGTTGGGTGTCATTGTACATGAATCACAGAAACGGAGATAACTTTTAAAATATGCACACAGGTTGATTCTAAATTGCACTAGAGTGCAGAGGAGATTTATCAGGATGTTGCCTGGGCTGGAGAGTTTTAGTTATGAGGAGGTATTGGATAGACCGGGGTTGTTTTTCTTGGAGCAGAGGAGATTGAGGGGGAACATGATTGAAGTGTATAAAATTATGAGGGGCATCGATAGGGTAGGCAGGAAGGAACTTTTCCCCTTGGTGGAGGGATCAATAACCAGGGGACATAGATTTAAGGTAAGGGGCAGGAGGTTTAGAGGGGATGTGGGAAGAATTTTTTCACCCAGAGGGTGGTGGGAATCTGGAATTCAGTGCCTGAAAGGGTGGTAGAGGCAGAAACCTTCATAACTTTTAAGAAGTATTTGGATGCGCACTTGTGATGCCATGGCATACAAGGCTACGGGCCTAGCTGGAAAATGGGATTCGGATAGTTAGGTACTTATTTGACCAGCGCAGACTCGATGGGCCAAAAGGCCTTTTTCTGTGCTGTAGACCTCTATGACTCTATGATTCGAGATTAAAACATTCAAAAGGCCTCCAGTGACTTGAGCTCCTCCTGCAAATCATGTTACTGGGGCTCTTAGTCTAGCTCTTTGGACAATGACACATTTTCAGAGAGTTAACATGTAGGCACAGCAAGCAACGAGGAAAGCAAATGGTTTATTAGCCTTTATCGGAAGGAGATTGGAGTGTATGTGTCAGGAAGACTTGCTGCAATTACACAGGGCTTTAGCGAGATCACACCTGGAGTGCTATGCACAGTTTTGGTTTCCTTCCCCAAGGAAGAATGTTCTTGCCTTGGAGGGAACATTGAATTGAGGTCAAAGATCAGTAATGATTGTATTTAATAGCGGAACAAGCTCTAGGCAGCTCATGGCCTACTCCTGCTCCCATGTAAAGTTCTTAACATCTAATGAAATGCCTTAGAAGGCATTCACAGTTGAGCAGAGCCAGAAAGCAATAGAGAGACGAACCTGGATGGCGAGGGACTGATCGATTCACATTGTAGTAACAATAAAAGAGATCCTTCCATAGAAATTCGTCACGGGACACTCTGTACCACTGCCTGCAGGTGGTGCCAGCGGCGAGGACATCCTGGTGTTCCAGCTTCAGGAAGACTTCGAGGAGGATGGTGTCAGGCAGCCGGGGGAGGCCCCCTCCCTCCATCCTATCATTCTGAGCTATTGGGCACTGAATCAAGAAAACATCATCACAAAAGAATGAAGCAGCAAAGCGTTGTTTCAGGAAGGAGCTGTGTGACACTGAGGGACTGACAACCCGCAGGTCTCACTCAGGCTTTTCCAGAACATTTCTTGAGCCGTTGAAAGTTTCAATAAGTTTTTTCAGGTATATGACAATATTACGACTATTTTACTGACCGTACAAAGCTGAAAGGACTACTATGAAGAGATTCAACAAAGGTAATCTACTCTGAAACCCACTGTTGCAGAGTGCAGAAACAGCAGTGATAGAACTACCTGGGGAAAGAGGGAGGTCAACAGGCCATTAAAGACCACATGTGGGTGTAGAAAATAGAGAATACAACTGGAGAATATTCACTTTTTAAACAAACCACAGGCAGTACTTGCAACCAGTTTACCACCAGTAGCATGAATCTTCTCTGCAGTCATTACAGATGCAGTACGGAACAGACAGACAGTACAGGACATTATCCAACCAAGAGGCACAGTGTTAAGGAGAACTCCTGACTTCTGTCTTGTCTGAAATAAGCGGGATGAACAGAGAGAGACCTCAAAACCTTACTAAGAGGTCATGTTTTCCCCATGGAAAGGACCAAACTTTTGCAAAACTTCTGCATCAAAAAGCCAGGATGAAACCCAACACAAAAAAGCAAAGGCATATCAGTGAAACTGAATCAGAGGGGGAGTGAGAAAATACACCACAACCCTTCAGGATTGCTCAATTCCTGGGCTCAGTTGCTGAAATGCACACACACTCTCCAGTCCACCTCCATTCGGAGAAGGTCCTCGAAGTCCAGTCACACTTGTCCAGTGTGTCCAATCAGGTGCAAAAAGTTGAATTAATATGCCAGTGGGATAATTGAAGATTCACAGTGACATGGAACTCGCACAAAAACAAAACTGTGAGAGTTATCCAGCACTGCAAACAACAGGAGAACATTATACTCAGTAATTCAGTGTAACCCAGTGTTAGAGACAATGAGACGAGAACCACCAGTACTTTACCCAGTGCTGTACAGTGACAGTCCTGTCCTAACCAGTACAGTATCCCAGTGTTATAGTGACAGACCTATCCCCACCAGTACTGTACCTAGTGCTACAGAATATCAGCCCAACCCCTGCCAGTACTGTAACCCAGTGTTGTGCAGTGACAGAAATGCCCCCACCAGTACTGTGCCCAAGTATAATACAGTGACAAACCTGTCCCCACCAGTACTGCACGCAGGTATTATACTGTGACAGACAGAACCCCACCAGTATAGTGCCCCAGTGTTAACCAGTGACAGACAAGTCCCCACCAGTGCTGTACTCCAACGTTGCACAGTGACAGACCAGTCCCAACCAGTATTGTAACCCAGTGTTATACAGTGACAGGCATGTCTCCACCAGTACTGTCCCCAATCCTATACAGTGACAGATGTGTCCCCACCAGTACTGTCCCCAGTGCTCTACAGTGACAAATGTGTCCCCACCAGTACTGTACCCTAGTGTTATACACTGACTGACCTGTCCCCACAGGTACTGTAACCCAGTGTTATACACTGACAGACCTGTCCTAACCAGTACTGTACCCCAGTGTTATACACTGACAGACCTGTCCCTACAGGTACTGTAACCCAGTGTTATACACTGACAGACCTGTCCTAACCAGTACAGTACCCCTGTGTCATACAGTGACAGACCTATCCCCACCAGTACTGTACCTCAGTGCTACACAATGTCAGCCCAACCCCTGCCAGTACTGTAACCCAGTGTTGTGCAGGGACAGAAATGTCCCCACCAGTACTGTGCCCAAGTATAATACAGTGACAAACCTGTCCCCACCAGTACTGTACCCAGGGATTATACTGTTACAGACAGGACCCCACCAGTACAGTGCCCCAGTGTTAACCAGTGACAGACAAGTCCCTACCAGTGCTGAGCTCCAATGTTATACAGTGACAGACCAGTCCCACCCAGTATTGTAAGCCAGTGTTATAGTGACAGGCCTGTCTCCACCAGTACTGTCCCCAGTGCTATACAGTGACAGATGTGTCCCCACCACTACTGTCCCCAATGCTATACAGTGACAGATGTGTCCCCACCAGTCCTGTACCCTAGTGTTATACAGTGAGAGACCTGTCCCCACCAGTGCTGTACCCCAGTGTAATGCAGTGACAGATGTGTCCCCACCTGTCCTGTGCTCCAGTGTTATACAGTTAGAGCCGGCCTCATCAGGAATGTAACCCAGTGCTATACAGTGACAGACTTGTCCCTACAGGCACTGAAACCCAGTGTTATACAGTGACCGACGAGTCCACAAAATCACTGGACCCAAATGTTATACAGTGACCGGCCTGTCTCCACCAGTACTGTACCCGTGTTATACAGTGACAAATTGTCTCCACCAGTACTGTACCCTAGTGTTATAAAGTGACACACATGTCCTCCCCAGTTCTGTACCCCAGTGTTATACAGTGAAAGATAAGTCCCTACTAGTACTTTACGACAGTGTTATTCAGTGACAGACCTGTCCCCACCAGTTCCGTACCTCAGTGTTATACAGCGAAAGGCATATACCCACCAGTAGTGTAGCCCAGTGTTATACAGTGACATATGTGACCCCACCAGTTCTGTACCCCACTGTTATACAGTGAGAATCCTGTCTCCACCAGTCCTGTGCACCAGTATTGTACAGTAACAGAGCTGTCATCACCAGTACTATGCCCCAGTGCTGTACAGTGACAGGCTGGCCACACATGTCCTGTACCCCAGTGTTATACAGCGACAGACCTGTCCCCGCTAATTCTGTGCCACCATGTAAGACAGTGACAGGCCTGTCCCCAACAGTACAGAACACCAGTGTTATACAGTGACAGACCTGTCCTCGCCTGTACTGTACCCTAGTGTTATACAGTGACAGGTGTGTCCCCACCAGTTCCGTACCCCAATGTTATACAATGTCAGACTGGCTGCTGCCAGCAATGTAACCCAGTGTTACAAAGTGACAGACATGTCTCCACCAGAACTGTATCCCAGGGTTATACAATGACAGATTAGTCCCCAACAGTCCTGAACCCCATTGTATTACAGCGGCAGACCTGTCCACACCAGTACTGTACCATAGTGTAATATAGTGACAGGCGAGTCCCTAATAGTGCTGCACCCCAGTGCTATACAGTGACAGATTTCTCCCCAGCACTGTACCTCAGCGTTATACAGTGACAGACCTATCCCCAACAGTACTGTACCCGTGTTATATAGTAACAGACCTGTCCCCACCAATACTGAACTCCATTGTAAAACAACATCAGACCAGTCCACATTAGTACTGTACCACAGTTTATAGAGTGACAGGGCTGTACCCACCAGTACTGCACCAAAGTGTTATACAGTGACAGAAATGTCCTCACTAAGTCTGTACCCCAGTGTTAGACAGTGACAGACCTGTCCCCACCAAGATTGTAGCCCTGTGTTATACAGTACAGACCTGACCCCACCAGCAGATTACCCCAGTGTCATAGAGTGAAAGCCCTGTCGCAAAATCTACATTGCCCCAGTCTTAAACAGACAGTGTTAAACATTCCTGTCCCCAACTGTACAATACCCCATGGTTATATAGTGACAGACCTGTCCCCACCAGTACTGCACCCGAGTGTTATACATTGACAGACCTCTCCCCAGCACTGTACCCCAGTGTTATACAGTGACAGACCTCTCCCCAGTGCTGTACCCTAGTGTTATATAGTGACAGACCTGTCCCCAGTCCTGTACCTCAGTGTTATACAGTGACAGAACTGTCCCCAGTCCTGTACCCCGGGGTTATGCAGTGACAGACCTGTCCCCAGTCCTGTACCCCAGTGTTATACAGTGACAGACCCATCCCCACCAGTACTGTACCCCAATGTTATATAGTGACAGACCTGTCCGCAGTCCTGCACCCCAATGTTATACAGTGACAGACTGGTCCCAAGTGCTAAACCCAAGTGTTATAAAGTGACAGTCACGGCCGCACCAGTGCTGTACCCCAGTGTTATACAGAGAGAGACCTGTCCCCAGTGTTATACAGTGACAAAGCCATCCCCACCAGTGCTGTACCTGTGTTACACAGTGACATACCTGTCCCCAGTGCTAGAAAGTGACAGGCCTGTGCCCAGTGCTGCATGCTGGTGTTATACAGTGACAGATCTGGCTCCAGTCCAGTACCCCAGTGTTATATTGACAGACCTGTCCCCAGTGCTGCACTCCAGTGTTATACAGTGACAGCCCTACTAAGTCCTGTACAATAGTGCTACACAGAGACAGACCTGTCCCCAGTCCTGGACCCTAGTGTTATACAGTGACAGAACTGTCTACAGTCCTGTACCCAAGTGTTCTACAGTGACAGACCTGTTCCCAGTCCTGAACACCAGTGTTATACAGTGACAGACCTGTGCCCAGTCCTGTACCCGAGTGTTATACAAAGACAGACCTGTCTCCAGTCCTGTACCCCAGTGTTAGACAGCGACAGAGCAGTCCCCAGTCCTGTACACCAGTGTTATACAGTGAGAGACCTGTCCCCAGTGCTGTATCCCATTGTTACACAGTAACAGACCTGTCCCCAGTGTTGTACCCCAGTGTAATATAGAGACAGACCAGTCACCAGTCCTGTACCCCAGTGTTATACAGTGACAGACCTGTTCTCAGTGCTGTACCTCAGTGTTATACAGTGTTGACTTTTTCCCAGTCCTGTAACCCAGTGTTATATAGTGACATACCTGCCTCCAGTCCTGTTCCCAGTGTTATAAAGTGACAGACCTGTTCCCGGTCATGTGCTCCAGTGTTATACAGTGACAGACATGTTTCCAGTCCTATACCCCAGTGTTATACAGTGACGACCTGTTCCCAGTCCTGTACCCCAGTGTTATACAGTGACAGACCAGTCTTGAGTGCTGTACCCCGTGTTATACAGTGACAGACCTGTCTTCAGTGCTGTTCCCCCGTGTTATACAGTGACAGACCTGCCTCCAGTCCTGTTCCCAGTGTTATAAAGTGACAGACCTGTTCGCAGTCCTGTGCTCCAGTGTTATACAGTGACAGACCTGATCCCAGTCCTGTTCCCCAGTGTTATACAGTGACAGAACTGTCCTGAGTCCAGCACCCCAGTGTTATACAGTGATAGACCTGTCCCCAGTCCTGTACCCCAGTGTTATACAGTGAGAGACCTGTTCCAAGTCCTGTGCTCCAGTGTTATACAGTGACAGACCTGTTCCCAGTCCTGTACCCCAGTGTTACACAGTGACAGACCTGCCTCCATTCCTGTTCCCAGTGTTATACAGTGACAGACCTGCTCCCAGTCCTGTACTCCAGTGTAATACAGTGACAGAACTGTACCGAGTCAAGAACCCCAGTGTTATACAGTGACCGACCTGTCCCCAGTCCTGTACACCAGTGTTATACAGTGACAGACCTGTCCTCAGCCCTGTACCCCAAGAGTTATACAGTGACAGAACTGTCCCGAGTCCTGTACCCCAGTGTTATACAGTGTCAGACCTGTCCCCAGTCCTATACCCCGGTGTTATACAGTGACGACCTGTTCCCATTCCTGTTCCCCAGTGTTATACAGTAACAGACCTGTTCCCAGACAGTGACAGACCTTTCTACAGTGCTGTTCCCTGTGTTATATAGAGACAGACCTGTTCCCAGTGCTGAACCCCAGTGTTATACAGGGACAGACCTGTTCACAGAGCTGTACGCCAGTGTTATACAGTGACAGAGCTGTCCGCAATCCTGTACCCCAAGACTTATACAGTGACAGACCTGACCCGAGTCCTGTACCCCAGTGTTATAAAGTGACAGACCTGTTCCCAACGCTATAGCTCAATGTTATGCAGTGACATACCTGTTCCCAGTCCTATACCCCAGTGTAATACAGTGACGACCTGTTCCCTGTCCTGTTCCCAAGTGTAATACAGTGACAGACCTGTTCCCAAAGCTGTACCCCAGTGCTATACAGTGACAGAATGTTCACAGTCCTGTTCTCCAGTGTTATACAGTGACAGACCTGTCACCAGTCCTGTCCCCAGTCTTATACAGTGACAGACCTGTCTCCAGTCCGGTTCAAAGTGTTATACAGTGACATACCAGTTCCCAGTCATGTGCTCCACTGTTATACAGTGACAGTCCTGTCCCCAGTCCTGTAACCCAGTATTATACAGTAACAGACCTGTCCCCAGTCCTGTACCCCAGTGTTATACAGTGACAAACCTGTCCCCAGTCCTGTACCCCAGTGTTATACAGTGACAGACCTGTCACCAGTCCTGTAACCCAGTGTTAATCAGTGACAGACCTGTTCCCAGTCCTGTGCTCCAGTGTTTTACAGGGACAGACCTGATCCCAGACCTGTTCCCCAGTATGAAAGAGTGACAGACCCGTCCCCAGTCCTGTCCAGTGTTATACAGTGAGAGACCTGTCCCCAGTCCTGTACCCCAGTGTTATACAGTGACAGACCTGTCACCAGTCCTGTAAACCAGTGTTAATCAGTGACAGACCTGTTCCCAGTCCTGTGCTCCAGTGTTTTACAGGGACAGACCTGATCCCAGTCCTGTTCCCCAGTATGAAAGAGTGACAGACCCGTCCCCAGTCCTGTCCAGTGTTATACAGTGAGAGACCTGTTCCCAGTCCTGTACCCCAGTGTAATCCAGTGACAGACATGTCGTCCGTCCTGTACCCCAGTGTTGTACAGAGGCAAACCTGTCCCCAATCTTGTACCCCAGCGTTATACAGTGACAGACCTATTCTCAGTCCTATACCCCAGTGTTATACAGTGACAGACCTGTTCCCAGTCCTGTACCCCAGTGTTATAAAGTGACAGACCTGTCCCCAGTCCTGTACCCCAGTGTTATACAGAGACAGACCTGTTCCCAGTCCTATACGCCAGAGATATACATTGACGACCTGTTCCCAGTCCTGTTCCCCACTAATATACAGTGACAGACCTGTTCCCAGTCCTGTACCCCACTGTTATGCAGTGATGACCTATTCCCAGTCCGGTACCTCAGTTTTATACAGAGACAGACCTGTTCACATTACTGTACGCCAGTGTTGTACAGTGACAGACCTGTCCCCAGTCCTGTACCCCAAGAGTTATACAGTGACAGAACTGTCGCGAGTCCTGTACCCCAGTGTTATACAGTGACAGACCTGTTCTCAGCGCTATCGCCCAGTGTTATGCAGTGACAGACCTGTTCCCAGTCAGCTACCCCAGTGTTATACGGGAACAGAACTGTTAACAGTGCTCTATGCCTGTGTTATACAGAGACAGACCTGTCCCCAGTCCTGTACCCCAAGAGTAATACAGTGACAGACCTGTCCCGAGTCCTGTACCCCAGTGTTATACAGTGACAGACCTGTTCCCAGCGCTATAGCACAGTGTTATGCAGTGACGAACTGCTCCCAGTCCTGTTCCCCACTGTTATACAGTGACAGACCTGTCCCCAGTCCTGTACCCCAGTGTTATACAGTGACAGACCTGTCATCAGCCTGTAACCCAGTGTTATACAGTGACAGACCAATCTCCAATCCTGTTCCCCAGTGTTAAACAGTGACAGAACTGTCTCCAGTCTCGTACCCCAGTGTTATACAGTGACAGAACTGCCCCGAGTCGAGAACCCCAGTGTTATACAGTGACAGACCTGTCCCCAGTCCTGTACACCAGTGTTATACAGTAACAGACCTGTTCACAGTCCTGTTCCCCAGTGTTATACAGTGACAGACCTGTCACCAGTCCTGTCCCCAGTGTTATACAGTGACAGACCTGTCTCCAGTCTGGTTCAAAGTGTTGTACAGTGACATACGAGTTCCCAGTCCTGTGCTCCAGTGTTGTACAGTGACCGATCTGATCCCAGTCCTGTTCACCACTGTTATACAGTGACAGTCCTGTCCCCAGTCCTGTAACCCAGTATTATACAGTAACAGACCTGTCCCCAGTCCTGTACCCCAGTGTTATACAGTGACAAACCTGTCCCCAGTCCTGTACCCCAGTGTTATACAGTGACAGACCTGTCACCAGTCCTGTAACCCAGTGTTATACAGTGACAGACCTGCTCCCAGTCCTGTGCTGCAGTGTTATACAGTCACAGATCTGATCCCAGCCCTGTTCCCCAGTGTTATGCAGTGACAGACCTGTCCACAGTCCTGTTCCCAGTGTTATACAGTGACAGAACTGTCCCAAGTCCAGCACCCCAGTGTTATACAGTGACAGACCTGTCCCCAGTCCTGTACCACAGTGTTATACAGTGACAGACCATTCTCCAGTGCTGTTCCCTGTGTTATATAGAGACAGACCTGTTCCCAGTCCTGTACCCCAGTGTTATACAGTGATAGACCTGCCTCCAGTCCTGATCGCCGGTGTTATAAAGTGACAGACCTGTTCCCAGTCCTGTGCTCCAGTGTTATACAGTGACAGACCTGATCCCAGTCCTGTTCACCTGTGTTATACAGTGACATACCTGTTCCCAGTCTGGAGCCCAACTGTTATGCAGGGACAGACCTACCCCATCCTGTAACCAGATATTAAACAGTAACAAACCTGTCCCCAGTCCTGTACCCCAGTGTTATACAGTGACAGAACTGTCCCCAGTACTGTACCCAAGTGTTATACAGTGACAAACCTGTTCCCAGTACTGTAACCCACTATTATACAGTGACAGACCTGTTCCCAGTCCTGAACCCCAGTGTTATACAGTGACAGACCTGTTCACAGTGCTGCACGCCAGTGTTATACAGTGAAAGACCTGTCCCCAGTCCCGTACCCCAGTGTTATACAGTGACAAACTTGTCACCTGTCCTGTAACCAAGTGTTATACAGTGACAGACCTGTCTCCAGTCCTGTTCCCCAGTGTTATAGAGTGACAGACCTGTCCCCAGTCCGGTTCAAAGTGTTATACAGTGACAAACCAGTTCCCAGTCCTGTGCTCCAGTGTTGTACAGTGACAGATCTGATCCCAGTCCTGTTCCCCACTGTTATACAGTGACAGTCCTGTCCCCAGTCCTGTAACCCAGTATTATACAGTGACAGACCTGTCACCAGTCCTGTAACCCAGTGTTATACAGTGACAAACCTGTTCCCAGTCCTGTAACCCACTATTATACAGTGACAGACCTGTTCGTAGTCCTGAACCCCAGTGTTATACAGTGACAGACCTGTTCACAGTGCTGCACGCCAGTGTTATACAGTGACAGAACTGTCCCCAGTCCTGTACCCCAGTGTTATACAGTGACAGACTTGTCACCTGTCCTGTAACCAAGTGTTATACAGTGACAGACCTGTCTCCAGTCCTGTTCCCCAGTGTTAAACCGTGACAGCCCTGTCTCCAGTCCTGTACTCCAGTGTAATACAGTGACAGAACTGTACTGAGTCAAGAACCCCAGTGTTATACAGTGACAGACCTGTCCCCAGTCCTGTACACCAGTGTTATACAGTGACAGACCTGTCCCCAGCCCTGTACCCCAAGAGTTATACAGTGACAGAACTGTCCCGAGTCCTGTACCCCAGTGTTATACAGTGTCAGACCTGTCCCCAGTCCTATACCCCGGTGTTATACAGTGACGACCTGTTCCCATTCCTGTTCCCCAGTGTTATACAGTAACAGATCTGTTCCCAGACAGTGACAGACCTTTCTCCAGTGCTGTTCCCTGTGTTATATAGAGACAGACCTGTTCCCAGTGCTGTACCCCAGTGTTATACAGGGACAGACCTGTTCACAGTGCTGTACGCCAGTGTTATACAGTGACAGACCTGTCCCCAGTCCTGTACCCCAAGAGTTATACAGTGACAGACCTGACCCGAGTCCTGTACCCCAGTGTTATACAGTGACAGACCTGTTCCCAACGTTATAGCTCAATGTTATGCAGTGACATACCTGTTTCCAGTCCTATACCCCAGTGTAATACAGTGACGACCTGTCACCAGTCCTTTACCCCAGTGTTATACAGTGACAGACCTGTTCCCAGTCCTATACCCCAGTGTTGTACAGTGACGACCTGTTCCCAGTCCTGTTTCCCTGTGTTATACAGTGACAGACCTGTTCCAAGTGCTGTACCCCAGTGTTATACAGTGATGACCTGTTCCCAGGCCTGTACGCCAGTGTTATACAGTGACAGACCCGTCCCCAGTCCTGTACCCCAGTGGTATACAGTGACAGACCTGATCGCAGTCCTATACCCCAGTGTTATACAGTGAGAGACCTGTTCCCAGTCCTGTACCCCAGTATTATATAGTGACAGAGCTGTCCCCCATCCTGTACCACAGTGTTATACAGAGACAGACCTGTCCCCAATCTTGTACCCCAGTGTTATACAGTGACAGACTTGTCTCCAGTGCTGTTCCCCATGTTATACAGTGACAGAGCTGTTCCCTGTCCTGTACCCCAGTGTTGTACAGTGACAGACCTGCCTCCAGTCCTGTTCCCAGTGTTATACAGTGACAGACCTGTTCCCAGTACTGTGCTCCAGTGTTATACAGTGACAGACCTGATCCCCATCCTGTTCCCCAGAGTTATACAGTGACAGATTGTCCCCAATCCCGTCCCCAGTGTTATACAATGACAGAACTGTCCCGATTCCAGCAGCCCAGTGTTATACAGTGACAGACGTGTTCCCAGTCCCATACGCCAATACTATACAGTAACAGACCTGTCACTAGTCCTGTACCCCAAGAGTTATACAGTGACAGATCTGTCCCGAGTCATGTACCGCAGTGTTATACAGTGATAGACCGGTTCCCAGTCCTATACACCAGTGTTATACAGTGACGACCGGTTCCCAGTCCTGTTCCACAGTGTTATACAGTAACAGACCTGTTCCCAGACCTGTACCCCAGTGTTAGGCAGTGACAGTCCTGTTCCCAGTCCGCTACACCCGTATTATACAGTGACAGACTTGTTCCCAGTCCTGTACCCCAGTGTTATGCAGTGATGACCTGTTCGCAGTACGGTATCCCAGTGTTACACAGTGACAGATATGTTCACAGTGCTGTACGCCAGTGCTATACAGTGACAGACCTGTCCCCAGTCCTGTACCCCAAGAGTTATACAGTGGCAGATCTGTTCCCAGTCCTGTTCCCCTGTGTTATACAGTGACAGACCTGTTCCAAGTGCTGTACCCCAGTGTTATACAGTGATGACTTGTTCCCAGGCCAGTACGCCAGTGTTATACAGTGACAGACCCGTCCCCAGTCCTGTACCCCAGTGGTATACAGTGACAGACCTGATCGCAGTCCTGTACCCCAGTGTTATACAGTGAGAGACCTGTTCCCAGTCCTGTACCCCAGTATTATATAGTGACAGAGCTGTCCCCCATCCTGTACCACAGTGTTATACAGAGACAGACCTGTCCCCAATCTTGTACCCCAGTGTTATACAGTGACAGACTTGTCAAAATGTGCTGTTCCCCATGTTATACAGTGACAGAGCTGTTCCCTGTCCTGTACCCCAGTGTTGTACAGTGACAGACCTGTTCCCAGCGCTATAGCACAGTGTTATGCAGTGACAACCTGCTCCCAGCCCTGTTCCCCAGTGTTATACAGTGACAAACCTGTTCCCAGTGCTGTACCCCAGTGTTGTACAGTGACGACCTTTTCCCAGTGCTGTACCACAGTGTTATGCAGTGACAGACCTGTTCCCAGTCCTGTTCCCCACTGTTATACAGTGACAGACCTGTCCCCAGTCCTGTACGCCAGTGTTATACAGTGACAGACCTGTCATCAGCCTGTAACCCAGTGTTATACAGTGACAGACCTGTCTCCAATCCTGTTCCCCAGTGTTAAACAGTGATAGACCTGTCTCCAGTCTCGTACCCCAGTGTTATACAGTGACAGAACTGTCCCGAGTCGAGAACCCCAGTGTTATACAGTGACAGACCTGTCCCCAGTCCTGTACACCAGTGTTATACAGTGACAGACCTGTCCCCAGTCCTGTACTCCAGTGTTATAAGGAGACAGACCTGTCCCCATCTTATACCCAAGTGTTATAGTGACAGACCTGTCTCCAGTCCTGCTCCCAGTGTTATACAGTAATAGACCTGTTCCCAGTCCTGTGCTCCTGTGTTATACAGTGATAGACCTGACCCCAGTCCTGTTCCCCACTGTTATACAGTGACAGACCTGACCCAGTACTGTACCCCACTATTATACAGAAACAGACCTGTTCCCAGACCTGTACCCCAGTGTTGTGCGCTGATGACCTGTTCCCAGTCTGGTTCCCCAGCGCTATACAGTGACAGACCTGTTCACAGTGCTGTACGCCAGTGCTATACAGTGACAGAATTGTCCCCAGTCCTGTACCCCAAGAGTTATACAGTGACAGAGCTGTCCCAAGTCCTGTACACCATTGTTATACAGTGACAGACTTGTTCCCAGTCCTATCCCCCAGAGTTATACATTTAAGACCAGTTCCCAGTCCTGTTCCCCAGTGTTATACAGTGACAGACCTGTTCTCAGTGCTGTACCTCAGTGTTATACAGTGTTGACTTTTTCCCAGTCCTGTAACCCAGTGTTATATAGTGACATACCTGCCTCCAGTCCTGTTCCCAGTGTTATAAAGTGACAGACCTGTTCCCGGTCATGTGCTCCAGTGTTATACAGTGACAGACATGTTTCCAGTCCTATACCCCAGTGTTATACAGTGACGACCTGTTCCCAGTCCTGTACCCCAGTGTTATACAGTGACAGACCAGTCTTGAGTGCTGTACCCCGTGTTATACATTGACAGACCTGTCCCTAGTCCTGTACCCCAGTGTTACACAGTGACAGACCTGCCTCCAGTCCTGTTCCCAGTGTTATACAGTGACAGACCGGTTCCCAGTCCTGTGCTCCAGTGCTATACAGTGACAGACCTGATCCCAGTCCTGTTCCCCAGTGTTATACAGTGACAGACCTGTTCCCAGTCCTGTTCCCCAGTGTTATACAGTGATGGACCTTCCTCCAGTCCTGTTCCCAGTGTTATACAGTGAGAGACCTGTTCCAAGTCCTGTGCTCCAGTGTTATACAGTGACAGACCTGTTCCCAGTCCTGTACCCCAGTGTTACACAGTGACAGACCTGCCTCCATTCCTGTTCCCAGTGTTATACAGTGACAGACCTGCTCCCAGTCCTGTACTCCAGTGTAATACAGTGACAGAACTGTACCGAGTCAAGAACCCCAGTGTTATACAGTGACCGACCTGTCCCCAGTCCTGTACACCAGTGTTATACAGTGACAGACCTGTCCTCAGCCCTGTACCCCAAGAGTTATACAGTGACAGAACTGTCCCGAGTCCTGTACCCCAGTGTTATACAGTGTCAGACCTGTCCCCAGTCCTATACCCCGGTGTTATACAGTGACGACCTGTTCCCATTCCTGTTCCCCAGTGTTATACAGTAACAGACCTGTTCCCAGACAGTGACAGACCTTTCTACAGTGCTGTTCCCTGTGTTATATAGAGACAGACCTGTTCCCAGTGCTGAACCCCAGTGTTATACAGGGACAGACCTGTTCACAGAGCTGTACGCCAGTGTTATACAGTGACAGAGCTGTCCGCAATCCTGTACCCCAAGACTTATACAGTGACAGACCTGACCCGAGTCCTGTACCCCAGTGTTATAAAGTGACAGACCTGTTCCCAACGCTATAGCTCAATGTTATGCAGTGACATACCTGTTCCCAGTCCTATACCCCAGTGTAATACAGTGACGACCTGTTCCCTGTCC
Organism: Carcharodon carcharias; assembly: GCF_017639515.1. Taxonomy (NCBI): domain Eukaryota; kingdom Metazoa; phylum Chordata; class Chondrichthyes; order Lamniformes; family Lamnidae; genus Carcharodon; species Carcharodon carcharias. The sequence goes on along the minus strand of NC_054474.1, from coordinate 116,649,928 downwards.
TGTTCCCAAGTGTAATACAGTGACAGACCTGTTCCCAAAGCTGTACCCCAGTGCTATACAGTGACAGAATGTTCACAGTCCTGTTCTCCAGTGTTATACAGTGACAGACCTGTCACCAGTCCTGTCCCCAGTCTTATACAGTGACAGACCTGTCTCCAGTCCGGTTCAAAGTGTTATACAGTGACATACCAGTTCCCAGTCATGTGCTCCACTGTTATACAGTGACAGTCCTGTCCCCAGTCCTGTAACCCAGTATTATACAGTAACAGACCTGTCCCCAGTCCTGTACCCCAGTGTTATACAGTGACAAACCTGTCCCCAGTCCTGTACCCCAGTGTTATACAGTGACAGACCTGTCACCAGTCCTGTAACCCAGTGTTAATCAGTGACAGACCTGTTCCCAGTCCTGTGCTCCAGTGTTTTACAGGGACAGACCTGATCCCAGACCTGTTCCCCAGTATGAAAGAGTGACAGACCCGTCCCCAGTCCTGTCCAGTGTTATACAGTGAGAGACCTGTCCCCAGTCCTGTACCCCAGTGTTATACAGTGACAGACCTGTCACCAGTCCTGTAAACCAGTGTTAATCAGTGACAGACCTGTTCCCAGTCCTGTGCTCCAGTGTTTTACAGGGACAGACCTGATCCCAGTCCTGTTCCCCAGTATGAAAGAGTGACAGACCCGTCCCCAGTCCTGTCCAGTGTTATACAGTGAGAGACCTGTTCCCAGTCCTGTACCCCAGTGTAATCCAGTGACAGACATGTCGTCCGTCCTGTACCCCAGTGTTGTACAGAGGCAAACCTGTCCCCAATCTTGTACCCCAGCGTTATACAGTGACAGACCTATTCTCAGTCCTATACCCCAGTGTTATACAGTGACAGACCTGTTCCCAGTCCTGTACCCCAGTGTTATAAAGTGACAGACCTGTCCCCAGTCCTGTACCCCAGTGTTATACAGAGACAGACCTGTTCCCAGTCCTATACGCCAGAGATATACATTGACGACCTGTTCCCAGTCCTGTTCCCCACTAATATACAGTGACAGACCTGTTCCCAGTCCTGTACCCCACTGTTATGCAGTGATGACCTATTCCCAGTCCGGTACCTCAGTTTTATACAGAGACAGACCTGTTCACATTACTGTACGCCAGTGTTGTACAGTGACAGACCTGTCCCCAGTCCTGTACCCCAAGAGTTATACAGTGACAGAACTGTCGCGAGTCCTGTACCCCAGTGTTATACAGTGACAGACCTGTTCTCAGCGCTATCGCCCAGTGTTATGCAGTGACAGACCTGTTCCCAGTCAGCTACCCCAGTGTTATACGGGAACAGAACTGTTAACAGTGCTCTATGCCTGTGTTATACAGAGACAGACCTGTCCCCAGTCCTGTACCCCAAGAGTAATACAGTGACAGACCTGTCCCGAGTCCTGTACCCCAGTGTTATACAGTGACAGACCTGTTCCCAGCGCTATAGCACAGTGTTATGCAGTGACGAACTGCTCCCAGTCCTGTTCCCCACTGTTATACAGTGACAGACCTGTCCCCAGTCCTGTACCCCAGTGTTATACAGTGACAGACCTGTCATCAGCCTGTAACCCAGTGTTATACAGTGACAGACCAATCTCCAATCCTGTTCCCCAGTGTTAAACAGTGACAGAACTGTCTCCAGTCTCGTACCCCAGTGTTATACAGTGACAGAACTGCCCCGAGTCGAGAACCCCAGTGTTATACAGTGACAGACCTGTCCCCAGTCCTGTACACCAGTGTTATACAGTAACAGACCTGTTCACAGTCCTGTTCCCCAGTGTTATACAGTGACAGACCTGTCACCAGTCCTGTCCCCAGTGTTATACAGTGACAGACCTGTCTCCAGTCTGGTTCAAAGTGTTGTACAGTGACATACGAGTTCCCAGTCCTGTGCTCCAGTGTTGTACAGTGACCGATCTGATCCCAGTCCTGTTCACCACTGTTATACAGTGACAGTCCTGTCCCCAGTCCTGTAACCCAGTATTATACAGTAACAGACCTGTCCCCAGTCCTGTACCCCAGTGTTATACAGTGACAAACCTGTCCCCAGTCCTGTACCCCAGTGTTATACAGTGACAGACCTGTCACCAGTCCTGTAACCCAGTGTTATACAGTGACAGACCTGCTCCCAGTCCTGTGCTGCAGTGTTATACAGTCACAGATCTGATCCCAGCCCTGTTCCCCAGTGTTATGCAGTGACAGACCTGTCCACAGTCCTGTTCCCAGTGTTATACAGTGACAGAACTGTCCCAAGTCCAGCACCCCAGTGTTATACAGTGACAGACCTGTCCCCAGTCCTGTACCACAGTGTTATACAGTGACAGACCATTCTCCAGTGCTGTTCCCTGTGTTATATAGAGACAGACCTGTTCCCAGTCCTGTACCCCAGTGTTATACAGTGATAGACCTGCCTCCAGTCCTGATCGCCGGTGTTATAAAGTGACAGACCTGTTCCCAGTCCTGTGCTCCAGTGTTATACAGTGACAGACCTGATCCCAGTCCTGTTCACCTGTGTTATACAGTGACATACCTGTTCCCAGTCTGGAGCCCAACTGTTATGCAGGGACAGACCTACCCCATCCTGTAACCAGATATTAAACAGTAACAAACCTGTCCCCAGTCCTGTACCCCAGTGTTATACAGTGACAGAACTGTCCCCAGTACTGTACCCAAGTGTTATACAGTGACAAACCTGTTCCCAGTACTGTAACCCACTATTATACAGTGACAGACCTGTTCCCAGTCCTGAACCCCAGTGTTATACAGTGACAGACCTGTTCACAGTGCTGCACGCCAGTGTTATACAGTGAAAGACCTGTCCCCAGTCCCGTACCCCAGTGTTATACAGTGACAAACTTGTCACCTGTCCTGTAACCAAGTGTTATACAGTGACAGACCTGTCTCCAGTCCTGTTCCCCAGTGTTATAGAGTGACAGACCTGTCCCCAGTCCGGTTCAAAGTGTTATACAGTGACAAACCAGTTCCCAGTCCTGTGCTCCAGTGTTGTACAGTGACAGATCTGATCCCAGTCCTGTTCCCCACTGTTATACAGTGACAGTCCTGTCCCCAGTCCTGTAACCCAGTATTATACAGTGACAGACCTGTCACCAGTCCTGTAACCCAGTGTTATACAGTGACAAACCTGTTCCCAGTCCTGTAACCCACTATTATACAGTGACAGACCTGTTCGTAGTCCTGAACCCCAGTGTTATACAGTGACAGACCTGTTCACAGTGCTGCACGCCAGTGTTATACAGTGACAGAACTGTCCCCAGTCCTGTACCCCAGTGTTATACAGTGACAGACTTGTCACCTGTCCTGTAACCAAGTGTTATACAGTGACAGACCTGTCTCCAGTCCTGTTCCCCAGTGTTAAACCGTGACAGCCCTGTCTCCAGTCCTGTACTCCAGTGTAATACAGTGACAGAACTGTACTGAGTCAAGAACCCCAGTGTTATACAGTGACAGACCTGTCCCCAGTCCTGTACACCAGTGTTATACAGTGACAGACCTGTCCCCAGCCCTGTACCCCAAGAGTTATACAGTGACAGAACTGTCCCGAGTCCTGTACCCCAGTGTTATACAGTGTCAGACCTGTCCCCAGTCCTATACCCCGGTGTTATACAGTGACGACCTGTTCCCATTCCTGTTCCCCAGTGTTATACAGTAACAGATCTGTTCCCAGACAGTGACAGACCTTTCTCCAGTGCTGTTCCCTGTGTTATATAGAGACAGACCTGTTCCCAGTGCTGTACCCCAGTGTTATACAGGGACAGACCTGTTCACAGTGCTGTACGCCAGTGTTATACAGTGACAGACCTGTCCCCAGTCCTGTACCCCAAGAGTTATACAGTGACAGACCTGACCCGAGTCCTGTACCCCAGTGTTATACAGTGACAGACCTGTTCCCAACGTTATAGCTCAATGTTATGCAGTGACATACCTGTTTCCAGTCCTATACCCCAGTGTAATACAGTGACGACCTGTCACCAGTCCTTTACCCCAGTGTTATACAGTGACAGACCTGTTCCCAGTCCTATACCCCAGTGTTGTACAGTGACGACCTGTTCCCAGTCCTGTTTCCCTGTGTTATACAGTGACAGACCTGTTCCAAGTGCTGTACCCCAGTGTTATACAGTGATGACCTGTTCCCAGGCCTGTACGCCAGTGTTATACAGTGACAGACCCGTCCCCAGTCCTGTACCCCAGTGGTATACAGTGACAGACCTGATCGCAGTCCTATACCCCAGTGTTATACAGTGAGAGACCTGTTCCCAGTCCTGTACCCCAGTATTATATAGTGACAGAGCTGTCCCCCATCCTGTACCACAGTGTTATACAGAGACAGACCTGTCCCCAATCTTGTACCCCAGTGTTATACAGTGACAGACTTGTCTCCAGTGCTGTTCCCCATGTTATACAGTGACAGAGCTGTTCCCTGTCCTGTACCCCAGTGTTGTACAGTGACAGACCTGCCTCCAGTCCTGTTCCCAGTGTTATACAGTGACAGACCTGTTCCCAGTACTGTGCTCCAGTGTTATACAGTGACAGACCTGATCCCCATCCTGTTCCCCAGAGTTATACAGTGACAGATTGTCCCCAATCCCGTCCCCAGTGTTATACAATGACAGAACTGTCCCGATTCCAGCAGCCCAGTGTTATACAGTGACAGACGTGTTCCCAGTCCCATACGCCAATACTATACAGTAACAGACCTGTCACTAGTCCTGTACCCCAAGAGTTATACAGTGACAGATCTGTCCCGAGTCATGTACCGCAGTGTTATACAGTGATAGACCGGTTCCCAGTCCTATACACCAGTGTTATACAGTGACGACCGGTTCCCAGTCCTGTTCCACAGTGTTATACAGTAACAGACCTGTTCCCAGACCTGTACCCCAGTGTTAGGCAGTGACAGTCCTGTTCCCAGTCCGCTACACCCGTATTATACAGTGACAGACTTGTTCCCAGTCCTGTACCCCAGTGTTATGCAGTGATGACCTGTTCGCAGTACGGTATCCCAGTGTTACACAGTGACAGATATGTTCACAGTGCTGTACGCCAGTGCTATACAGTGACAGACCTGTCCCCAGTCCTGTACCCCAAGAGTTATACAGTGGCAGATCTGTTCCCAGTCCTGTTCCCCTGTGTTATACAGTGACAGACCTGTTCCAAGTGCTGTACCCCAGTGTTATACAGTGATGACTTGTTCCCAGGCCAGTACGCCAGTGTTATACAGTGACAGACCCGTCCCCAGTCCTGTACCCCAGTGGTATACAGTGACAGACCTGATCGCAGTCCTGTACCCCAGTGTTATACAGTGAGAGACCTGTTCCCAGTCCTGTACCCCAGTATTATATAGTGACAGAGCTGTCCCCCATCCTGTACCACAGTGTTATACAGAGACAGACCTGTCCCCAATCTTGTACCCCAGTGTTATACAGTGACAGACTTGTCAAAATGTGCTGTTCCCCATGTTATACAGTGACAGAGCTGTTCCCTGTCCTGTACCCCAGTGTTGTACAGTGACAGACCTGCCTCCAGTCCTGTTCCCAGTGTTATACAGTGACAGACCTGTTCCCAGTACTGTGCTCCAGTGTTATACAGTGACAGACCTGATCCCCATCCTGTTCCCCAGAGTTATACAGTGACAGATTGTCCCCAATCCCGTCCCCAGTGTTATACAATGACAGAACTGTCCCGATTCCAGCAGCCCAGTGTTATACAGTGACAGACGTGTTCCCAGTCCCATACGCCAATACTATACAGTAACAGACCTGTCACTAGTCCTGTACCCCAAGAGTTATACAGTGACAGATCTGTCCCGAGTCCTGTACCCCAGTGTTATACAGTGAGATACCTGTTCCCAGTCCTGAACCCCAGTGTAATACATGTCGCCAGTCCTGTAACCCAGTGCTATGCAGAGACAGACCTGTCCCCAATCTTGTACCCCAGTGTTATACAGTGACGGATTTGTCTCCAGTGCTGTTCCCCATGTTATACAGTGACAGAGCTGTTCCCAGTCCTGTACACCAGTGTTATACAGTGACAGACCTGTCCCCAGCCCTGTACCCCAAGAGTTATACAGTGACAGAACTGTCCCGAGTCCTGTACCCCAGTGTTATACAGTGTCAGACCTCTCCCCAGTCCTATACCCCGGTGTTATACAGTCACGACCTGTTCCCATTCCTGTTCCCCAGTGTTATACAGTAACAGACCTGTTCCCAGACAATGACAGACCTTTCTCCAGTGCTGTTCCCTGTGTTATATAGAGACAGACCTGTTCCCAGTGCTGAACCTCAGTGTTATACAGGGACAGACCTGTTCACAGTGCTGTACGCCAGTGTTATACAGTGACAGACCTGTCCCCAGTCCTGTACCCCAAGAGTTATACAGTGACAGACCTGACCCGAGTCCTGTATCCCAGTGTTATACAGTGACAGACCTGTTCCCAACGCTATAGCTCAATGTTATGCAGTGACATAACTGTTTCCAGTCCTATACCCCAGTGTAATACAGTGACGACCTGTTCCCTGTCCTGTTCCCAAGTGTTATACAGTGACAGACCTGTTCCCAAAGCTGTACCCCAGTGCTATACAGTGACAGACCTGTTCACAGTCCTGTTCCCCAGTGTTATACAGTGACAGACCTGTCACCAGTCCTGTCCCCAGTGTTAAACAGAGACAAACCTGTCTCCAGTCCGGTTCAAAGTGTTATACAGTGACAGACCAGTCCCCAGTCCTGCACCCCAGTGTTATACAGTGACAGAGCTGTCCCCCATCCTGTACCACAGTGTTATACAGTGACAGACCTTTCTTCAGTGCTGTTCCCTGTGTTATATAGAGACAGACCTGTTCCCAGTCCTGTACCCCAGTGTTATACAGTGATAGACCTGCCTCCAGTCCTGTTCCCCAGTGTTATAAAGTGACAGACCTGTTCCCCCAGTCCTGTGCTCCAGTGTTATACAGTGACAGACCTGATCCCAATCCTGTTCACCTGTGTTATACAGTGACATACCTGTTCCCAGTCTGGAGCCCCACTGTTATGCAGTGACAGACCTACCCCATCCTGTAACCAGGTATTAAACAGTAACAGACCTGTCCCCAGTCCTGTACCCCAGTATTATACAGTGACAAACCTGTCCCCAGTACTGTACCCAAGTGTTATACAGTGACAAACCTGTTCCCAGTCCTGTAACCCACTATTATACAGTGACAGACCTGTTCACAGTGCTGCACGCCAGTGTTATACAGTGACAGACCTGTCCCCAGTCCTGTACCCCAGTGTTATACAGTGACAGACTTGTCACCTGTCCTGTAACCAAGTGTTATACAGTGACAGACCTGTCTCCAGTCCTGTTCCCCAGTGTTAAACAGTGACAGCCCTGTCTCCAGTCCTGAACTCCAGTGTAATACAGTGACAGAACTGTACTGAGTCAAGAACCCCAGTGTTATACAGTGACAGACCTGTCCCCAGTCCTGTACACCAGTGTTATACAGTGACAGACCTGTCCCCAGCCCTGTACCCCAAGAGTTATACAGTGACAGAACTGTCCCGAGTCCTGTACCCCGGTGTTATACATTGACGTCCTGTTCCCATTCCTGTTCCCCAGTGTTATACAGTAACAGATCTGTTCCCAGACAGTGACAGACCTTTCTCCAGTGCTGTTCCCTGTGTTATATAGAGACAGACCTGTTCCCAGTGCTGTACCCCAGTGTTATACAGGGACAGACCTGTTCACAATGCTGTACGCCAGTGTTATACAGTGACAGACCTGTCCCCAGTCCTGTACCCCAAGAGTTATACAGTGACAGACCTGACCCGAGTCCTGTACCCCAGTGTTATACAGTGACACACCTGTTCCCAACGTTATAGCTCAATGTTATGCAGTGACATACCTGTTTCCAGTCCTATACCCCAGTGTAATACAGTGACGACCTGTCACCAGTCCTGTACCCCAGTGTTATACAGTGACAGACCTGTTCCCAGTCCTATACCCCAGTGTTGTACAGTGACGACCTGTTCCCAGTCCTGTTTCCCTGTGTTATACAGTGACAGACCTGTTCCAAGTGCTGTACCCCAGTGTTATACAGTGATGACCTGTTCCCAGGCCTGTACGCCAGTGTTATACAGTGACACACCCGTCCCCAGTCCTGTACCCCAGTGGTATACAGTGACAGACCTGATCGCAGTCCTGTACCCCAGTGTTATACAGTGAGAGACCTGTTCCCAGTCCTGTACCCCAGTATTATATAGTGACAGAGCTGTCCCCCATCCTGTACCACAGTGTTATACAGAGACAGACCTGTCCCCAATCTTGTACCCCAGTGTTATACAGTGACAGACTTGTCTCCAGTGCTGTTCCCCATGTTATACAGTGACAGAGCTGTTCCCTGTCCTGTACCCCAGTGTTATACAGTGACAGACCTGCCTCCAGTCCTGTTCCCAGTGTTATACAGTGACAGACCTGATCCCCATCCTGTTCCCCAGAGTTATACAGTGACAGATTGTCCCCAATCCTGTCCCCAGTGTTATACAATGACAGAACTGTCCCGATTCCAGCAGCCCAGTGTTATACAGTGACAGACGTGTTCCCAGTCCCGTACGCCAATACTATACAGTAACAGACTTGTCACTAGTCCTGTACCCCAAGAGCTATACAGTGACAGATCTGTCCCGAGTCATGTACCGCAGTGTTATACAGTGATAGACCGGTTCCCAGTCCTATACACCAGTGTTATACAGTGACGACCGGTTCCCAGTCCTGTTCCACAGTGTTATACAGTAACAGACCTGTTCCCAGACTTGAACCCCAGTGTTAGGCAGTGACAGTCCTGTTCCCAGTCCGCTAAACCCGTATTATACAGTGACAGACTTGTTCCCAGTCCTGTACCCCAGTGTTATGCAGTGATGACCTGTTCGCAGTACGGTATCCCAGTGTTACACAGTGACAGATATGTTCACAGTGCTGTACGCCAGTGCTATACAGTGACAGACCTGTCCCCAGTCCTGTACCCCAAGAGTTATACAGTGGCAGATCTGTTCCCAGTCCTGTTCCCCTGTGTTATACAGTGACAGACCTGTTCCAAGTGCTGTACCCCAGTGTTATACAGTGATGACTTGTTCCCAGGCCAGTACGCCAGTGTTATACAGTGACAGACCCGTCCCCAGTCCTGTACCCCAGTGGTATACAGTGACAGACCTGAGCGCAGTCCTGTACCCCAGTGTTATACAGTGAGATACCTGTTCCCAGTCCTGAACCCCAGTGTAATACATGTCGCCAGTCCTGTAACCCAGTGCTATGCAGAGACAGACCTGTCCCCAATCTTGTACCCCAGTGTTATACAGTGACGGATTTGTCTCCAGTGCTGTTCCCCATGTTATACAGTGACAGAGCTGTTCCCAGTCCTGTACACCAGTGTTATACAGTGACAGACCTGTCCCCAGCCCTGTACCCCAAGAGTTATACAGTGACAGAACTGTCCCGAGTCCTGTACCCCAGTGTTATACAGTGTCAGACCTCTCCCCAGTCCTATACCCCGGTGTTATACAGTCACGACCTGTTCCCATTCCTGTTCCCCAGTGTTATACAGTAACAGACCTGTTCCCAGACAATGACAGACCTTTCTCCAGTGCTGTTCCCTGTGTTATATAGAGACAGACCTGTTCCCAGTGCTGAACCCCAGTGTTATACAGGGACAGACCTGTTCACAGTGCTGTACGCCAGTGTTATACAGTGACAGACCTGTCCCCAGTCCTGTACCCCAAGAGTTATACAGTGACAGACCTGACCCGAGTCCTGTACCCCAGTGTTATACAGTGACAGACCTGTTCCCAACGTTATAGCTCAATGTTATGCAGTGACATACCTGTTTCCAGTCCTATACCCCAGTGTAATACAGTGACGACCTGTTCCCTGTCCTGTACCCAAGTGTTATACAGTGACAGACCTGTTCCCAAAGCTGTACACCAGTGCTATACAGTGACAGACCTGTTCACAGTCCTGTTCCCCAGTGTTATACAGTGACAGACCTGTCTCCAGTCTGGTTCAAAGTGTTATACAGTGACATACCAGTTCCCAGTCCTGTGCTCCAGTGTTGTACAGTGACAGATCTGATCCCAGTCCTGTTCACCACTGTTATACAGTGACAGTCCTGTCCCCAGTCCTGTAACCCAGTATTATAAAGTAACAGACCTGTCCCCAGTCCTGTACCCCAGTGTTATACAGTGACAAACCTGTCCCCAGTCCTGTACCCCAGTGTTATACAGTGACAGACCTGCTCCCAGTCCTGTGCTGCAGTGTTATACAGTGACAGATCTAATCCCAGCCCTGTTCCCCAGTGTTATACAGTGACAGACCTGTCCACAGTCCTGTTCCCAGTGTTATACAGTGCCAGACCTGTTCCCAGTCCTGTACCCCACTATTATACAGTGACAGACTTGTTCCCAGTCCTGTATCCCAGTGTTATGCAGTGACGACCTGTTCCCTGTCCTGTTCCCAAGTGTTATACAGTGACAGACCTGTTCCCAAAGCTGTACCCCAGTGCTATACAGTGACAGACCTGTTCACAGTCCTGTTCCCCAGTGTTATACAGTGACAGACCTGTCACCAGTCCTGTCCCCAGTGTTATACAGTGACAGACCTGTCTCCAGTCCAGTTCAAAGTGTTATACAGTGACATACCAGTTCCCAGTCCTGTGCTCCAGTGTTGTACAGTGACAGATCTGATCCCAGTCCTGTTCACCACTGTTATACAGTGACAGTCCTGTCCCCAGTCCTGTAACCCAGTATTATACAGTAACAGACCTGTCCCCAGTCCTGTACCCCAGTGTTATACAGTGACAGTCCTGTCCCCAGTTCTGTAACCCAGCATTATACAGTAACAGACCTGTCCCCAGTCCTGTACCCCAGTATTATGCAGTGACAAACCTGTCCCCAGTCCTGTACCCCAATGTTATACAGTGACAGAACTGTCCCAAGTCCAGCACCCCAGTGTTATACAGTGACAGACCTGTCCCCAGTCCTGTACCCCAGTGTTATACAGTGACAGAGCTGTCCCCCATCCTGTACCACAGTGTTATACAGTGACAGACCTTTCTCCAGTGCTGTTCCCTGTGTTATATAGAGACAGACCTGTTCCCAGTCCTGTACCCCAGTGTTATACAGTGATAGACCTGCCTCCAGTCCTGATCGCCAGTGTTATAAAGTGACAGACCTGTTCCCAGTCCTGTGCTCCAGTGTTATACAGTGACAGACCTGATCCCTGTCCTGTTCACCTGTGTTATACAGTGACATACCTGTTCCCAGTCTGGAGCCCCACTGTTATGCAGTGACAGACCTACCCCATCCTGTAACCAGGTATTAAACAGTAACAGACCTGTCCCCAGTCCTGTACCCCAGTGTTATACAGTGACAAACCTGTCCACAGTACTGTACCCAAGTGTTATACAGTGACAAACCTGTTCACAGTCCTGTAACCCACTATTATACAGTGACAGACCTGTTCCCAGTCCTGAACCCCAGTGTTATATAGTGACAGACCTGTTCACAATGCTGCACGCCAGTGTTATACAGTGACACACCTGTCCCCAGTCCTGTACCCCAGTGTTATACAGTGACAGACTTGTCACCTGTCCTGTAACCAAGTGTTATACAGAGACAGACCTGTCTCTAGTCCTGTTCCCCAGTTTTAAACAGTGACAGCCCCGTCTCCAGTCCTGTACTCCAGTGTGATACAGTGACAGAACTGTACAGAGTCAAGAACCCCAGTGTTATACAGTGACAGACCTGTCCCCAGTCCTGTACCCCAGTGTTATACAGTGTCAGACCTCTCCCCAGTCCTATACCCCGGTGTTATACAGTCACGACCTGTTCCCATTCCTGTTCCCCAGTGTTATACAGTAACAGACCTGTTCCCAGACAGTGACAGACCTTTCTACAGTGCTGTTCCCTGTGTTATATAGAGACAGACCTGTTCCCAGTGCTGTACCCCAGTGTTATACAGGGACAGACCTGTTCACAGTGCTGTACGCCAGTGTTATACAGTGACAGACCTGTCCCCAGTCCTGTACCCCAAGAGTTATACAGTGACAGACCTGACGCGAGTCCTGTACCCCAGTGTTATACAGTGACAGACCTGTTCCCAACGCTATAGCTCAATGTTATGCAGTGACATACCTGTTTCCAGTCCTATACCCCAGTGTAATACAGTGACGACCTGTTCCCTCTCCTGTTCCCAAGTGTTATACAGTGACAGACCTGTCTCCAGTCCTGTTCCCCAGTGTTAAACAGTGACAGCCCTGTCTCCAGTCCTGTACTCCAGTGTAATACAGTGACAGAACTGTACCGAGTCAAGAACCCCAGTGTTATACAGTGACAGACCTGTCCCCAGTCCTGTACACCAGTGTTATACAGTGACAGACCTGTCCCCAGCCCTGTACCCCAAGAGTTATACAGTGACAGAACTGTCCCGAGTCCTGCACCCCAGTGTTATACAGTGTCAGACTTCTCCCCAGTCCTATTCCCCGGTGTTATACAGTGACGACCTGTTCCCATTCCTGTTCCCCAGTGTTATACAGTAACAGACCTGTTCCCAGACAGTGACAGACCTTTCCCCAGTGCTGTTCCCTGTGTTATATAGAGACAGACCTGTTCCCAGTGCTGTACCCCAGTGTTATACAGTGACAGACCTGTCCCCAGTCCTGTACCCCAAGAGTTATACAGTGACAGACCTGACCCGAGTCCTGTACCCCAGTGTTATACAGTGACAGACCTGTTCCCAACGTTATAGCTCAATGTTATGCAGTGACATACCTGTTTCCAGTCCTATACCCCAGTGTAATACAGTGACAACCTGTTCCCTGTCCTGTTCCCAAGTGTTATACAGTGACAGACCTGTTCCCAAAGCAGTACCCCAGTGCTATACAGTGACAGTCCTGTTCACAGTCCTGTTCCCCAGTGTTATACAGTGACAAACCTGTCCCCAGTCCTGTACCCCAGTGTTATACAGTGACAGACCTGTCACCAGTCCTGTAACCCAGTGTTAATCAGTGACAGACCTGTTCCCAGTCCTGTGCTCCAGTGTTTTACAGGGACAGACCTGATCCCAGTCCTGTTCCCCAGTATGAAAGAGTGACAGACCCGTCCCCAGTCCTGTCCAGAGTTATACAGTGACAGAACTGTCCCGAGTCCGGTACCCCAGTGTTTTACATTGACGACCTGTTCCCAGTCCTGTTCCCCACTGTTATACAGTGACAGACCTGCTCCCAGTGCTGTACCCCAGTGTTATGCAGGGACAGACCTGTTTCCAGTTCTGTTCCCCACTGTTACACAGTAACAAACCCGTCCCCAGTCCTGTACCCCAGTGTTATACAGTGAGAGACCTGTTCCCAGTCCTGTACCCCAGTGTAATCCAGTGACAGACATGTCGTCAGTCCTGTACCCCAGTGTTGTAAAGAGGCAAAACTGTCCCCAATCTTGTACCCCAGCGTTATACAGTGAGAGACCTATTCTCAGTCCTATACCCCAGTGTTATACAGTGACAGACCTGTTCCCAGTCCTGTACTCCAGTGTTATAAAGTGACAGACCTGTCTCCAGTGCTGTACCCCAGTGTTATACAGAGACAGAACTGTTCCCAGTCCTATATGCCAGAGATATACATTGGCGACCTGTTCCCAGTCCTGTTCCCCACTAATATACAGTGACGACCTGTTCCCAGTCCTGTACCCCACTGTTATGCAGTGACAGACCTGTCACCAGTCCTGTTCCCCAGTTTTATACAGTGGCAGACCTGTCACCAGTCCTGTCCCCAGCGTTATACAGTGACAGACCTGTCTCCAGTCCGGTTCAAAGTGTTATACAGTGACATACCAGTTCCCAGTCCTGTGCTCCAGTGTTGTACAGTGACAGATCTGATCCCAGTCCTGTTCACCACTGTTATACAGTGACAGTCCTGTCCCCAGTCCTGTAACCCAGTATTATAAAGTAACAGACCTGTCCCCAGTCCTGTACCCCAGTGTTATACAGTGACAAACCTGTCCCCAGTCCTGTACCCCAGTGTTATACAGTGACAGACCTGCTCCCAGTCCTGTGCTGCAGTGTTATACAGTGACAGATCTGATCCCAGCCCTGTTCCCCAGTGTTATACAGTGACAGACCTGTCCACAGTCCTGTTCCCAGTGTTATACAGTGACAGAACTGTTCCCAGTCCTGTACCCCACTATTATACAGTGACAGACTTGTTCCCAGTCCTGTACCCCAGTGTTATGCAGTGATGACCTGTTCCCAGTCCGGTACCCCAGTGTTATACAGTGACAGACATGTTCACAGTCCTGTACGCCAGTGCTATACAGTGACAGACCTGTCCCCAGTCCTGTACCCCAAGAGTTATACAGTGGCAGACCTGTCACCAGTCCTGTACCCCAGTGTTATACAGTGACAGACCTGTTCCCAGTCCTATACCCCAGTGTTGTACAGTGATGACCTGTTCCCAGTCCTGTTTCCCTGTGTTATACAGTGACAGACCTGTTCCAAGTGCTGTACCCCAGTGTTATACAGTGATGACCTGTTCCCAGGCCTGTACGCCAGTGTTATACAGTGACAGACCCGTCCCCAGTCCTGTACCCCAGTGGTATACAGTGACAGACCTGATCGCAGTCCTGTACCCCAGTGTTATACAGTGACAGACCTGATCGCAGTCCTGTACCCCAGTATTATATAGTGACAGAACTGTCCCCCATCCTGTACCACAGTGTTATACAGAGACAGACCTGTCCCCAATCTTGTACCCAAGTGTTATACAGAGACAGACCTGTTCCCAGTCCTGTACCCCAGTGTTATACAGTGATGGACCTTCCTCTAGTCCTGTTCCCAGTGTTATACGGTGAGAGACCTGTTCCCAGTCCTGTGCTCCAGTGTTATACAGTGACAGACCTGTTCCCAGTCCTGTACCCCAGTGTTACACAGTGACAGACCTGCCTCCAGTCCTGTACCCCAGTGTTATACAGTGACAGGCCTGCTCCCAGTCTTGTACTCCAGTGTTATACAGTGACAGACCTGATCCCAGTCCTGTTCACCTGTGTTATACAGTAACATACCTGTTCCCAGTCTGGAGCCCCACTGTTATGCAGTGACAGACCTACCCCATCCTGTAACCAGGTATTAAACAGTAACAGACCTGTCCCCAGTCCTGTACCCCAGTGGTATACAGTGACAAACCTGTCCCCAGTACTGTACCCAAGTGTTATACAGTGACAAACCAGTTCCCAGTCCTGTAACCCACAATTATACAGTGACAGACCTGTTCCCAGTCCTGAACCCCAGTGTTATACAGTGACAGACCTGTTCACAGTGCTGCACGCCAGTGTTATACAGTGACAGACCTGTCCCCAGTCCTGTACCCCAGTGTTATACAGTGACAGACTTGTCACCTGTCCTGTAACCAAGTGTTATACAGTGACAGACCTGTCTCCAGTCCTGTTCCCCAGTGTTAAACAGTGACAGCCCTGTCTCCAGTCCGGTACTCCAGTGTAATACAGTAACAGAACTGTACCGAGTCAAGAACCCCAGTGTTATACAGTGACAGACCTGTCCCCAGTCCTGTACACCAGTGTTATACAGTGACAGACCTGTCCCCAGCCCTGTACCCCAAGAGTTATACAGTGACAGAACTGTTCCGAGTCCTGTACCCCAGTGTTATACAGTGTCAGACCTGTCCCCAGTCCTATACCCCGGTGTTATACAGTGACGACCTGTTCCCATTCCTGTTCCCCAGTGTTATACAGTAACAGACATGTTCCCAGACAGTGACAGACCTTTCTCCAGTGCTGTTCCCTGTGTTATATAGAGACAGACCTGTTCCCAGTGCTGTACTCCAGTGTTATACAGGGACAGACATGTTCACAGTGCTGTACGCCAGTGTTATACAGTGACAGACCTGTCCCCAGTCCTGTACCCCAAGAGTTATACAGTGACAGACCTGACCTGAGTCCTGTATCCCAGTGTTATACAGTGACAGACCTGTTCCCAACGTTATAGCTCAATGTTATGCAGTGACATACCTGTTTCCAGTCCTATACCCCAGTGTAATACAGTGACGACCTGTTCCCTGTCCTGTTCCCAAGTGTTATACAGTGACAGACCTGTTCCCAAAGCTGTACCCCAGTGTTATACAGTGACAGACCTGTCACCAGTCCTGTCCCCAGTGTTATACAGTGACATACCAGTTCCCAGTCCTGTGCTCCAGTGTTGTACAGTGACAGATCTGATCCCAGTCCTGTTCACCACTGTTATACAGTGACAGTCCTGTCCCCAGTCCTGTAACCCAGTATTATACCGTAACAGACCTGTCCCCAGTCCTGTACCCCAGTGTTATACAGTGACAAACCTGTCCCCAGTCCTGTACCCCAGTGTTATACAGTGACAGACCTGTCACCAGTCCTGTTCCCCAGTTTTATACAGTGGCAGACCTGTCACCAGTCCTGTCCCCAGTGTTATACAGTGACAGACCTGTCTCCAGTCCGGTTCAAAGTGTTATACAGTGACATACCAGTTCCCAGTCCTGTACCCCAGTGTTGTACAGTGACAGATCTGATCCCAGTCCTGTTCACCACTGTTATACAGTGACAGTCCAGTCCCCAGTCCTGTAACCCAGTATTATAAAGTAACAGACCTGTCCCCAGTCCTGTACCCCAGTGTTATACAGTGACAAACCTGTCCCCAGTCCTGTACCCCAGTGTTATACAGTGACAGACCTGCTCCCAGTCCTGTGCTGCAGTGTTATACAGTGACAGATCTGATCCCAGCCCTGTTCCCCAGTGTTATACAGTGACAGACCTGTCCACAGTCCTGTTCCCAGTGTTATACAGTGACAGAACTGTTCCCAGTCCTGTACCCCACTATTATACAGTGACAGACTTGTTCCCAGTCCTGTACCCCAGTGTTATGCAGTGATGACCTGTTCCCAGTCCGGTACCCCAGTGTTATACAGTGACAGACATGTTCACAGTGCTGTACGCCAGTGCTATACAGTGACAGACCTGTCCCCAGTCCTGTACCCCAAGAGTTATACAGTGGCAGACCTGTCACCAGTCCTGTACCCCAGTGTTATACAGTGACAGACCTGTTCCCAGTCCTATACCCCAGTGTTGTACAGTGATGACCTGTTCCCAGTCCTGTTTCCCTGTGTTATAAAGTGACAGACCTGTTCCAAGTGCTGTACCCCAGTGTTATACAGTGATGACCTGTTCCCAGGCCTGTACGCCAGTGTTATACAGTGACAGACCCGTCCCCAGTCCTGTACCCCAGTGGTATACAGTGACAGACCTGATCGCAGTCCTGTACCCCAG
Source organism: Carcharodon carcharias (assembly GCF_017639515.1). Classification (NCBI taxonomy): domain Eukaryota; kingdom Metazoa; phylum Chordata; class Chondrichthyes; order Lamniformes; family Lamnidae; genus Carcharodon; species Carcharodon carcharias. The sequence goes on along the minus strand of NC_054474.1, from coordinate 116,632,557 downwards.
TGTTATACAGTGAGAGACCTGTTCCCAGTCCTGTACCCCAGTATTATATAGTGACAGAGCTGTCCCCCATCCTGTACCACAGTGTTATACAGAGACAGACCTGTCCCCAATCTTGTACCCCAGTGTTATACAGTGACAGACCTTTCTCCAGTGCTGTTCACCGGGCTATACAGAGACAGACCTGTTCCCAGTCCTGTACCCCAGTGTTATACAGTGATGGACCTTCCTCTAGTCCTGTTCCCAGTGTTATACGGTGAGAGACCTGTTCCCAGTCCTGTGCTCCACTGTTATACAGTGACAGACCTGTTCCCAGTCCTGTACCCCAGTGTTACACAGTGACAGACCTGCCTCCAGTCCTGTTCCCAGTGTTATACAGTGACAGACCTGCTCCCAGTCCTGTACTCCAGTGTAATACAGTGACAGAACTGTACCGAGTCAAGAACCCCAGTGTTATACAGTGACAGTCCTGTCCCCAGTCCTGTAACCCAGTATTATACAGTGACAGACCTTATCCCAGTCCTGTACCCCAGTGTTATACAGTGACAAACCTGCCCCCAGTCCTGTACCCCAGTGTTATACAGTGACAGACCTGCTCCCAGTCCTGTGCTGCAGTGTTATACAGTGACAGACCTGATCCCAGTCCTGTTCACCTGTGTTATACAGTGACATACCTGTTCCCAGTCTGGAGCCCCACTGTTATGCAGTGACAGACCTACCCCATCCTGTAACCAGGTATTAAACAGTAACAGACCTGTCCCCAGTCCTGTACCCCAGTGGTATACAGTGACAAACCTGTCCCCAGTACTGTACCCAAGTGTTATACAGTGACAAACCAGTTCCCAGTCCTGTAACCCACTATTATACAGTGACAGACCTGTTCCCAGTCCTGACCCCAGTGTTATACAGTGACAGACCTGTTGACAGTGCTGCACGCCACTGTTATACAGTGACAGACCTGTCCCCAGTCCTGTACCCCAGTGTTATACAGTAACAGACTTGTCACCTGTCCTGTAACCAAGTGTTATACAGTGACAGACCTGTCTCCAGTCCTGTTCCCCAGTGTTAAACAGTGACAGCCCTGTCTCCAGTCCTGTACTCCAGTGTAATACAGTGACAGAACTGTACCGAGTCAAGAACCCCAGTGTTATACAGTGACAGACCTGTCCCCAGTCCTGTACACCAGTGTTATACAGTGACAGACCTGTCCCCAGCCCTGTACCCCAAGAGTTATACAGTGACAGAACTGTCCCGTGTCCTGTACCCCAGTGTTATACAGTGTCAGACCTCTCCCCAGTCCTATACCCCGGTGTTATACAGTCACGACCTGTTCCCATTCCTGTTTCCCAGTGTTATACAGTAACAGACCTGTTCCCAGACAATGACAGACCTTTCTCCAGTGCTGTTCCCTGTGTTATATAGAGACAGACCTGTTCCCAGTGCTGTACCCCAGTGTTATACAGGGACAGACCTGTTCACAGTGCTGTACGCCAGTGTTATACAGTGACAGACCTGTCCCCAGTTCTGTACCCCAAGAGGTATACAGTGACAGACCTGACCCGAGTCCTGTACCCCAGTGTTATACAGTGACAGACCTGTTCCCAACGTTATAGCTCAATGTTATGCAGTAACATACCTGTTTCCAGTCCTATACCCCAGTGTAATACAGTGACGACCTGTTCCCTGTCCTGTTCCCAAGTGTGATACAGTGACAGACCTGTTCCCAAAGCTGTACACCAGTGCTATACAGTGACAGACCTGTTCACAGTCCTGTTCCCCAGTGTTATACAGTGACAGACCTGTCACCAGTCCTATCCCCAGTGTTATACAGTGACATACCAGTTCCCAGTCCTGTGCTCCAGTGTTGTACAGTGACAGATCTGATCCCAGTCCTGTTCACCACTGTTATACAGTGACAGTCCTGTCCCCAGTCCTGTAACCCAGTATTATACCGTAACAGACCTGTCCCCAGTCCTGTACCCCAGTGTTATACAGTGACAAACCTGTCCCCAGTCCTGTACCCCATTGTTATACAGTGACAGACCTGTCACCAGTCTTGTTCCCCAGTTTTATACAGTGGCAGACCTGTCACCAGTCCTGTTGCCAGTGTTATACAGTGACAGACCTGTCTCCAGTCCGGTTCAAAGTGTTATACAGTGACATACCAGTTCCCAGACCTGTGCTCCAGTGTTGTACAGTGACAGATCTGATCCCAGTCCTGTTCACCACTGTTATACAGTGACAGTCCAGTCCCCAGTCCTGTAACCCAGTATTATAAAGTAACAGACCTGTCCCCAGTCCTGTACCCCAGTGTTATACAGTGACAAACCTGTCCCCAGTCCTGTACCCCAGTGTTATACAGTGACAGACCTGCTCCCAGTCCTGTGCTGCAGTGTTATACAGTGACAGATCTGATCCCAGCCCTGTTCCCCAGTGTTATACAGTGACAGACCTGTCCACAGTCCTGTTCCCAGTGTTATACAGTGACAGAACTGTTCCCAGTCCTGTACCCCACTATTATACAGTGACAGACTTGTTCCCAGTCCTGTACCCCAGTGTTATGCAGTGATGACCTGTTCCCAGTCCGGTACCCCAGTGTTATACAGTGACAGACATGTTCACAGTCCTGTACGCCAGTGCTATACAGTGACAGACCCGTCCCCAGTCCTGTACCCCAGTGGTATACAGTGACAGACCTGATCGCAGTCCTGTACCCCAGTGTTATACAGTGAGAGACCTGTTCCCAGTCCTGTACCCCAGTATTATATAGTGACAGAGCTGTCCCCCATCCTGTACCACAGTGTTATACAGAGACAGACCTGTCCCCAATCTTGTACCCCAGTGTTATACAGTGACAGACCTTTCTCCAGTGCTGTTCACCGGGCTATACAGAGACAGACCTGTTCCCAGTCCTGTACCCCAGTGTTATACAGTGATGGACCTTCCTCTAGTCCTGTTCCCAGTGTTATACGGTGAGAGACCTGTTCCCAGTCCTGTGCTCCACTGTTATACAGTGACAGACCTGTTCCCAGTCCTGTACCCCAGTGTTACACAGTGACAGACCTGCCTCCAGTCCTGTTCCCAGTGTTATACAGTGACAGACCTGCTCCCAGTCCTGTACTCCAGTGTAATACAGTGACAGAACTGTACCGAGTCAAGAACCCCAGTGTTATACAGTGACAGTCCTGTCCCCAGTCATGTAACCCAGTATTATACAGTAACAGACCTGTCCCCAGTCCTGTACCCCAGTGTTATACAGTGACAGACCTGCTCCCAGTCCTGTGCTGCAGTGTTATACAGTGACAGACCTGATCCCAGTCCTGTTCACCTGTGTTATACAGTGACATACCTGTTCCCAGTCTGGAGCCCCACTGTTATGCAGTGACAGACCTACCCCATCCTGTAACCAGGTATTAAACAGTAACAGACCTGTCCCCAGTCCTGTACCCCAGTGGTATACAGTGACAAACCTGTCCCCAGTACTGTACCCAAGTGTTATACAGTGACAAACCAGTTCCCAGTCCTGTAACCCACTATTATACAGTGACAGACCTGTTCCCAGTCCTGAACCCCAGTGTTATACAGTGACAGACCTGTTGACAGTGCTGCACGCCAGTGTTATACAGTGACAGACCTGTCCCCAGTCCTGTACCCCAGTGTTATACAGTGACAGACTTGTCACCTGTCCTGTAACCAAGTGTTATACAGTGACAGACCTGTCTCCAGTCCTGTTCCCCAGTGTTAAACAGTGACAGCCCTGTCTCCAGTCCTGTACTCCAGTGTATTACAGTGACAGAACTGTACCGAGTCAAGAACCCCAGTGTTATACAGTGACAGACCTGTCCCCAGTCCTGTACACCAGTGTTATACAGTGACAGACCTGTCCCCAGCCCTGTACCCCAAGAGTTATACAGTGACAGAACTGTCCCGAGTCCTGTACCCCAGTGTTATACAGTGTCAGACCTCTCCCCAGTCCTATACCCCGGTGTTATACAGTCACGACCTGTTCCCATTCCTGTTCCCCAGTGTTATACAGTAACAGACCTGTTCCCAGACAGTGACAGACCTTTCTCCAGTGCTGTTCCCTGTGTTATATAGAGACAGACCTGTTCCCAGTGCTGTACCCCAGTGTTATACAGGGACAGACCTGTTCACAGTGCTGTACGCCAGTGTTATACAGTGACAGACCTGTCCCCAGTCCTGTACCCCAAGAGTTATACAGTGACAGACCTGACCCGAGTCCTGTACCCCAGTGTTATACAGTGACAGACCTGTTCCCAACGTTATAGCTCAATGTTATGCAGTGACATAACTGTTTCCAGTCCTATACCCCAGTGTAATACAGTGACGATCTGTTCCCTGTCCTGTTCCCAAGTGTGATACAGTGACAGACCTGTTCCCAAAGCTGTACACCAGTGCTATACAGTGACAGACCTGTTCACAGTCCTGTTCCCCAGTGTTATACAGTGACAGACCTGTCACCAGTCCTGTCCCCAGTGTTATACAGTGACAGACCAGTTCCCAGTCCTGTGCTCCAGTGTTGTACAGTGACAGATCTGATCCCAGTCCTGTTCACCACTGTTATACAGTGACAGTCCTGTCCCCAGCCCTGCAACCCAGTATTATACCGTAACAGACCTGTCCCCAGTCCTGTACCCCAGTGTTATACAGTGACAGACATGTTCACAGTGCTGTACGCCAGTGCTATACAGTGACAGACCTGTCCCCAGTCCTGTACCCCAAGAGCTATACAGTGGCAAACCTGTCACCAGTCTTGTACCCCAGTGTTATACAGTGACAGACCTGTTCCCAGTCCTATACCCCAGTGTTGTACAGTGATGACCTGTTCCCAGTCCTGTTTCCCTGTGTTATAAAGTGACAGACCTGTTCCAAGTGCTGTACCCCAGTGTTATACAGTGATGACCTGTTCCCAGGCCTGTACGCCAGTGTTATACAGTGACAGACCCGTCCCCAGTCCTGTACCCCAGTGGTATACAGTGACAGACCTGATCGCAGTCCTGTACCCCAGTGTTATACAGTGAGAGACCTGTTCCCAGTACTGTACCCCAGTATTATATAGTGACAGAGCTGTCCCCCATCCTGTACCACAGTGTTATACAGAGACAGACCTGTCCCCAATCTTGTACCCCAGTGTTATACAGTGACAGACCTTTCTCCAGTGCTGTTCACCGGGTTATACAGAGACAGACCTGTTCCCAGTCCTGTACCCCAGTGTTATACAGTGATGGACCTTCCTCTAGTCCTGTTCCCAGTGTTATACGGTGAGAGATTGTTCCCAGTCCTGTGCTCCAGTGTTATACAGTGACAGACCTGTTCCCAGTCCTGTACCCCAGTGTTACACAGTGACAGACCTGCCTCCAGTCCTGTTCCCAGTGTTATACAGTGACAGACCTGCTCCCAGTCCTGTACTCCAGTGTAATACAGTGACAGAACTGTACCGAGTCAAGAACCCCAGTGTTATACAGTGACAGTCCTGTCCCCAGTCCTGTAACCCAGTATTATACAGTAACAGACCTGTCCCCCAGTCCTGTACCCCAGTGTTATACAGTGACAAACCTGTCCCCAGTCCTGTACCCCAGTGTTATACAGTGACAGACCTGCTCCCAGTCCTGTGCTGCAGTGTTATACAGTGACAGACCTGATCCCAGTCCTGTTCACCTGTGTTATACAGTGACATACCTGTTCCCAGTCTGGAGCCCCACTGTTATGCAGTGACAGACCTACCCCATCCTGTAACCAGGTATTAAACAGTAACAGACCTGTCCCCAGTCCTGTACCCCAGTGGTATACAGTGACAAACCTGTCCCCAGTACTGTACCCAAGTGTTATACAGTGACAAACCAGTTCCCAGTCCTGTAACCCACTATTATACAGTGACAGACCTGTTCCCAGTCCTGAACCCCAGTGTTATACAGTGACAGACCTGTTGACAGTGCTGCACGCCAGTGTTATACAGTGACAGACCTGTCCCCAGTCCTGTTCCCCAGTGGTATACAGTGACAAACCTGTCCCCAGTCCTGTAACCAGGTGTTATACAGTGACAGACCTGTCCCCAGTCCTGTACCCCAGTGTTATACAGTGACAAACCTGTCCCCAGTCCTGTGCCCCAGTGTTATACAGTGATAAACCTGTCCCCAGTCCTGTTCCCCAGTGTTATACAGTAACAGACCTGTTCCCAGACAGTGACAGACCTTTCTCCAGTGCTGTTCCCTGTGTTATATAGAGACAGACCTGTTCCCAGTGCTGTACCCCAGTGTTATACAGTGACAGACCTGTTGACAGTGCTGCACGCCAGTGTTATACAGTGACAGACCTGTCCCCAGTCCTGTACCCCAGTGTTATACAGTGACAGACTTGTCACCTGTCCTGTAACCAAGTGTTATACAGTGACAGACCTGTCTCCAGTCCTGTTCCCCAGTGTTAAACAGTGACAGCCCTGTCTCCAGTCCTGTACTCCAGTGTAATACAGTGACAGAACTGTACCGAGTCAAGAACCCCAGTGTTATACAGTGACAGACCTGTCCCCAGTCCTGTACACCAGTGTTATACAGTGACAGACCTGTCCCCAGCCCTGTACCCCAAGAGTTATACAGTGACAGAACTGTCCCGAGTCCTGTACCCCAGTGTTATACAGTGTCAGACCTGTCCCCAGTCCTATACCCCGGTGTTATACAGTCACGGCCTGTTCCCATTCCTGTTCCCCAGTGTTATACAGTAACAGACCTGTTCCCAGACAGTGACAGACCTTTCTCCAGTGCTGTTCCCTGTGTTATATAGAGACAGATCTGTTCCCAGTGCTGTACCCCAGTGTTATACAGGGACAGACCTGTTTACAGTGCTGTACGCCAGTGTTATACAGTGACAGACCTGTCCCCAGTCCTGTACCCCAAGAGTTATACAGTGACAGACCTGACCCGAGTCCTGTACCCCAGTGTTATACAGTGACAGACCTGTTCCCAACGTTATAGTTCAATGTTATGCAGTGACATACCTGTTTCCAGTCCTATACCCCAGTGTAATACAGTGACGACCTGTTCGCTGTCCTGTTCCCAAGTGTTATACAGTGACAGACCTGTTCCCAAAGCTGTACACCAGTGCTATACAGTGACAGACCTGTTCACAGTCCTGTTCCCCAGTGTTATACAGTGACAGACCTGTCACCAGTCCTGTCCCCAGTGTTATACAGTGACATACCAGTTCCCAGTCCTGTGCTCCAGTGTTGTACAGTGACAGATCTGATCCCAGTCCTGTTCACCACTGTTAAACAGTGACAGTCCTGTCCCCAGTCCTGTAACCCAGTATTATACCGTAACAGACCTGTCCCCAGTCCTGTACCCCAGTTTTATACAGTGACAAACCTGTCCCCAGTCCTGTACCCCAGTGTTATACAGTGACAGACCTGTCACCAGTCCTGTTCCCCAGTTTTATACAGTGACAGACCTGTCACCAGTCCTGTCCCCAGTGTTATACAGTGACAGACCTGTCTCCAGTCCGGTTCAAAGTGTTATACAGTGACATACCAGTTCCCAGTCCTGTGCTCCAGTGTTGTACAGTGACAGATCTGATCCCAGTCCTGTTCACCACTGTTATACAGTGACAGTCCAGTCCCCAGTCCTGTAACCCAGTATTATAAAGTAACAGACCTGTCCCCAGTCCTGTACCCCAGTGTTATACAGTGACAAACCTGTCCCCAGTCCTGTACCCCAGTGTTATACAGTGACAGACCTGCTCCCAGTCCTGTGCTGCAGTGTTATACAGTGACAGATCTGATCCCAGCCCTGTTCCCCAGTGTTATACAGTGACAGACCTGACCACAGTCCTGTTCCCAGTGTTATACAGTGACAGAACTGTTCCCAGTCCTGTACCCCACTATTATACAGTGACAGACTTGTTCCCAGTCCTGTACCCCAGTGTTATGCAGTGATGACCTGTTCCCAGTCCGGTACCCCAGTGTTATACAGTGACAGACATGTTCACAGTGCTGTACGCCAGTGCTATACAGTGACAGACCTGTCCCCAGTCCTGTACCCCAAGAGTTATACAGTGGCAGACCTGTCACCAGTCCTGTACCCCAGTGTTATACAGTGACAGACCTGTTCCCAGTCCTATACCCCAGTGTTGTACAGTGACGACCTGTTCCCAGTCCTGTTTCCCTGTGTTATAAAGTGACAGACCTGTTCCAAGTGCTGTACCCCAGTGTTATACAGTGATGACCTGTTCCCAGGCCTGTACGCCAGTGTTATACAGTGACAGACCCGTCCCCAGTCCTGTACCCCAGTGGTATACAGTGACAGACCTGATCGCAGTCCTGTACCCCAGTGTTATACAGTGAGAGACCTGTTCCCAGTCCTGTACCCCAGTATTATATAGTGACAGAGCTGTCCCCCATCCTGTACCACAGTGTTATACAGAGACAGACCTGTCCCCAATCTTGTACCCCAGTGTTATACAGTGACAGAACTTTCTCCAGTGCTGTTCACCGGGTTATACAGAGACAGACCTGTTCCCAGTCCTGTACCCCAGTGTTATACAGTGATGGACCTTCCTCCAGTCCTGTTCCCAGTGTTATACGGTGAGAGATTGTTCCCAGTCCTGTGCTCCAGTGTTATACAGTGACAGACCTGTTCCCAGTCCTGTACCCCAGTGTTACACAGTGACAGACCTGCCTCCAGTCCTGTTCCCAGTGTTATACAGTGACAGACCTGCTCCCAGTCCTGTACTCCAGTGTAATACAGTGACAGAACTGTACCGAGTCAAGAACCCCCCTGTTATACAGTGACTGACCTGTCCCCAGTCCTGTACACCAGTGTTAAACAGTGACAGACCTGTACCCAGCCCTGTACCCCAAGAGTTATACAGTGACAGAACGGTCCCGAGTCTTGTACCCCAGTGTAATACAGTGTCAGACCTGTCCCCAGTCCTATACCCCGGTGTTATACAGTGACGACCTGTTCCCATTCCTGTTCCCCAGTGTTACACAGTAACAGACCTGTTCCCAGACAATGACAGACCTTTCTCCAGTGCTGTTCCCTGTGTTATATAGAGACAGACCTGTTCCCAGTGCTGAACCCCAGTGTTATACAGGGACAGACCTGTTCACAGTGCTGTACGCCAGTGTTATACAGTGACAGACCTGTCCCCAGTCCTGTACCCCAAGAGTTATACAGTGACAGACCTGACCCGAGTCCTGTACCCCAGTGTTATACAGTGACAGGCCTGTTCCCAACGCTATAGCTCAATCTTATGCAGTGACATACCTGTTTCCAGTCCTATACCCCAGTGTAATACAGTGACGACCTGTTCGCTGTCCTGTTCCCAAGTGTTATACAGTGACAGACCTGTTCCCAAAGCTGTACCCCAGTGCTATACAGTGACAAACCTGTTCACAGTCCTGTTCCCCAGTGTTATACAGTGACAGACCTGTCACCAGTCCTGTCCCCAGTGTTATACAGTGACAGACCTGTTTCCAGTCCAGTTCAAAGTGTTATACAGTGACATATCAGTTCCCAGTCCTGTGCTCCAGTGTTGTACAGTGACAGATCTGATCCCAGTACTGTTCACCACTGTTATACAGTGACAGTCCTGTCCCCAGTCCTGTAACCCAGTATTACACAGAAACAGACCTGTCCCCAGTCCTGTAACCCAGTGTTATACAGTGACAGTCCTGTCCCCAGACCTGTAACGCAGTATTATACAGTAACAGACCTGTCCCCTGTCCTGTACCCCAGTGTTATACGGTGACAAACCTGTCCCCAGTCCTGTACCCCAATGTTATACAGTGACAGAACTGTCCCAAGTCCAGCACCCTAGTGTTATACAGTGACAGACCTGTCCCCAGTCCTGTACCCCAGTGTTATACAGTGACAGACCTGTCACCAGTCCTGTAACCCAGTGTTATACAGTGTTAGACCTGCCTCCAGTCCTGTTCCCCAGTGTAATAAAGTGACAGGCCTGTTCCCAGTCCTGTGCTCCAGTGTTATACAGTGCCAGACCTGATCCCTGTCCTGTTCACCTGTGTTATACAGTGACATACCTGTTCCCAGTCTGGAGCCCCACTGTTATGCAGTGACAGACCTACCCCATCCTGTAACCAGGTATTAAACAGTAACAGACCTGTCCCCAGTCCTGTACCCCAGTGTTATACAGTGACAAACCTGTCCCCAGTACTGTACCCAAGTGTTATACAGTGACAAACCTGTTCCCAGTCCTGTAACCCACTATTATACAGTGAAAGACCTGTTCCCAGTCCTGAACCCCAGTGTTATATAGTGACAGACCTGTTCCCAGGCCTGTACGCCAGTGTTATACAGTGACAGACCCGTCCCCAGTCCTGTACCCCAAGAGTTATACAGTGACAGAACTGTCCCGAGTCCTGTACCCCAGTGTTATACAGTGTCAGACCTCTCCCCAGTCCTATACCCCGGTGTTATACAGTCACGACCTGTTCCCATTCCTGTTCCCCAGTGTTATACAGTAACAGACCTGTTCCCAGACAGTGACAGACCTTTCTCCAGTGCTGTTCCCTGTGTTATATAGAGACAGACCTGTTCCCAGTGCTGTACCCCAGTGTTATACAGGGACAGACCTGTTCACAGTGCTGTACGCCAGTGTTATACAGTGACAGACCTGTCCCCAGTCCTGTACCCCAAGAGTTATACAGTGACAGACCTGACCCGAGTCCTGTACCCCAGTGTTATACAGTGACAGACCTGTTCCCAACGTTATAGCTCAATGTTATGCAGTGACATAACTGTTTCCAGTCCTATACCCCAGTGTAATACAGTGACGACCTGTTCCCTGTCCTGTTCCCAAGTGTGATACAGTGACAGACCTGTTCCCAAAGCTGTACACCAGTGCTATACAGTGACAGACCTGTTCACAGTCCTGTTCCCCAGTGTTATACAGTGACAGACCTGTCACCAGTCCTGTCCCCAGTGTTATACAGTGACAGACCAGTTCCCAGTCCTGTGCTCCAGTGTTGTACAGTGACAGATCTGATCCCAGTCCTGTTCACCACTGTTATACAGTGACAGTCCTGTCCCCAGCCCTGCAACCCAGCATTATACCGTAACAGACCTGTCCCCAGTCCTGTACCCCAGTGTTATACAGTGACAGACATGTTCACAGTGCTGTACGCCAGTGCTATACAGTGACAGACCTGTCCCCAGTCCTGTACCCCAAGAGCTATACAGTGGCAGACCTGTCACCAGTCCTGTACCCCAGTGTTATACAGTGACAGACCTGTTCCCAGTCCTATACCCCAGTGTTGTACAGTGATGACCTGTTCCCAGTCCTGTTTCCCTGTGTTATAAAGTGACAGACCTGTTCCAAGTGCTGTACCCCAGTGTTATACAGTGATGACCTGTTCCCAGGCCTGTACGCCAGTGTTATACAGTGACAGACCCGTCCCCAGTCCTGTACCCCAGTGGTATACAGTGACAGACCTGATCGCAGTCCTGTACCCCAGTGTTATACAGTGAGAGACCTGTTCCCAGTCCTGTACCCCAGTATTATATATTGACAGAGCTGTCCCCCATCCTGTACCACAGTGTTATACAGAGACAGACCTGTCCCCAATCTTGTACCCCAGTGTTATACAGTGACAGACCTTTCTCCAGTGCTGTTCACCGGGTTATACAGAGACAGACCTGTTCCCAGTCCTGTACCCCAGTGTTATACAGTGATGGACCTTCCTCTAGTCCTGTTCCCAGTGTTATACGGTGAGAGATTGTTCCCAGTCCTGTGCTCCAGTGTTATACAGTGACAGACCTGTTCCCAGTCCTGTACCCCAGTGTTACACAGTGACAGACCTGCCTCCAGTCCTGTTCCCAGTGTTATACAGTGACAGACCTGCTCCCAGTCCTGTACTCTAGTGTAATACAGTGACAGAACTGTACCGAGTCAAGAACCCCAGTGTTATACAGTGACAGTCCTGTCCCCAGTCCTGTAACCCAGTATTATACAGTAACAGACCTGTCCCCAGTCCTGTACCCCAGTGTTATACAGTGACAAACCTGTCCCCAGTCCTGTACCCCAGTGTTATACAGTGACAGACCTGCTCCCAGTCCTGTGCTGCAGTGTTATACAGTGACAGACCTGATCCCAGTCCTGTTCACCTGTGTTATACAGTGACATACCTGTTCCCAGTCTGGAGCCCCACTGTTATGCAGTGACAGACCTACCCCATCCTGTAACCAGGTATTAAACAGTAACAGACCTGTCCCCAGTCCTGTACCCCAGTGGTATACAGTGACAAACCTGTCCCCAGTACTGTACAAAAGTGTTATACAGTGACAAACCAGTTCCCAGTCCTGTAACCCACTATTATACAGTGACAGACCTGTTCCCAGTCCTGAACCCCAGTGTTATACAGTGACAGACCTGTTGACAGTGCTGCACGCCAGTGTTATACAGTGACAGACCTGTCCCCAGTCCTGTACCCCAGTGTTATACAGTGACAGACTTGTCACCTGTCCTGTAACCAAGTGTTATACAGTGACAGACCTGTCTCCAGTCCTGTTCCCCAGTGTTAAACAGTGACAGCCCTGTCTCCAGTCCTGTACTCCAGTGTAATACAGTGACAGAACTGTACCGAGTCAAGAACCCCAGTGTTATACAGTGACAGACCTGTCCCCAGTCCTGTACACCAGTGTTATACAGTGACAGACCTGTCCCCAGCCCTGTACCCCAAGAGTTATACAGTGACAGAACTGTCCCGAGTCCTGTACCCCAGTGTTATACAGTGTCAGACCTCTCCCCAGTCCTATACCCCGGTGTTATACAGTCATGACCTGTTCCCATTCCTGTTCCCCAGTGTTATACAGTAACAGACCTGTTCCCAGACAGTGACAGACCTTTCTCCAGTGCTGTTCCCTGTGTTATATAGAGACAGACCTGTTCCCAGTGCTGTACCCCAGTGTTATACAGGGACAGACCTGTTCACAGTGCTGTACGCCAGTGTTATACAGTGACAGACCTGTCCCCAGTCCTGTACCCCAAGAGTTATACAGTGACAGACCTGACCCGAGTCCTGTACCCCAGTGTTATACAGTGACAGACCTGTTCCCAACGTTATAGCTCAATGTTATGCAGTGACATACCTGTTTCCAGTCCTATACCCCAGTGTAATACAGTGACGACCTGTTCGCTGTCCTGTTCCCAAGTGTTATACAGTGACAGACCTGTTCCCAAAGCTGTACACCAGTGCTATACAGTGACAGACCTGTTCACAGTCCTGTTCCCCAGTGTTATACAGTGACAGACCTCTCACCAGTCCTGTCCCCAGTGTTATACAGTGACATACCAGTTCCCAGTCCTGTGCTCCAGTGTTGTACAGTGACAGATCTGATCCCAGTCCTGTTCACCACTGTTAAACAGTGACAGTCCTGTCCCCAGTCCTGTAACCCAGTATTATACCGTAACAGACCTGTCCCCAGTCCTGTACCCCAGTTTTATACAGTGACAAACCTGTCCCCAGTCCTGTACCCCAGTGTTATACAGTGACAGACCTGTCACCAGTCCTGTTCCCCAGTTTTATACAGTGACAGACCTGTCACCAGTCCTGTCCCCAGTGTTATACAGTGACAGACCTGTCTCCAGTCCGGTTCAAAGTGTTATACAGTGACATACCAGTTCCCAGTCCTGTGCTCCAGTGTTGTACAGTGACAGATCTGATCCCAGTCCTGTTCACCACTGTTATACAGTGACAGTCCAGTCCCCAGTCCTGTAACCCAGTATTATAAAGTAACAGACCTGTCCCCAGTCCTGTACCCCAGTGTTATACAGTGACAAACCTGTCCCCAGTCCTGTACCCCAGTGTTATACAGTGACAGACCTGCTCCCAGTCCTGTGCTGCAGTGTTATACAGTGACAGATCTGATCCCAGCCCTGTTCCCCAGTGTTATACAGTGACAGACCTGACCACAGTCCTGTTCCCAGTGTTATACAGTGACAGAACTGTTCCCAGTCCTGTACCCCACTATTATACAGTGACAGACTTGTTCCCAGTCCTGTACCCCAGTGTTATGCAGTGATGACCTGTTCCCAGTCCGGTACCCCAGTGTTATACAGTGACAGACATGTTCACAGTGCTGTACGCCAGTGCTATACAGTGACAGACCTGTCCCCAGTCCTGTACCCCAAGAGTTATACAGTGGCAGACCTGTCACCAGTCCTGTACCCCAGTGTTATACAGTGACAGACCTGTTCCCAGTCCTATACCCCAGTGTTGTACAGTGACGACCTGTTCCCAGTCCTGTTTCCCTGTGTTATACAGTGACAGACCTGTTCCAAGTGCTGTACCCCAGTGTTATACAGTGATGACCTGTTCCCAGGCCTGTACGCCAGTGTTATACAGTGACAGACCCGTCCCCAGTCCTGTACCCCAGTGGTATACAGTGACAGACCTGATCGCAGTCCTGTACCCCAGTGTTATACAGTGAGAGACCTGTTCCCAGTCCTGTACCCCAGTATTATATAGTGACAGAGCTGTCCCCCATCCTGTACCACAGTGTTATACAGAGACAGACCTGTCCCCAATCTTGTACCCCAGTGTTATACAGTGACAGAACTTTCTCCAGTGCTGTTCACCGGGTTATACAGAGACAGACCTGTTCCCAGTCCTGTACCCCAGTGTTATACAGTGATGGACCTTCCTCCAGTCCTGTTCCCAGTGTTATACGGTGAGAGACCTGTTCCCAGTCCTGTGCTCCAGTGTTATACAGTGACAGACCTGTTCCCAGTCCTGTACCCCAGTGTTACACAGTGACAGACCTGCCTCCAGTCCTGTTCCCAGTGTTATACAGTGACAGACCTGCTCCCAGTCCTGTACTCCAGTGTAATACAATGACAGAACTGTACTGAGTCAAGAACCCCCCTGTTATACAGTGACTGACCTGTCCCCAGTCCTGTACACCAGTGTTAAACAGTGACAGACCTGTCCCTAGCCCTGTACCCCAAGAGTTATACAGTGACAGAACGGTCCCGAGTCTTGTACCCCAGTGTTATACAGTGTCAGACCTCTCCCCAGTCCTATACCCCGGTGTTATACAGTGACGACCTGTTCCCATTCCTGTTCCCCAGTGTTACACAGTAACAGACCTGTTCCCAGACAATGACAGACCTTTCTCCAGTGCTGTTCCCTGTGTTATATAGAGACAGACCTGTTCCCAGTGCTGAACCCCAGTGTTATACAGGGACAGACCTGTTCACAGTGCTGTACGCCAGTGTTATACAGTGACAGACCTGTCCCCAGTCCTGTACCCCAAGAGTTATCCAGTGACAGACCTGACCCGAGTCCTGTACCCCAGTGTTATACAGTGACAGGCCTGTTCCCAACGCTATAGCTCAATCTTATGCAGTGACATACCTGTTTCCAGTCCTATACCCCAGTGTAATACAGTGACGACCTGTTCCCTGTCCTGTTCCCAAGTGTTATACAGTGACAGACCTGTTCCCAAAGCTGTACCCCAGTGCTATACAGTGACAAACCTGTTCACAGTCCTGTTCCCCAGTGTTATACAGTGACAGACCTGTCACCAGTTCTGTCCCCAGTGTTATACAGTGACAGACCTGTCTCCAGTCCAGTTCAAAGTGTTATACAGTGACATACCAGTTCCCAGTCCTGTGCTCCAGTGTTGTACAGTGACAGATCTGATCCCAGTCCTGTTCACCACCGTTATACAGTGACAGTCCTGTCCCCAGTCCTGTAAACCAGTGTTATACAGTGACAGTCCTGTCCCCAGACCTGTAACCCAGTATTATACAGTAACAGACCTGTCCCCTGTCCTGTACCCCAGTGTTATACAGTGACAAACCTGTCCCCAGTCCTGTACCCCAATGTTATACAGTGACAGAACTGTCCCAAGTCCAGCACCCTAGTGTTATACAGTGACAGACCTGTCCCCAGTCCTGTACCCCAGTGTTATACAGTGACAGACCTGTCACCAGTCCTGTAACCCAGTGTTATACAGTGATAGACCTGCCTCCAGTCCTGTTCCCCAGTGTAATAAAGTGACAGGCCTGTTCCCAGTCCTGTGCTCCAGTGTTATACAGTGCCAGACCTGATCCCTGTCCTGTTCACCTGTGTTATACAGTGACATACCTGTTCCCAGTCTGGAGCCCCACTGTTATGCAGTGACAGACCTACCCCATCCTGTAACCAGGTATTAAACAGTAACAGACCTGTCCCCAGTCCTGTACCCCAGTGTTATACAGTGACAAACCTGTCCCCAGTACTGTACCCAAGTGTTATACAGTGACAAACCTGTTCCCAGTCCTGTAACCCACTATTATACAGTGACAGACCTGTTCCCAGTCCTGAACCCCAGTGATATATAGTGACAGACCTGTTCCCACGCCTGTACGCCAGTGTTATACAGTGACAGACCCGTCCCCAGTCCTGTACCCCAGTGTTATACAGTGACAGACCTGATCGCAGTCCTGTACCCCAGTGTTATACAGTGAGAGACCTGTTCCCAGTCCTGTACCCCAGTATTATATAGTGACAGAGCTGTCCCCCATCCTGTACCACAGTGTTATACAGAGACAGACCTGTCCCCAATCTTGTACCCCAGTGTTATACAGTGACAGACCTTTCTCCAGTGCTGTTCACCGGGTTATACAGAGACAGACCTGTTCCCAGTCCTGTACCCCAGTGTTATACAGTGATGGACCTTCCTCCAGTCCTGTTCCCAGTGTTATACGGTGAGAGACCAGTTCCCAGTCCTGTGCTCCAGTGTTATACAGTGACAGACCTGTTCCCAGTCCTGTACCCCAGTGTTACACAGTGACAGACCTGCCTCCAGTCCTGTTCCCAGTGTTATACAGTGACAGACCTGCTCCCAGTCCTGTACTCCAGTGTAATACAGTGACAGAACTGTACCGAGTCAAGAACCCCAGTGTTATACAGTGACAGTCCTGTCCCCAGTCCTGTAACCCAGTATTATACAGTAACAGACCTGTCCCCAGTCCTGTACCCCAGTGTTATACAGTGACAAACCTGTCCCCAGTCCTGTACCCCAGTGTTATACAGTGACAGACCTGCTCCCAGTCCTGTGCTGCAGTGTTATACAGTGACAGACCTGATCCCAGTCCTGTTCACCTGTGTTATACAGTGACATACCTGTTCCCAGTCTGGAGCCCCACTGTTATGCAGTGACAGACCTACCCCATCCTGTAACCAGGTATTAAACAGTAACAGACCTGTCCCCAGTCCTGTACCCCAGTGGTATACAGTGACAAACCTGTCCCCAGTACTGTACCCAAGTGTTATACAGTGACAAACCAGTTCCCAGTCCTGTAACCCACTATTATACAGTGACAGACCTGTTCCCAGTCCTGAACCCCAGTGTTATACAGTGACAGACCTGTTGACAGTGCTGCACGCCAGTGTTATACAGTGACAGACCTGTCCCCAGTCCTGTACCCCAGTGTTATACAGTGACAGACTTGTCACCTGTCCTGTAACCAAGTGTTATACAGTGACAGACCTGTCTCCAGTCCTGTTCCCCAGTGTTAAACAGTGACAGCCCTGTCTCCAGTCCTGTACTCCAGTGTAATACAGTGACAGAACTGTACCGAGTCAAGAACCCCAGTGTTATACAGTGACAGACCTGTCCCCAGTCCTGTACACCAGTGTTATACAGTGACAGACCTGTCCCCAGCCCTGTACCCCAAGAGTTATACAGTGACACAACTGTCCCGAGTCCTGTACCCCAGTGTTATACAGTGTCAGACCTGTCCCCAGTCCTATACCCCGGTGTTATACAGTCATGACCTGTTCCCATTCCTGTTCCCCAGTGTTATACAGTAACAGGCCTGTTCCCAGACAGTGACAGACCTTTCTCCAGTGCTGTTCCCTGTGTTATATAGAGACAGACCTGTTCCCAGTGCTGTACCCCAGTGTTATACAGGGACAGACCTGTTCACAGTGCTGTACGCCAGTGTTATACAGTGACAGACCTGTCCCCAGTCCTGTACCCCAAGAGTTATACAGTGACAGACCTGACCCGAGTCCTGTACCCCAGTGTTATACAGTGACAGACCTGTTCCCAACGTTATAGCTCAATGTTATGCAGTGACATACCTGTTTCCAGTCCTATACCCCAGTGTAATACAGTGACGACCTGTTCCCTGTCCTGTTCCCAAGTGTGATACAGTGACAGACCTGTTCCCAAAGCTGTACACCAGTGCTATACAGTGACAGACCTGTCACCAGTCCTGTTCCCCAGTTTTATACAGTGGCAGACCTGTCACCAGTCCTGTCCCCAGTGTTATACAGTGACAGACCTGTCTCCAGTCCGGTTCAAAGTGTTATACAGTGACATACCAGTTCCCAGTCCTGTGCTCCAGTGTTGTACAGTGACAGATCTGATCCCAGTCCTGTTCACCACTGTTATACAGTGACAGTCCAGTCCCCAGTCCTGTAACCCAGTATTATAAAGTAACAGACCTGTCCCCAGTCCTGTACCCCAGTGTTATACAGTGACAAACCTGTCCCCAGTCCTGTACCCCAGTGTTATACAGTGACAGACCTGCTCCCAGTCCTGTGCTGCAGTGTTATACAGTGACAGATCTGATCCCAGCCCTGTTCCCCAGTGTTATACAGTGACAGACCTGTCCACAGTCCTGTTCCCAGTGTTATACAGTGACAGAACTGTTCCCAGTCCTGCACCCCACTATTATACAGTGACAGACTTGTTCCCAGTCCTGTACCCCAGTGTTATGCAGTGATGACCTGTTCCCAGTCCGGTACCCCAGTGTTATATAGTGACAGACATGTTCACAGTCCTGTACGCCAGTGCTATACAGTGACAGACCTGTCCCCAGTCCTGTACCCCAAGAGTTATACAGTGGCAGACCTGTCACCAGTCCTGTACCCCAGTGTTATACAGTGACAGACCTGTTCCCAGTCCTATACCCCAGTGTTGTACAGTGATGACCTGTTCCCAGTCCTGTTTCCCTGTGTTATACAGTGACAGACCTGTTCCAAGTGCTGTACCCCAGTGTTATACAGTGATGACCTGTTCCCAGGCCTGTACGCCAGTGTTATACAGTGACAGACCCGTCCCCAGTCCTGTACCCCAGTGGTATACAGTGACAGACCTGATCGCAGTCCTGTACCCCAGTGTTATACAGTGAGAGACCTGTTCCCAGTCCTGTACCCCAGTATTATATAGTGACAGAGCTGTCCCCCATCCTGTACCACAGTGTTATACAGAGACAGACCTGTCCCCAATCTTGTACCCCAGTGTTATACAGTGACAGACCTTTCTCCAGTGCTGTTCACCGGGCTATACAGAGACAGACCTGTTCCCAGTCCTGTACCCCAGTGTTATGCAGTGATGGACCTTCCTCTAGTCCTGTTCCCAGTGTTATACGGTGAGAGACCTGTTCCCAGTCCTGTGCTCCAGTGTTATACAGTGACAGACCTGTTCCCAGTCCTGTACCCCAGTGTTACACAGTGACAGACCTGCCTCCAGTCCTGTTCCCAGTGTTATACAGTGACAGACCTGCTCCCAGTCCTGTACTCCAGTGTAATACAGTGACAGAACTGTACCGAGTCAAGAACCCCAGTGTTATACAGTGACAGTCCTGTCCCCAGTCCTGTAACCCAGTATTATACAGTAACAGACCTGTCCCCAGTCCTGTACCCCAGTGTTATACAGTGACAAACCTGCCCCCAGTCCTGTACCCCAGTGTTATACAGTGACAGACCTGCTCCCAGTCCTGTGCTGCAGTGTTATACAGTGACAGACCTGATACCAGTCCTGTTCACCTGTGTTATACAGTGACATACCTGTTCCCAGTCTGGAGCCCCAATGTTATGCAGTGACAGACCTACCCCATCCTGTAACCAGGTATTAAACAGTAACAGACCTGTCCCCAGTCCTGTACCCCAGTGGTATACAGTGACAAACCTGTCCCCAGTACTGTACCCAGGTGTTATACAGTGACAAACCAGTTCCCAGTCCTGTAACCCACTATTATACAGTGACAGACCTGTTCCCAGTCCTGAACCCCAGTGTTATACAGTGACAGACCTGTTGACAGTGCTGCACGCCAGTGTTATACAGTGACAGACCTGTCCCCAGTCCTGTACCCCAGTGTTATACAGTGACAGACTTGTCACCTGTCCTGTAACCAAGTGTTATACAGTGACAGACCTGTCTCCAGTCCTGTTCCCCAGTGTTAAACAGTGACAGCCCTGTCTCCAGTCCTGTACTCCAGTTTAATACAGTGACAGAACTGTACCGAGTCAAGAACCCCAGTGTTATACAGTGACAGACCTGTCCCCAGTCCTGTACACCAGTGTTATACAGTGACAGACCTGTCCCCAGCCCTGTACCCCAAGAGTTATACAGTGACAGAACTGTCCCGAGTACTGTACCCCAGTGTTATACAGTGTCAGACCTGTCCCCAGTCCTATACCCCGGTGTTATACAGTCACGACCTGTTCCCATTCCTGTTCCCCAGTGTTATACAGTAACAGACCTGTTCCCAGACAGTGACAGACCTTTCTCCAGTGCTGTTCCCTGTGTTATATAGAGACAGACCTGTTCCCAGTGCTGTACCCCAGTGTTATACAGGGACAGACCTGTTCACAGTGCTGTACGCCAGTGTTATACAGTGACAGACCTGTCCCCAGTCCTGTACCCCAAGAGTTATACAGTGACAGACGTGACCCGAGTCCTGTACCCCAGTGTTATACAGTGACAGACCTGTTCCCAACGTTATAGCTCAATGTTATGCAGTGACATACCTGTTTCCAGTCCTATACCCCAGTGTAATACAGTGACGACCTGTTCCCTGTCCTGTTCCCAAGTGTGATACAGTGACAGACCTGTTCCCAAAGCTGTACACCAGTGCTATACAGTGACAGACCTGTCCCCAGTCCTGTAACCCAGTATTATACCGTAACAGACCTGTCCCCAGTCCTGTACCCCAGTGTTATACAGTGACAAACCTGTCTCCAGTCCTGTACCCCAGTGTTATACAGTGACAGACCTGTCACCAGGCCTGTTCCCCAGTTTTATACAGTGGCAGACCTGTCACCAGTCCTGTCCCCAGTGTTATACAGTGACAGACCTGTCTCCAGTCCGGTTCAAAGTGTTATACAGTGACATACCAGTTCCCAGTCCTGTGCTCCAGTGTTGTACAGTGACAGATCTGATCCCAGTCCTGTTCACCACTGTTATACAGTGACAGTCCAGTCCCCAGTCCTGTAACCCAGTATTATAAAGTAACAGACCTGTCCCCAGTCCTGTACCCCAGTGTTATACAGTGACAAACCTGTCCCCAGTCCTGTACCCCAGTGTTATACAGTGACAGACCTGCTCCCAGTCCTGTGCTGCAGTGTTATACAGTGACAGATCTGATCCCAGCCCTGTTCCCCAGTGTTATACAGTGACAGACCTGTCCACAGTCCTGTTCCCAGTGTTATACAGTGACAGAACTGTTCCCAGTCCTGTACCCCACTATTATACAGTGACAGACTTGTTCCCAGTCCTGTACCCCAGT
Organism: Carcharodon carcharias; assembly: GCF_017639515.1. Classification (NCBI taxonomy): domain Eukaryota; kingdom Metazoa; phylum Chordata; class Chondrichthyes; order Lamniformes; family Lamnidae; genus Carcharodon; species Carcharodon carcharias. Next base: position 116,611,020 of record NC_054474.1, on the reverse strand, counting down.
GTTATGCAGTGATGACCTGTTCCCAGTCCGGTACCCCAGTGTTATACAGTGACAGACATGTTCACAGTCCTGTACGCCAGTGCTATACAGTGACAGACCTGTCCCCAGTCCTGTACCCCAAGAGTTATACAGTGGCAGACCTGTCACCAGTCCTGTACCCCAGTGTTATACAGTGACAGACCTGTTCCCAGTCCTATACCCCAGTGTTGTACAGTGATGACCTGTTCCCAGTCCTGTTTCCCTGTGTTATACAGTGACAGACCTGTTCCAAGTGCTGTACCCCAGTGTTATACAGTGATGACCTGTTCCCAGGCCTGTACGCCAGTGTTATACAGTGACAGACCTGTCACCAGTCCTGTCCCCAGTGTTATACAGTGACAGACCTGTCTCCAGTCTGGTTCAAAGTGTTGTACAGTGACATACGAGTTCCCAGTCCTGTGCTCCAGTGTTGTACAGTGACCGATCTGATCCCAGTCCTGTTCACCACTGTTATACAGTGACAGTCCTGTCCCCAGTCCTGTAACCCAGTATTATACAGTAACAGACCTGTCCCCAGTCCTGTACCCCAGTGTTATACAGTGACAAACCTGTCCCCAGTCCTGTACCCCAGTGTTATACAGTGACAGACCTGTCACCAGTCCTGTAACCCAGTGTTATACAGTGACAGACCTGCTCCCAGTCCTGTGCTGCAGTGTTATACAGTCACAGATCTGATCCCAGCCCTGTTCCCCAGTGTTATGCAGTGACAGACCTGTCCACAGTCCTGTTCCCAGTGTTATACAGTGACAGAACTGTCCCAAGTCCAGCACCCCAGTGTTATACAGTGACAGACCTGTCCCCAGTCCTGTACCACAGTGTTATACAGTGACAGACCATTCTCCAGTGCTGTTCCCTGTGTTATATAGAGACAGACCTGTTCCCAGTCCTGTACCCCAGTGTTATACAGTGATAGACCTGCCTCCAGTCCTGATCGCCGGTGTTATAAAGTGACAGACCTGTTCCCAGTCCTGTGCTCCAGTGTTATACAGTGACAGACCTGATCCCAGTCCTGTTCACCTGTGTTATACAGTGACATACCTGTTCCCAGTCTGGAGCCCAACTGTTATGCAGGGACAGACCTACCCCATCCTGTAACCAGATATTAAACAGTAACAAACCTGTCCCCAGTCCTGTACCCCAGTGTTATACAGTGACAGAACTGTCCCCAGTACTGTACCCAAGTGTTATACAGTGACTAACCTGTTCCCAGTACTGTAACCCACTATTATACAGTGACAGACCTGTTCCCAGTCCTGAACCCCAGTGTTATACAGTGACAGACCTGTTCACAGTGCTGCACGCCAGTGTTATACAGTGAAAGACCTGTCCCCAGTCCCGCACCCCAGTGTTATACAGTGACAGACCTGTCCCCAGTCCTGTACCCCAGTGTTATACAGTGACAGAGCTGTCCCCCATCCTGTACCACAGTGTTATACAGTGACAGACCTTTCTCCAGTGCTGTTCCCTGTGTTATATAGAGACAGACCTGTTCCCAGTCCTGTACCCCAGTGTTATACAGTGATAGACCTGCCTCCAGTCCTGATCGCCAGTGTTATAAAGTGACAGACCTGTTCCCAGTCCTGTGCTCCAGTGTTATACAGTGACAGACCTGATCCCTGTCCTGTTCACCTGTGTTATACAGTGACATACCTGTTCCCAGTCTGGAGCCCCACTGTTATGCAGTGACAGACCTACCCCATCCTGTAACCAGGTATTAAACAGTAACAGACCTGTCCCCAGTCCTGTACCCCAGTGTTATACAGTGACAAACCTGTCCACAGTACTGTACCCAAGTGTTATACAGTGACAAACCTGTTCACAGTCCTGTAACCCACTATTATACAGTGACAGACCTGTTCCCAGTCCTGAACCCCAGTGTTATATAGTGACAGACCTGTTCACAATGCTGCACGCCAGTGTTATACAGTGACACACCTGTCCCCAGTCCTGTACCCCAGTGTTATACAGTGACAGACTTGTCACCTGTCCTGTAACCAAGTGTTATACAGAGACAGACCTGTCTCTAGTCCTGTTCCCCAGTTTTAAACAGTGACAGCCCCGTCTCCAGTCCTGTACTCCAGTGTGATACAGTGACAGAACTGTACAGAGTCAAGAACCCCAGTGTTATACAGTGACAGACCTGTCCCCAGTCCTGTACCCCAGTGTTATACAGTGTCAGACCTCTCCCCAGTCCTATACCCCGGTGTTATACAGTCACGACCTGTTCCCATTCCTGTTCCCCAGTGTTATACAGTAACAGACCTGTTCCCAGACAGTGACAGACCTTTCTACAGTGCTGTTCCCTGTGTTATATAGAGACAGACCTGTTCCCAGTGCTGTACCCCAGTGTTATACAGGGACAGACCTGTTCACAGTGCTGTACGCCAGTGTTATACAGTGACAGACCTGTCCCCAGTCCTGTACCCCAAGAGTTATACAGTGACAGACCTGACGCGAGTCCTGTACCCCAGTGTTATACAGTGACAGACCTGTTCCCAACGCTATAGCTCAATGTTATGCAGTGACATACCTGTTTCCAGTCCTATACCCCAGTGTAATACAGTGACGACCTGTTCCCTCTCCTGTTCCCAAGTGTTATACAGTGACAGACCTGTCTCCAGTCCTGTTCCCCAGTGTTAAACAGTGACAGCCCTGTCTCCAGTCCTGTACTCCAGTGTAATACAGTGACAGAACTGTACCGAGTCAAGAACCCCAGTGTTATACAGTGACAGACCTGTCCCCAGTCCTGTACACCAGTGTTATACAGTGACAGACCTGTCCCCAGCCCTGTACCCCAAGAGTTATACAGTGACAGAACTGTCCCGAGTCCTGCACCCCAGTGTTATACAGTGTCAGACTTCTCCCCAGTCCTATTCCCCGGTGTTATACAGTGACGACCTGTTCCCATTCCTGTTCCCCAGTGTTATACAGTAACAGACCTGTTCCCAGACAGTGACAGACCTTTCCCCAGTGCTGTTCCCTGTGTTATATAGAGACAGACCTGTTCCCAGTGCTGTACCCCAGTGTTATACAGTGACAGACCTGTCCCCAGTCCTGTACCCCAAGAGTTATACAGTGACAGACCTGACCCGAGTCCTGTACCCCAGTGTTATACAGTGACAGACCTGTTCCCAACGTTATAGCTCAATGTTATGCAGTGACATACCTGTTTCCAGTCCTATACCCCAGTGTAATACAGTGACAACCTGTTCCCTGTCCTGTTCCCAAGTGTTATACAGTGACAGACCTGTTCCCAAAGCAGTACCCCAGTGCTATACAGTGACAGTCCTGTTCACAGTCCTGTTCCCCAGTGTTATACAGTGACAAACCTGTCCCCAGTCCTGTACCCCAGTGTTATACAGTGACAGACCTGTCACCAGTCCTGTAACCCAGTGTTAATCAGTGACAGACCTGTTCCCAGTCCTGTGCTCCAGTGTTTTACAGGGACAGACCTGATCCCAGTCCTGTTCCCCAGTATGAAAGAGTGACAGACCCGTCCCCAGTCCTGTCCAGAGTTATACAGTGACAGAACTGTCCCGAGTCCGGTACCCCAGTGTTTTACATTGACGACCTGTTCCCAGTCCTGTTCCCCACTGTTATACAGTGACAGACCTGCTCCCAGTGCTGTACCCCAGTGTTATGCAGGGACAGACCTGTTTCCAGTTCTGTTCCCCACTGTTACACAGTAACAAACCCGTCCCCAGTCCTGTACCCCAGTGTTATACAGTGAGAGACCTGTTCCCAGTCCTGTACCCCAGTGTAATCCAGTGACAGACATGTCGTCAGTCCTGTACCCCAGTGTTGTAAAGAGGCAAAACTGTCCCCAATCTTGTACCCCAGCGTTATACAGTGAGAGACCTATTCTCAGTCCTATACCCCAGTGTTATACAGTGACAGACCTGTTCCCAGTCCTGTACTCCAGTGTTATAAAGTGACAGACCTGTCTCCAGTGCTGTACCCCAGTGTTATACAGAGACAGAACTGTTCCCAGTCCTATATGCCAGAGATATACATTGGCGACCTGTTCCCAGTCCTGTTCCCCACTAATATACAGTGACGACCTGTTCCCAGTCCTGTACCCCACTGTTATGCAGTGACAGACCTGTCACCAGTCCTGTTCCCCAGTTTTATACAGTGGCAGACCTGTCACCAGTCCTGTCCCCAGCGTTATACAGTGACAGACCTGTCTCCAGTCCGGTTCAAAGTGTTATACAGTGACATACCAGTTCCCAGTCCTGTGCTCCAGTGTTGTACAGTGACAGATCTGATCCCAGTCCTGTTCACCACTGTTATACAGTGACAGTCCTGTCCCCAGTCCTGTAACCCAGTATTATAAAGTAACAGACCTGTCCCCAGTCCTGTACCCCAGTGTTATACAGTGACAAACCTGTCCCCAGTCCTGTACCCCAGTGTTATACAGTGACAGACCTGCTCCCAGTCCTGTGCTGCAGTGTTATACAGTGACAGATCTGATCCCAGCCCTGTTCCCCAGTGTTATACAGTGACAGACCTGTCCACAGTCCTGTTCCCAGTGTTATACAGTGACAGAACTGTTCCCAGTCCTGTACCCCACTATTATACAGTGACAGACTTGTTCCCAGTCCTGTACCCCAGTGTTATGCAGTGATGACCTGTTCCCAGTCCGGTACCCCAGTGTTATACAGTGACAGACATGTTCACAGTCCTGTACGCCAGTGCTATACAGTGACAGACCTGTCCCCAGTCCTGTACCCCAAGAGTTATACAGTGGCAGACCTGTCACCAGTCCTGTACCCCAGTGTTATACAGTGACAGACCTGTTCCCAGTCCTATACCCCAGTGTTGTACAGTGATGACCTGTTCCCAGTCCTGTTTCCCTGTGTTATACAGTGACAGACCTGTTCCAAGTGCTGTACCCCAGTGTTATACAGTGATGACCTGTTCCCAGGCCTGTACGCCAGTGTTATACAGTGACAGACCCGTACCCAGTCCTGTACCCCAGTGGTATACAGTGACAGACCTGATCGCAGTCCTGTACCCCAGTGTTATACAGTGACAGACCTGATCGCAGTCCTGTACCCCAGTATTATATAGTGACAGAACTGTCCCCCATCCTGTACCACAGTGTTATACAGAGACAGACCTGTCCCCAATCTTGTACCCAAGTGTTATACAGAGACAGACCTGTTCCCAGTCCTGTACCCCAGTGTTATACAGTGATGGACCTTCCTCTAGTCCTGTTCCCAGTGTTATACGGTGAGAGACCTGTTCCCAGTCCTGTGCTCCAGTGTTATACAGTGACAGACCTGTTCCCAGTCCTGTACCCCAGTGTTACACAGTGACAGACCTGCCTCCAGTCCTGTTCCCAGTGTTATACAGTGACAGGCCTGCTCCCAGTCTTGTACTCCAGTGTAATACAGTGACAGAAATGTACCGAGTCAAGAACCCCAGTGTTATACAGTGACAGTCCTGTCCCCAGTCCTGTAACCCAGTATTATACAGTAACAGACCTGTCCCCAGTCCTGTACCCCAGTGTTATACAGTGACAAACCTGTCCCCAGTCCTGTACCCCAGTGTTATACAGTGACAGACCTGCTCCCAGTCCTGTGCTGCAGTGTTATACAGTGACAGACCTGATCCCAGTCCTGTTCACCTGTGTTATACAGTAACATACCTGTTCCCAGTCTGGAGCCCCACTGTTATGCAGTGACAGACCTACCCCATCCTGTAACCAGGTATTAAACAGTAACAGACCTGTCCCCAGTCCTGTACCCCAGCGGTATACAGTGACAAACCTGTCCCCAGTACTGTACCCAAGTGTTATACAGTGACAAACCAGTTCCCAGTCCTGTAACCCACAATTATACAGTGACAGACCTGTTCCCAGTCCTGAACCCCAGTGTTATACAGTGACAGACCTGTTCACAGTGCTGCACGCCAGTGTTATACAGTGACAGACCTGTCCCCAGTCCTGTACCCCAGTGTTATACAGTGACAGACTTGTCACCTGTCCTGTAACCAAGTGTTATACAGTGACAGACCTGTCTCCAGTCCTGTTCCCCAGTGTTAAACAGTGACAGCCCTGTCTCCAGTCCGGTACTCCAGTGTAATACAGTAACAGAACTGTACCGAGTCAAGAACCCCAGTGTTATACAGTGACAGACCTGTCCCCAGTCCTGTACACCAGTGTTATACAGTGACAGACCTGTCCCCAGCCCTGTACCCCAAGAGTTATACAGTGACAGAACTGTTCCGAGTCCTGTACCCCAGTGTTATACAGTGTCAGACCTGTCCCCAGTCCTATACCCCGGTGTTATACAGTGACGACCTGTTCCCATTCCTGTTCCCCAGTGTTATACAGTAACAGACATGTTCCCAGACAGTGACAGACCTTTCTCCAGTGCTGTTCCCTGTGTTATATAGAGACAGACCTGTTCCCAGTGCTGTACTCCAGTGTTATACAGGGACAGACATGTTCACAGTGCTGTACGCCAGTGTTATACAGTGACAGACCTGTCCCCAGTCCTGTACCCCAAGAGTTATACAGTGACAGACCTGACCTGAGTCCTGTATCCCAGTGTTATACAGTGACAGACCTGTTCCCAACGTTATAGCTCAATGTTATGCAGTGACATACCTGTTTCCAGTCCTATACCCCAGTGTAATACAGTGACGACCTGTTCCCTGTCCTGTTCCCAAGTGTTATACAGTGACAGACCTGTTCCCAAAGCTGTACCCCAGTGTTATACAGTGACAGACCTGTCACCAGTCCTGTCCCCAGTGTTATACAGTGACATACCAGTTCCCAGTCCTGTGCTCCAGTGTTGTACAGTGACAGATCTGATTCCAGTCCTGTTCACCACTGTTATACAGTGACAGTCCTGTCCCCAGTCCTGTAACCCAGTATTATACCGTAACAGACCTGTCCCCAGTCCTGTACCCCAGTGTTATACAGTGACAAACCTGTCCCCAGTCCTGTACCCCAGTGTTATACAGTGACAGACCTGTCACCAGTCCTGTTCCCCAGTTTTATATAGTGGCAGACCTGTCACCAGTCCTGTCCCCAGTGTTATACAGTGACAGACCTGTCTCCAGTCCGGTTCAAAGTGTTATACAGTGACATACCAGTTCCCAGTCCTGTACCCCAGTGTTGTACAGTGACAGATCTGATCCCAGTCCTGTTCACCACTGTTATACAGTGACAGTCCTGTCCCCAGTCCTGTAACCCAGTATTATAAAGTAACAGACCTGTCCCCAGTCCTGTACCCCAGTGTTATACAGTGACAAACCTGTCCCCAGTCCTGTACCCCAGTGTTATACAGTGACAGACCTGCTCCCAGTCCTGTGCTGCAGTGTTATACAGTGACAGATCTGATCCCAGCCCTGTTCCCCAGTGTTATACAGTGACAGACCTGTCCACAGTCCTGTTCCCAGTGTTATACAGTGACAGAACTGTTCCCAGTCCTGTACCCCACTATTATACAGTGACAGACTTGTTCCCAGTCCTGTACGCCAGTGTTATGCAGTGATGACCTGTTCCCAGTCCGGTACCCCAGTGTTATACAGTGACAGACATGTTCACAGTGCTGTACGCCAGTGCTATACAGTGACAGACCTGTCCCCAGTCCTGTACCCCAAGAGTTATACAGTGGCAGACCTGTCACCAGTCCTGTACCCCAGTGTTATACAGTGACAGACCTGTTCCCAGTCCTATACCCCAGTGTTGTACAGTGATGACCTGTTCCCAGTCCTGTTTCCCTGTGTTATAAAGTGACAGACCTGTTCCAAGTGCTGTACCCCAGTGTTATACAGTGATGACCTGTTCCCAGGCCTGTACGCCAGTGTTATACAGTGACAGACCCGTCCCCAGTCCTGTACCCCAGTGGTATACAGTGACAGACCTGATCGCAGTCCTGTACCCCAGTGTTATACAGTGAGAGACCTGTTCCCAGTCCTGTACCCCAGTATTATATAGTGACAGAGCTGTCCCCCATCCTGTACCACAGTGTTATACAGAGACAGACCTGTCCCCAATCCTGTACCCCAGTGTTATACAGTGACAGACCTTTCTCCAGTGCTGTTCACCGGGCTATACAGAGACAGACCTGTTCCCAGTCCTGTACCCCAGTGTTATACAGTGATGGACCTTCCTCTAGTCCTGTTCCCAGTGTTATACGGTGAGAGACCTGTTCCCAGTCCTGTGCTCCACTGTTATACAGTGACAGACCTGTTCCCAGTCCTGTACCCCAGTGTTACACAGTGACAGACCTGCCTCCAGTCCTGTTCCCAGTGTTATACAGTGACAGACCTGCTCCCAGTCCTGTACTCCAGTGTAATACAGTGACAGAACTGTACCGAGTCAAGAACCCCAGTGTTATACAGTGACAGTCCTGTCCCCAGTCCTGTAACCCAGTATTATACAGTGACAGACCTTATCCCAGTCCTGTACCCCAGTGTTATACAGTGACAAACCTGCCCCCAGTCCTGTACCCCAGTGTTATACAGTGACAGACCTGCTCCCAGTCCTGTGCTGCAGTGTTATACAGTGACAGACCTGATCCCAGTCCTGTTCACCTGTGTTATACAGTGACATACCTGTTCCCAGTCTGGAGCCCCACTGTTATGCAGTGACAGACCTACCCCATCCTGTAACCAGGTATTAAACAGTAACAGACCTGTCCCCAGTCCTGTACCCCAGTGGTATACAGTGACAAACCTGTCCCCAGTACTGTACCCAAGTGTTATACAGTGACAAACCAGTTCCCAGTCCTGTAACCCACTATTATACAGTGACAGACCTGTTCCCAGTCCTGACCCCAGTGTTATACAGTGACAGACCTGTTGACAGTGCTGCACGCCACTGTTATACAGTGACAGACCTGTCCCCAGTCCTGTACCCCAGTGTTATACAGTAACAGACTTGTCACCTGTCCTGTAACCAAGTGTTATACAGTGACAGACCTGTCTCCAGTCCTGTTCCCCAGTGTTAAACAGTGACAGCCCTGTCTCCAGTCCTGTACTCCAGTGTAATACAGTGACAGAACTGTACCGAGTCAAGAACCCCAGTGTTATACAGTGACAGACCTGTCCCCAGTCCTGTACACCAGTGTTATACAGTGACAGACCTGTCCCCAGCCCTGTACCCCAAGAGTTATACAGTGACAGAACTGTCCCGTGTCCTGTACCCCAGTGTTATACAGTGTCAGACCTCTCCCCAGTCCTATACCCCGGTGTTATACAGTCACGACCTGTTCCCATTCCTGTTTCCCAGTGTTATACAGTAACAGACCTGTTCCCAGACAATGACAGACCTTTCTCCAGTGCTGTTCCCTGTGTTATATAGAGACAGACCTGTTCCCAGTGCTGTACCCCAGTGTTATACAGGGACAGACCTGTTCACAGTGCTGTACGCCAGTGTTATACAGTGACAGACCCGTTCCCAACGTTATAGCTCAATGTTATGCAGTAACATACCTGTTTCCAGTCCTATACCCCAGTGTAATACAGTGACGACCTGTTCCCTGTCCTGTTCCCAAGTGTGATACAGTGACAGACCTGTTCCCAAAGCTGTACACCAGTGCTATACAGTGACAGACCTGTTCACAGTCCTGTTCCCCAGTGTTATACAGTGACAGACCTGTCACCAGTCCTATCCCCAGTGTTATACAGTGACATACCAGTTCCCAGTCCTGTGCTCCAGTGTTGTACAGTGACAGATCTGATCCCAGTCCTGTTCACCACTGTTATACAGTGACAGTCCTGTCCCCAGTCCTGTAACCCAGTATTATACCGTAACAGACCTGTCCCCAGTCCTGTACCCCAGTGTTATACAGTGACAAACCTGTCCCCAGTCCTGTACCCCATTGTTATACAGTGACAGACCTGTCACCAGTCTTGTTCCCCAGTTTTATACAGTGGCAGACCTGTCACCAGTCCTGTTGCCAGTGTTATACAGTGACAGACCTGTCTCCAGTCCGGTTCAAAGTGTTATACAGTGACATACCAGTTCCCAGACCTGTGCTCCAGTGTTGTACAGTGACAGATCTGATCCCAGTCCTGTTCACCACTGTTATACAGTGACAGTCCAGTCCCCAGTCCTGTAACCCAGTATTATAAAGTAACAGACCTGTCCCCAGTCCTGTACCCCAGTGTTATACAGTGACAAACCTGTCCCCAGTCCTGTACCCCAGTGTTATACAGTGACAGACCTGCTCCCAGTCCTGTGCTGCAGTGTTATACAGTGACAGATCTGATCCCAGCCCTGTTCCCCAGTGTTATACAGTGACAGACCTGTCCACAGTCCTGTTCCCAGTGTTATACAGTGACAGAACTGTTCCCAGTCCTGTACCCCACTATTATACAGTGACAGACTTGTTCCCAGTCCTGTACCCCAGTGTTATGCAGTGATGACCTGTTCCCAGTCCGGTACCCCAGTGTTATACAGTGACAGACATGTTCACAGTCCTGTACGCCAGTGCTATACAGTGACAGACCCGTCCCCAGTCCTGTACCCCAGTGGTATACAGTGACAGACCTGATCGCAGTCCTGTACCCCAGTGTTATACAGTGAGAGACCTGTTCCCAGTCCTGTACCCCAGTATTATATAGTGACAGAGCTGTCCCCCATCCTGTACCACAGTGTTATACAGAGACAGACCTGTCCCCAATCTTGTACCCCAGTGTTATACAGTGACAGACCTTTCTCCAGTGCTGTTCACCGGGCTATACAGAGACAGACCTGTTCCCAGTCCTGTACCCCAGTGTTATACAATGATGGACCTTCCTCTAGTCCTGTTCCCAGTGTTATACGGTGAGAGACCTGTTCCCAGTCCTGTGCTCCACTGTTATACAGTGACAGACCTGTTCCCAGTCCTGTACCCCAGTGTTACACAGTGACAGACCTGCCTCCAGTCCTGTTCCCAGTGTTATACAGTGACAGACCTGCTCCCAGTCCTGTACTCCAGTGTAATACAGTGACAGAACTGTACCGAGTCAAGAACCCCAGTGTTATACAGTGACAGTCCTGTCCCCAGTCATGTAACCCAGTATTATACAGTAACAGACCTGTCCCCAGTCCTGTACCCCAGTGTTATAAAGTGACAGACCTGCTCCCAGTCCTGTGCTGCAGTGTTATACAGTGACAGACCTGATCCCAGTCCTGTTCACCTGTGTTATACAGTGACATACCTGTTCCCAGTCTGGAGCCCCACTGTTATGCAGTGACAGACCTACCCCATCCTGTAACCAGGTATTAAACAGTAACAGACCTGTCCCCAGTCCTGTACCCCAGTGGTATACAGTGACAAACCTGTCCCCAGTACTGTACCCAAGTGTTATACAGTGACAAACCAGTTCCCAGTCCTGTAACCCACTATTATACAGTGACAGACCTGTTCCCAGTCCTGAACCCCAGTGTTATACAGTGACAGACCTGTTGACAGTGCTGCACGCCAGTGTTATACAGTGACAGACCTGTCCCCAGTCCTGTACCCCAGTGTTATACAGTGACAGACTTGTCACCTGTCCTGTAACCAAGTGTTATACAGTGACAGACCTGTCTCCAGTCCTGTTCCCCAGTGTTAAACAGTGACAGCCCTGTCTCCAGTCCTGTACTCCAGTGTATTACAGTGACAGAACTGTACCGAGTCAAGAACCCCAGTGTTATACAGTGACAGACCTGTCCCCAGTCCTGTACACCAGTGTTATACAGTGACAGACCTGTCCCCAGCCCTGTACCCCAAGAGTTATACAGTGACAGAACTGTCCCGAGTCCTGTACCCCAGTGTTATACAGTGTCAGACCTCTCCCCAGTCCTATACCCCGGTGTTATACAGTCACGACCTGTTCCCATTCCTGTTCCCCAGTGTTATACAGTAACAGACCTGTTCCCAGACAGTGACAGACCTTTCTCCAGTGCTGTTCCCTGTGTTATATAGAGACAGACCTGTTCCCAGTGCTGTACCCCAGTGTTATACAGGGACAGACCTGTTCACAGTGCTGTACGCCAGTGTTATACAGTGACAGACCTGTCCCCAGTCCTGTACCCCAAGAGTTATACAGTGACAGACCTGACCCGAGTCCTGTACCCCAGTGTTATACAGTGACAGACCTGTTCCCAACGTTATAGCTCAATGTTATGCAGTGACATAACTGTTTCCAGTCCTATACCCCAGTGTAATACAGTGACGATCTGTTCCCTGTCCTGTTCCCAAGTGTGATACAGTGACAGACCTGTTCCCAAAGCTGTACACCAGTGCTATACAGTGACAGACCTGTTCACAGTCCTGTTCCCCAGTGTTATACAGTGACAGACCTGTCACCAGTCCTGTCCCCAGTGTTATACAGTGACAGACCAGTTCCCAGTCCTGTGCTCCAGTGTTGTACAGTGACAGATCTGATCCCAGTCCTGTTCACCACTGTTATACAGTGACAGTCCTGTCCCCAGCCCTGCAACCCAGTATTATACCGTAACAGACCTGTCCCCAGTCCTGTACCCCAGTGTTATACAGTGACAGACATGTTCACAGTGCTGTACGCCAGTGCTATACAGTGACAGACCTGTCCCCAGTCCTGTACCCCAAGAGCTATACAGTGGCAAACCTGTCACCAGTCTTGTACCCCAGTGTTATACAGTGACAGACCTGTTCCCAGTCCTATACCCCAGTGTTGTACAGTGATGACCTGTTCCCAGTCCTGTTTCCCTGTGTTATAAAGTGACAGACCTGTTCCAAGTGCTGTACCCCAGTGTTATACAGTGATGACCTGTTCCCAGGCCTGTACGCCAGTGTTATACAGTGACAGACCCGTCCCCAGTCCTGTACCCCAGTGGTATACAGTGACAGACCTGATCGCAGTCCTGTACCCCAGTGTTATACAGTGAGAGACCTGTTCCCAGTACTGTACCCCAGTATTATATAGTGACAGAGCTGTCCCCCATCCTGTACCACAGTGTTATACAGAGACAGACCTGTCCCCAATCTTGTACCCCAGTGTTATACAGTGACAGACCTTTCTCCAGTGCTGTTCACCGGGTTATACAGAGACAGACCTGTTCCCAGTCCTGTACCCCAGTGTTATACAGTGATGGACCTTCCTCTAGTCCTGTTCCCAGTGTTATACGGTGAGAGATTGTTCCCAGTCCTGTGCTCCAGTGTTATACAGTGACAGACCTGTTCCCAGTCCTGTACCCCAGTGTTACACAGTGACAGACCTGCCTCCAGTCCTGTTCCCAGTGTTATACAGTGACAGACCTGCTCCCAGTCCTGTATCCAGTGTAATACAGTGACAGAACTGTACCGAGTCAAGAACCCCAGTGTTATACAGTGACAGTCCTGTCCCCAGTCCTGTAACCCAGTATTATACAGTAACAGACCTGTCCCCAGTCCTGTACCCCAGTGTTATACAGTGACAAACCTGTCCCCAGTCCTGTACCCCAGTGTTATACAGTGACAGACGTGGTCCCAGTCCTGTGCTGCAGTGTTATACAGTGACAGACCTGATCCCAGTCCTGTTCACCTGTGTTATACAGTGACATACCTGTTCCCAGTCTGGAGCCCCACTGTTATGCAGTGACAGACCTACCCCATCCTGTAACCAGGTATTAAACAGTAACAGACCTGTCCCCAGTCCTGTACCCCAGCGGTATACAGTGACAAACCTGTCCCCAGTACTGTACCCAAGTGTTATACAGTGACAAACCAGTTCCCAGTCCTGTAACCCACTATTATACAGTGACAGACCTGTTCCCAGTCCTGAACCCCAGTGTTATACAGTGACAGACCTGTTGACAGTGCTGCACGCCAGTGTTATACAGTGACAGACCTGTCCCCAGTCCTGTTCCCCAGTGGTATACAGTGACAAACCTGTCCCCAGTCCTGTAACCAAGTGTTATACAGTGACAGACCTGTCCCCAGTCCTGTACCCCAGTGTTATACAGTGACAAACCTGTCCCCAGTCCTGTGCCCCAGTGTTATACAGTGATAAACCTGTCCCCAGTCCTGTTCCCCAGTGTTATACAGTAACAGACCTGTTCCCAGACAGTGACAGACCTTTCTCCAGTGCTGTTCCCTGTGTTATATAGAGACAGACCTGTTCCCAGTGCTGTACCCCAGTGTTATACAGTGACAGACCTGTTGACAGTGCTGCACGCCAGTGTTATACAGTGACAGACCTGTCCCCAGTCCTGTACCCCAGTGTTATACAGTGACAGACTTGTCACCTGTCCTGTAACCAAGTGTTATACAGTGACAGACCTGTCTCCAGTCCTGTTCCCCAGTGTTAAACAGTGACAGCCCTGTCTCCAGTCCTGTACTCCAGTGTAATACAGTGACAGAACTGTACCGAGTCAAGAACCCCAGTGTTATACAGTGACAGACCTGTCCCCAGTCCTGTACACCAGTGTTATACAGTGACAGACCTGTCCCCAGCCCTGTACCCCAAGAGTTATACAGTGACAGAACTGTCCCGAGTCCTGTACCCCAGTGTTATACAGTGTCAGACCTGTCCCCAGTCCTATACCCCGGTGTTATACAGTCACGGCCTGTTCCCATTCCTGTTCCCCAGTGTTATACAGTAACAGACCTGTTCCCAGACAGTGACAGACCTTTCTCCAGTGCTGTTCCCTGTGTTATATAGAGACAGATCTGTTCCCAGTGCTGTACCCCAGTGTTATACAGGGACAGACCTGTTCACAGTGCTGTACGCCAGTGTTATACAGTGACAGACCTGTCCCCAGTCCTGTACCCCAAGAGTTATACAGTGACAGACCTGACCCGAGTCCTGTACCCCAGTGTTATACAGTGACAGACCTGTTCCCAACGTTATAGTTCAATGTTATGCAGTGACATACCTGTTTCCAGTCCTATACCCCAGTGTAATACAGTGACGACCTGTTCGCTGTCCTGTTCCCAAGTGTTATACAGTGACAGACCTGTTCCCAAAGCTGTACACCAGTGCTATACAGTGACAGACCTGTTCACAGTCCTGTTCCCCAGTGTTATACAGTGACAGACCTGTCACCAGTCCTGTCCCCAGTGTTATACAGTGACATACCAGTTCCCAGTCCTGTGCTCCAGTGTTGCACAGTGACAGATCTGATCCCAGTCCTGTTCACCACTGTTAAACAGTGACAGTCCTGTCCCCAGTCCTGTAACCCAGTATTATACCGTAACAGACCTGTCCCCAGTCCTGTACCCCAGTTTTATACAGTGACAAACCTGTCCCCAGTCCTGTACCCCAGTGTTATACAGTGACAGACCTGTCACCAGTCCTGTTCCCCAGTTTTATACAGTGACAGACCTGTCACCAGTCCTGTCCCCAGTGTTATACAGTGACAGACCTGTCTCCAGTCCGGTTCAAAGTGTTATACAGTGACATACCAGTTCCCAGTCCTGTGCTCCAGTGTTGTACAGTGACAGATCTGATCCCAGTCCTGTTCACCACTGTTATACAGTGACAGTCCAGTCCCCAGTCCTGTAACCCAGTATTATAAAGTAACAGACCTGTCCCCAGTCCTGTACCCCAGTGTTATACAGTGACAAACCTGTCCCCAGTCCTGTACCCCAGTGTTATACAGTGACAGACCTGCTCCCAGTCCTGTGCTGCAGTGTTATACAGTGACAGATCTGATCCCAGCCCTGTTCCCCAGTGTTATACAGTGACAGACCTGACCACAGTCCTGTTCCCAGTGTTATACAGTGACAGAACTGTTCCCAGTCCTGTACACCACTATTATACAGTGACAGACTTGTTCCCAGTCCTGTACCCCAGTGTTATGCAGTGATGACCTGTTCCCAGTCCGGTACCCCAGTGTTATACAGTGACAGACATGTTCACAGTGCTGTACGCCAGTGCTATACAGTGACAGACCTGTCCCCAGTCCTGTACCCCAAGAGTTATACAGTGGCAGACCTGTCACCAGTCCTGTACCCCAGTGTTATACAGTGACAGACCTGTTCCCAGTCCTATACCCCAGTGTTGTACAGTGACGACCTGTTCCCAGTCCTGTTTCCCTGTGTTATAAAGTGACAGACCTGTTCCAAGTGCTGTACCCCAGTGTTATACAGTGATGACCTGTTCCCAGGCCTGTACGCCAGTGTTATACAGTGACAGACCCGTCCCCAGTCCTGTACCCCAGTGGTATACAGTGACAGACCTGATCGCAGTCCTGTACCCCAGTGTTATACAGTGAGAGACCTGTTCCCAGTCCTGTACCCCAGTATTATATAGTGACAGAGCTGTCCCCCATCCTGTACCACAGTGTTATACAGAGACAGACCTGTCCCCAATCTTGTACCCCAGTGTTATACAGTGACAGAACTTTCTCCAGTGCTGTTCACCGGGTTATACAGAGACAGACCTGTTCCCAGTCCTGTACCCCAGTGTTATACAGTGATGGACCTTCCTCCAGTCCTGTTCCCAGTGTTATACGGTGAGAGATTGTTCCCAGTCCTGTGCTCCAGTGTTATACAGTGACAGACCTGTTCCCAGTCCTGTACCCCAGTGTTACACAGTGACAGACCTGCCTCCAGTCCTGTTCCCAGTGTTATACAGTGACAGACCTGCTCCCAGTCCTGTACTCCAGTGTAATACAGTGACAGAACTGTACCGAGTCAAGAACCCCCCTGTTATACAGTGACTGACCTGTCCCCAGTCCTGTACACCAGTGTTAAACAGTGACAGACCTGTACCCAGCCCTGTACCCCAAGAGTTATACAGTGACAGAACGGTCCCGAGTCTTGTACCCCAGTGTAATACAGTGTCAGACCTGTCCCCAGTCCTATACCCCGGTGTTATACAGTGACGACCTGTTCCCATTCCTGTTCCCCAGTGTTACACAGTAACAGACCTGTTCCCAGACAATGACAGACCTTTCTCCAGTGCTGTTCCCTGTGTTATATAGAGACAGACCTGTTCCCAGTGCTGAACCCCAGTGTTATACAGGGACAGACCTGTTCACAGTGCTGTACGCCAGTGTTATACAGTGACAGACCTGTCCCCAGTCCTGTACCCCAAGAGTTATACAGTGACAGACCTGACCCGAGTCCTGTACCCCAGTGTTATACAGTGACAGGCCTGTTCCCAACGCTATAGCTCAATCTTATGCAGTGACATACCTGTTTCCAGTCCTATACCCCAGTGTAATACAGTGACGACCTGTTCCCTGTCCTGTTCCCAAGTGTTATACAGTGACAGACCTGTTCCCAAAGCTGTACCCCAGTGCTATACAGTGACAAACCTGTTCACAGTCCTGTTCCCCAGTGTTATACAGTGACAGACCTGTCACCAGTCCTGTCCCCAGTGTTATACAGTGACAGACCTGTTTCCAGTCCAGTTCAAAGTGTTATACAGTGACATATCAGTTCCCAGTCCTGTGCTCCAGTGTTGTACAGTGACAGATCTGATCCCAGTACTGTTCACCACTGTTATACAGTGACAGTCCTGTCCCCAGTCCTGTAACCCAGTATTACACAGAAACAGACCTGTCCCCAGTCCTGTAACCCAGTGTTATACAGTGACAGTCCTGTCCCCAGACCTGTAACGCAGTATTATACAGTAACAGACCTGTCCCCTGTCCTGTACCCCAGTGTTATACGGTGACAAACCTGTCCCCAGTCCTGTACCCCAATGTTATACAGTGACAGAACTGTCCCAAGTCCAGCACCCTAGTGTTATACAGTGACAGACCTGTCCCCAGTCCTGTACCCCAGTGTTATACAGTGACAGACCTGTCACCAGTCCTGTAACCCAGTGTTATACAGTGTTAGACCTGCCTCCAGTCCTGTTCCCCAGTGTAATAAAGTGACAGGCCTGTTCCCAGTCCTGTGCTCCAGTGTTATACAGTGCCAGACCTGATCCCTGTCCTGTTCACCTGTGTTATACAGTGACATACCTGTTCCCAGTCTGGAGCCCCACTGTTATGCAGTGACAGACCTACCCCATCCTGTAACCAGGTATTAAACAGTAACAGACCTGTCCCCAGTCCTGTACCCCAGTGTTATACAGTGACAAACCTGTCCCCAGTACTGTACCCAAGTGTTATACAGTGACAAACCTGTTCCCAGTCCTGTAACCCACTATTATACAGTGAAAGACCTGTTCCCAGTCCTGAACCCCAGTGTTATATAGTGACAGACCTGTTCCCAGGCCTGTACGCCAGTGTTATACAGTGACAGACCCGTCCCCAGTCCTGTACCCCAAGAGTTATACAGTGACAGAACTGTCCCGAGTCCTGTACCCCAGTGTTATACAGTGTCAGACCTCTCCCCAGTCCTATACCCCGGTGTTATACAGTCACGACCTGTTCCCATTCCTGTTCCCCAGTGTTATACAGTAACAGACCTGTTCCCAGACAGTGACAGACCTTTCTCCAGTGCTGTTCCCTGTGTTATATAGAGACAGACCTGTTCCCAGTGCTGTACCCCAGTGTTATACAGGGACAGACCTGTTCACAGTGCTGTACGCCAGTGTTATACAGTGACAGACCTGTCCCCAGTCCTGTACCCCAAGAGTTATACAGTGACAGACCTGACCCGAGTCCTGTACCCCAGTGTTATACAGTGACAGACCTGTTCCCAACGTTATAGCTCAATGTTATGCAGTGACATAACTGTTTCCAGTCCTATACCCCAGTGTAATACAGTGACGACCTGTTCCCTGTCCTGTTCCCAAGTGTGATACAGTGACAGACCTGTTCCCAAAGCTGTACACCAGTGCTATACAGTGACAGACCTGTTCACAGTCCTGTTCCCCAGTGTTATACAGTGACAGACCTGTCACCAGTCCTGTCCCCAGTGTTATACAGTGACAGACCAGTTCCCAGTCCTGTGCTCCAGTGTTGTACAGTGACAGATCTGATCCCAGTCCTGTTCACCACTGTTATACAGTGACAGCCCTGTCCCCAGGCCTGCAACCCAGCATTATACCGTAACAGACCTGTCCCCAGTCCTGTACCCCAGTGTTATACAGTGACAGACATGTTCACAGTGCTGTACGCCAGTGCTATACAGTGACAGACCTGTCCCCAGTCCTGTACCCCAAGAGCTATACAGTGGCAGACCTGTCACCAGTCCTGTACCCCAGTGTTATACAGTGACAGACCTGTTCCCAGTCCTATACCCCAGTGTTGTACAGTGATGACCTGTTCCCAGTCCTGTTTCCCTGTGTTATAAAGTGACAGACCTGTTCCAAGTGCTGTACCCCAGTGTTATACAGTGATGACCTGTTCCCAGGCCTGTACGCCAGTGTTATACAGTGACAGACCCGTCCCCAGTCCTGTACCCCAGTGGTATACAGTGACAGACCTGATCGCAGTCCTGTACCCCAGTGTTATACAGTGAGAGACCTGTTCCCAGTCCTGTACCCCAGTATTATATAGTGACAGAGCTGTCCCCCATCCTGTACCACAGTGTTATACAGAGACAGACCTGTCCCCAATCTTGTACCCCAGTGTTATACAGTGACAGACCTTTCTCCAGTGCTGTTCACCGGGTTATACAGAGACAGACCTGTTCCCAGTCCTGTACCCCAGTGTTATACAGTGATGGACCTTCCTCTAGTCCTGTTCCCAGTGTTATACGGTGAGAGATTGTTCCCAGTCCTGTGCTCCAGTGTTATACAGTGACAGACCTGTTCCCAGTCCTGTACCCCAGTGTTACACAGTGACAGACCTGCCTCCAGTCCTGTTCCCAGTGTTATACAGTGACAGACCTGCTCCCAGTCCTGTACTCTAGTGTAATACAGTGACAGAACGGTACCGAGTCAAGAACCCCAGTGTTATACAGTGACAGTCCTGTCCCCAGTCCTGTAACCCAGTATTATACAGTAACAGACCTGTCCCCAGTCCTGTACCCCAGTGTTATACAGTGACAAACCTGTCCCCAGTCCTGTACCCCAGTGTTATACAGTGACAGACCTGCTCCCAGTCCTGTGCTGCAGTGTTATACAGTGACAGACCTGATCCCAGTCCTGTTCACCTGTGTTATACAGTGACATACCTGTTCCCAGTCTGGAGCCCCACTGTTATGCAGTGACAGACCTACCCCATCCTGTAACCAGGTATTAAACAGTAACAGACCTGTCCCCAGTCCTGTACCCCAGTGGTATACAGTGACAAACCTGTCCCCAGTACTGTACAAAAGTGTTATACAGTGACAAACCAGTTCCCAGTCCTGTAACCCACTATTATACAGTGACAGACCTGTTCCCAGTCCTGAACCCCAGTGTTATACAGTGACAGACCTGTTGACAGTGCTGCACGCCAGTGTTATACAGTGACAGACCTGTCCCCAGTCCTGTACCCCAGTGTTATACAGTGACAGACTTGTCACCTGTCCTGTAACCAAGTGTTATACAGTGACAGACCTGTCTCCAGTCCTGTTCCCCAGTGTTAAACAGTGACAGCCCTGTCTCCAGTCCTGTACTCCAGTGTAATACAGTGACAGAACTGTACCGAGTCAAGAACCCCAGTGTTATACAGTGACAGACCTGTCCCCAGTCCTGTACACCAGTGTTATACAGTGACAGACCTGTCCCCAGCCCTGTACCCCAAGAGTTATACAGTGACAGAACTGTCCCGAGTCCTGTACCCCAGTGTTATACAGTGTCAGACCTCTCCCCAGTCCTATACCCCGGTGTTATACAGTCATGACCTGTTCCCATTCCTGTTCCCCAGTGTTATACAGTAACAGACCTGTTCCCAGACAGTGACAGACCTTTCTCCAGTGCTGTTCCCTGTGTTATATAGAGACAGACCTGTTCCCAGTGCTGTACCCCAGTGTTATACAGGGACAGACCTGTTCACAGTGCTGTACGCCAGTGTTATACAGTGACAGACCTGTCCCCAGTCCTGTACCCCAAGAGTTATACAGTGACAGACCTGACCCGAGTCCTGTACCCCAGTGTTATACAGTGACAGACCTGTTCCCAACGTTATAGCTCAATGTTATGCAGTGACATACCTGTTTCCAGTCCTATACCCCAGTGTAATACAGTGACGACCTGTTCGCTGTCCTGTTCCCAAGTGTTATACAGTGACAGACCTGTTCCCAAAGCTGTACACCAGTGCTATACAGTGACAGACCTGTTCACAGTCCTGTTCCCCAGTGTTATACAGTGACAGACCTCTCACCAGTCCTGTCCCCAGTGTTATACAGTGACATACCAGTTCCCAGTCCTGTGCTCCAGTGTTGTACAGTGACAGATCTGATCCCAGTCCTGTTCACCACTGTTAAACAGTGACAGTCCTGTCCCCAGTCCTGTAACCCAGTATTATACCGTAACAGACCTGTCCCCAGTCCTGTACCCCAGTTTTATACAGTGACAAACCTGTCCCCAGTCCTGTACCCCAGTGTTATACAGTGACAGACCTGTCACCAGTCCTGTTCCCCAGTTTTATACAGTGACAGACCTGTCACCAGTCCTGTCCCCAGTGTTATACAGTGACAGACCTGTCTCCAGTCCGGTTCAAAGTGTTATACAGTGACATACCAGTTCCCAGTCCTGTGCTCCAGTGTTGTACAGTGACAGATCTGATCCCAGTCCTGTTCACCACTGTTATACAGTGACAGTCCAGTCCCCAGTCCTGTAACCCAGTATTATAAAGTAACAGACCTGTCCCCAGTCCTGTACCCCAGTGTTATACAGTGACAAACCTGTCCCCAGTCCTGTACCCCAGTGTTATACAGTGACAGACCTGCTCCCAGTCCTGTGCTGCAGTGTTATACAGTGACAGATCTGATCCCAGCCCTGTTCCCCAGTGTTATACAGTGACAGACCTGACCACAGTCCTGTTCCCAGTGTTATACAGTGACAGAACTGTTCCCAGTCCTGTACCCCACTATTATACAGTGACAGACTTGTTCCCAGTCCTGTACCCCAGTGTTATGCAGTGATGACCTGTTCCCAGTCCGGTACCCCAGTGTTATACAGTGACAGACATGTTCACAGTGCTGTACGCCAGTGCTATACAGTGACAGACCTGTCCCCAGTCCTGTACCCCAAGAGTTATACAGTGGCAGACCTGTCACCAGTCCTGTACCCCAGTGTTATACAGTGACAGACCTGTTCCCAGTCCTATACCCCAGTGTTGTACAGTGACGACCTGTTCCCAGTCCTGTTTCCCTGTGTTATACAGTGACAGACCTGTTCCAAGTGCTGTACCCCAGTGTTATACAGTGATGACCTGTTCCCAGGCCTGTACGCCAGTGTTATACAGTGACAGACCCGTCCCCAGTCCTGTACCCCAGTGGTATACAGTGACAGACCTGATCGCAGTCCTGTACCCCAGTGTTATACAGTGAGAGACCTGTTCCCAGTCCTGTACCCCAGTATTATATAGTGACAGAGCTGTCCCCCATCCTGTACCACAGTGTTATACAGAGACAGACCTGTCCCCAATCTTGTACCCCAGTGTTATACAGTGACAGAACTTTCTCCAGTGCTGTTCACCGGGTTATACAGAGACAGACCTGTTCCCAGTCCTGTACCCCAGTGTTATACAGTGATGGACCTTCCTCCAGTCCTGTTCCCAGTGTTATACGGTGAGAGACCTGTTCCCAGTCCTGTGCTCCAGTGTTATACAGTGACAGACCTGTTCCCAGTCCTGTACCCCAGTGTTACACAGTGACAGACCTGCCTCCAGTCCTGTTCCCAGTGTTATACAGTGACAGACCTGCTCCCAGTCCTGTACTCCAGTGTAATACAATGACAGAACTGTACTGAGTCAAGAACCCCCCTGTTATACAGTGACTGACCTGTCCCCAGTCCTGTACACCAGTGTTAAACAGTGACAGACCTGTCCCCAGCCCTGTACCCCAAGAGTTATACAGTGACAGAACGGTCCCGAGTCTTGTACCCCAGTGTTATACAGTGTCAGACCTCTCCCCAGTCCTATACCCCGGTGTTATACAGTGACGACCTGTTCCCATTCCTGTTCCCCAGTGTTACACAGTAACAGACCTGTTCCCAGACAATGACAGACCTTTCTCCAGTGCTGTTCCCTGTGTTATATAGAGACAGACCTGTTCCCAGTGCTGAACCCCAGTGTTATACAGGGACAGACCTGTTCACAGTGCTGTACGCCAGTGTTATACAGTGACAGACCTGTCCCCAGTCCTGTACCCCAAGAGTTATACAGTGACAGACCTGACCCGAGTCCTGTACCCCAGTGTTATACAGTGACAGGCCTGTTCCCAACGCTATAGCTCAATCTTATGCAGTGACATACCTGTTTCCAGTCCTATACCCCAGTGTAATACAGTGACGACCTGTTCCCTGTCCTGTTCCCAAGTGTTATACAGTGACAGACCTGTTCCCAAAGCTGTACCCCAGTGCTATACAGTGACAAACCTGTTCACAGTCCTGTTCCCCAGTGTTATACAGTGACAGACCTGTCACCAGTTCTGTCCCCAGTGTTATACAGTGACAGACCTGTCTCCAGTCCAGTTCAAAGTGTTATACAGTGACATACCAGTTCCCAGTCCTGTGCTCCAGTGTTGTACAGTGACAGATCTGATCCCAGTCCTGTTCACCACCGTTATACAGTGACAGTCCTGTCCCCAGTCCTGTAAACCAGTGTTATACAGTGACAGTCCTGTCCCCAGACCTGTAACCCAGTATTATACAGTAACAGACCTGTCCCCTGTCCTGTACCCCAGTGTTATACAGTGACAAACCTGTCCCCAGTCCTGTACCCCAATGTTATACAGTGACAGAACTGTCCCAAGTCCAGCACCCTAGTGTTATACAGTGACAGACCTGTCCCCAGTCCTGTACCCCAGTGTTATACAGTGACAGACCTGTCACCAGTCCTGTAACCCAGTGTTATACAGTGATAGACCTGCCTCCAGTCCTGTTCCCCAGTGTAATAAAGTGACAGGCCTGTTCCCAGTCCTGTGCTCCAGTGTTATACAGTGCCAGACCTGATCCCTGTCCTGTTCACCTGTGTTATACAGTGACATACCTGTTCCCAGTCTGGAGCCCCACTGTTATGCAGTGACAGACCTACCCCATCCTGTAACCAGGTATTAAACAGTAACAGACCTGTCCCCAGTCCTGTACCCCAGTGTTATACAGTGACAAACCTGTCCCCAGTACTGTACCCAAGTGTTATACAGTGACAAACCTGTTCCCAGTCCTGTAACCCACTATTATACAGTGACAGACCTGTTCCCAGTCCTGAACCCCAGTGATATATAGTGACAGACCTGTTCCCACGCCTGTACGCCAGTGTTATACAGTGACAGACCCGTCCCCAGTCCTGTACCCCA
The DNA here is from genome assembly GCF_017639515.1 of Carcharodon carcharias. Taxonomy (NCBI): domain Eukaryota; kingdom Metazoa; phylum Chordata; class Chondrichthyes; order Lamniformes; family Lamnidae; genus Carcharodon; species Carcharodon carcharias. Next base: position 116,586,736 of record NC_054474.1, on the reverse strand, counting down.
GTGTTATACAGTGACAGACCTGATCGCAGTCCTGTACCCCAGTGTTATACAGTGAGAGACCTGTTCCCAGTCCTGTACCCCAGTATTATATAGTGACAGAGCTGTCCCCTATCCTGTACCACAGTGTTATACAGAGACAGACCTGTCCCCAATCTTGTACCCCAGTGTTATACAGTGACAGACCTTTCTCCAGTGCTGTTCACCGGGTTATACAGAGACAGACCTGTTCCCAGTCCTGTACCCCAGTGTTATACAGTGATGGACCTTCCTCCAGTCCTGTTCCCAGTGTTATACGGTGAGAGACCAGTTCCCAGTCCTGTGCTCCAGTGTTATACAGTGACAGACCTGTTCCCAGTCCTGTACCCCAGTGTTACACAGTGACAGACCTGCCTCCAGTCCTGTTCCCAGTGTTATACAGTGACAGACCTGCTCCCAGTCCTGTACTCCAGTGTAATACAGTGACAGAACTGTACCGAGTCAAGAACCCCAGTGTTATACAGTGACAGTCCTGTCCCCAGTCCTGTAACCCAGTATTATACAGTAACAGACCTGTCCCCAGTCCTGTACCCCAGTGTTATACAGTGACAAACCTGTCCCCAGTCCTGTACCCCAGTGTTATACAGTGACAGACCTGCTCCCAGTCCTGAACCCCAGTGTTATACAGTGACAGACCTGTTGACAGTGCTGCACGCCAGTGTTATACAGTGACAGACCTGTCCCCAGTCCTGTACCCCAGTGTTATACAGTGACAGACTTGTCACCTGTCCTGTAACCAAGTGTTATACAGTGACAGACCTGTCTCCAGTCCTGTTCCCCAGTGTTAAACAGTGACAGCCCTGTCTCCAGTCCTGTACTCCAGTGTAATACAGTGACAGAACTGTACCGAGTCAAGAACCCCAGTGTTATACAGTGACAGACCTGTCCCCAGTCCTGTACACCAGTGTTATACAGTGACAGACCTGTCCCCAGCCCTGTACCCCAAGAGTTATACAGTGACACAACTGTCCCGAGTCCTGTACCCCAGTGTTATACAGTGTCAGACCTGTCCCCAGTCCTATACCCCGGTGTTATACAGTCATGACCTGTTCCCATTCCTGTTCCCCAGTGTTATACAGTAACAGGCCTGTTCCCAGACAGTGACAGACCTTTCTCCAGTGCTGTTCCCTGTGTTATATAGAGACAGACCTGTTCCCAGTGCTGTACCCCAGTGTTATACAGGGACAGACCTGTTCACAGTGCTGTACGCCAGTGTTATACAGTGACAGACCTGTCCCCAGTCCTGTACCCCAGTGTTATACAGTGACAGACCTGTTCCCAACGTTATAGCTCAATGTTATGCAGTGACATACCTGTTTCCAGTCCTATACCCCAGTGTAATACAGTGACGACCTGTTCCCTGTCCTGTTCCCAAGTGTGATACAGTGACAGACCTGTTCCCAAAGCTGTACACCAGTGCTATACAGTGACAGACCTGTTCACAGTCCTGTTCCCAAGTGTTATACAGTGACAGACCTGTCACCAGTCCTATCCCCAGTGTTATACAGTGACATACCAGTTCCCAGTCCTGTGCTCCAGTGTTGTACAGTGACAGATCTGATCCCAGTCCTGTTCACCACTGTTATACAGTGACAGTCCTGTCCCCAGTCCTGTAACCCAGTATTATATCGTAACAGACCTGTCCCCAGTCCTGTACCCCAGTGTTATACAGTGACAAACCTGTCCCCAGTCCTGTACCCCAGTGTTATACAGTGACAGACCTGTCACCAGTCCTGTTCCCCAGTTTTATACAGTGGCAGACCTGTCACCAGTCCTGTCCCCAGTGTTATACAGTGACAGACCTGTCTCCAGTCCGGTTCAAAGTGTTATACAGTGACATACCAGTTCCCAGTCCTGTGCTCCAGTGTTGTACAGTGACAGATCTGATCCCAGTCCTGTTCACCACTGTTATACAGTGACAGTCCAGTCCCCAGTCCTGTAACCCAGTATTATAAAGTAACAGACCTGTCCCCAGTCCTGTACCCCAGTGTTATACAGTGACAAACCTGTCCCCAGTCCTGTACCCCAGTGTTATACAGTGACAGACCTGCTCCCAGTCCTGTGCTGCAGTGTTATACAGTGACAGATCTGATCCCAGCCCGGTTCCCCAGTGTTATACAGTGACAGACCTGTCCACAGTCCTGTTCCCAGTGTTATACAGTGACAGAACTGTTCCCAGTCCTGTACCCCACTATTATACAGTGACAGACTTGTTCCCAGTCCTGTACCCCAGTGTTATGCAGTGATGACCTGTTCCCAGTCCGGTACCCCAGTGTTATACAGTGACAGACATGTTCACAGTGCTGTACGCCAGTGCTATACAGTGACAGACCTGTCCCCAGTCCTGTACCCCAAGAGTTATACAGTGGCAGACCTGTCACCAGTCCTGTACCCCAGTGTTATACAGTGACAGACCTGTTCCCAGTCCTATACCCCAGTGTTGTACAGTGATGACCTGTTCCCAGTCCTGTTTCCCTGTGTTATACAGTGACAGACCTGTTCCAAGTGCTGTACCCCAGTGTTATACAGTGATGACCTGTTCCCAGGCCTGTACGCCAGTGTTATACAGTGACACACCCGTCCCCAGTCCTGTACCCCAGTGGTATACAGTGACAGACCTGATCGCAGTCCTGTACCCCAGTGTTATACAGTGAGAGACCTGTTCCCAGTCCTGTACCCCAGTATTATATAGTGACAGAGCTGTCCCCCATCCTGTACCACAGTGTTATACAGAGACAGACCTGTCCCCAATCTTGTACCCCAGTGTTATACAGTGACAGACCTTTCTCCAGTGCTGTTCACCGGGTTATACAGAGACAGACCTGTTCCCAGTCCTGTACCCCAGTGTTATACAGTGATGGACCTTCCTCTAGTCCTGTTCCCAGTGTTATACGGTGAGAGACCTGTTCCCAGTCCTGTGCTCCAGTGTTATACAGTGACAGACCTGTTCCCAGTCCTGTACCCCAGTGTTACACAGTGACAGACCTGCCTCCAGTCCTGTTCCCAGTGTTATACAGTGACAGACCTGCTCCCAGTCCTGTACTCCAGTGTAATACAGTGACAGAACTGTACCGAGTCAAGAACCCCAGTGTTATACAGTGACATACCTGTTCCCAGTCTGGAGCCCCACTGTTATGCAGTGACAGACCTACCCCATCCTGTAACCAGGTATTAAACAGTAACAGACCTGTCCCCAGTCCTGTACCCCAGTGGTATACAGTGACAAACCTGTCCCCAGTACTGTACAAAAGTGTTATACAGTGACAAACCAGTTCCCAGTCCTGTAACCCACTATTATACAGTGACAGACCTGTTCCCAGTCCTGAACCCCAGTGTTATACAGTGACAGACCTGTTGACAGTGCTGCACGCCAGTGTTATACAGTGACAGACCTGTCCCCAGTCCTGTACCCCAGTGTTATACAGTGACAGACTTGTCACCTGTCCTGTAACCAAGTGTTATACAGTGACAGACCTGTCTCCAGTCCTGTTCCCCAGTGTTAAACAGTGACAGCCCTGTCTCCAGTCCTGTACTCCAGTTTAATACAGTGACAGAACTGTACCGAGTCAAGAACCCCAGTGTTATACAGTGACAGTCCTGTCCCCAGTCCTGTAACCCAGTGGTATACAGTGACAAACCTGTCCCCAGTCCTGTAACCAAGTGTTATACAGTGATAGACCTGCCTCCAGTCCTGATCGCCAATGTTATAAAGTGACAGACCTGTTCCCAGTCCTGTGCTCCAGTGTTATACAGTGACAGACCTGATCCCTGTCCTGTTCACCTGTGTTATACAGTGACATACCTGTTCCCAGTCTGGAGCCCCACTGTTATGCAGTGACAGACCTACCCCATCCTGTAACCAGGTATTAAACAGTAACAGACCTGTCCCCAGTCCTGTACCCCAGTGGTATACAGTGACAAACCTGTCCCCAGTACTGTACCCAGGTGTTATACAGTGACAAACCAGTTCCCAGTCCTGTAACCCACTATTATACAGTGACAGACCTGTTCCCAGTCCTGAACCCCAGTGTTATACAGTGACAGACCTGTTGACAGTGCTGCACGCCAGTGTTATACAGTGACAGACCTGTCCCCAGTCCTGTACCCCAGTGTTATACAGTGACAGACTTGTCACCTGTCCTGTAACCAAGTGTTATACAGTGACAGACCTGTCTCCAGTCCTGTTCCCCAGTGTTAAACAGTGACAGCCCTGTCTCCAGTCCTGTACTCCAGTTTAATACAGTGACAGAACTGTACCGAGTCAAGAACCCCAGTGTTATACAGTGACAGACCTGTCCCCAGTCCTGTACACCAGTGTTATACAGTGACAGACCTGTCCCCAGCCCTGTACCCCAAGAGTTATACAGTGACAGAACTGTCCCGAGTACTGTACCCCAGTGTTATACAGTGTCAGACCTGTCCCCAGTCCTATACCCCGGTGTTATACAGTCACGACCTGTTCCCATTCCTGTTCCCCAGTGTTATACAGTAACAGACCTGTTCCCAGACAGTGACAGACCTTTCTCCAGTGCTGTTCCCTGTGTTATATAGAGACAGACCTGTTCCCAGTGCTGTACCCCAGTGTTATACAGGGACAGACCTGTTCACAGTGCTGTACGCCAGTGTTATACAGTGACAGACCTGTCCCCAGTCCTGTACCCCAAGAGTTATACAGTGACAGACGTGACCCGAGTCCTGTACCCCAGTGTTATACAGTGACAGACCTGTTCCCAACGTTATAGCTCAATGTTATGCAGTGACATACCTGTTTCCAGTCCTATACCCCAGTGTAATACAGTGACGACCTGTTCCCTGTCCTGTTCCCAAGTGTGATACAGTGACAGACCTGTTCCCAAAGCTGTACACCAGTGCTATACAGTGACAGACCTGTCCCCAGTCCTGTAACCCAGTATTATACCGTAACAGACCTGTCCCCAGTCCTGTACCCCAGTGTTATACAGTGACAAACCTGTCTCCAGTCCTGTACCCCAGTGTTATACAGTGACAGACCTGTCACCAGGCCTGTTCCCCAGTTTTATACAGTGGCAGACCTGTCACCAGTCCTGTCCCCAGTGTTATACAGTGACAGACCTGTCTCCAGTCCGGTTCAAAGTGTTATACAGTGACATACCAGTTCCCAGTCCTGTGCTCCAGTGTTGTACAGTGACAGATCTGATCCCAGTCCTGTTCACCACTGTTATACAGTGACAGTCCAGTCCCCAGTCCTGTAACCCAGTATTATAAAGTAACAGACCTGTCCCCAGTCCTGTACCCCAGTGTTATACAGTGACAAACCTGTCCCCAGTCCTGTACCCCAGTGTTATACAGTGACAGACCTGCTCCCAGTCCTGTGCTGCAGTGTTATACAGTGACAGATCTGATCCCAGCCCTGTTCCCCAGTGTTATACAGTGACAGACCTGTCCACAGTCCTGTTCCCAGTGTTATACAGTGACAGAACTGTTCCCAGTCCTGTACCCCACTATTATACAGTGACAGACTTGTTCCCAGTCCTGTACCCCAGTGTTATGCAGTGATGACCTTTTCCCAGTCCGGTACCCCAGTGTTATACAGTGACAGACATGTTCACAGTGCTGTACGCCAGTGCTATACAGTGACAGACCTGTCCCCAGTCCTGTACCCCAAGAGCTATACAGTGGCAGACCTGTCCCCAGTCCTGTAACCCAGTATTATACAGTAACAGACCTGTCCCCAGTCCTGTACCCCAGTGTTATACAGTGACAAACCTGTCCCCAGTCCTGTACCCCAGTGTTATACAGTGACAGACCTGCTCCCAGTCCTGTGCTGCAGTGTTATACAGTGACAGACCTGATCCCAGTCCTGTTCACCTGTGTTATACAGTGACATACCTGTTCCCAGTCTGGAGCCCCACTGTTATGCAGTGACAGACCTACCCCATCCTGTAACCAGGTATTAAACAGTAACAGACCTGTCCCCAGTCCTGTACCCCAGTGGTATACAGTGACAAACCTGTCCCCAGTACTGTACCCAAGTGTTATGCAGTGACAAACCAGTTCCCAGTCCTGTAACCCACTATTATACAGTGACAGACCTGTTCCCAGTCCTGAACCCCAGTGTTATACAGTGACAGACCTGTTGACAGTGCTGCACGCCAGTGTTATACAGTGACAGACCTGTCCCCAGTCCTGTACCCCAGTGGTATACAGTGACAAACCTGTCCCCAGTCCTGTAACCAAGTGTTATACAGTGACAGACCTGTCTCCAGTCCTGTTCCCCAGTGTTAAACAGTGACAGCCCTGTCTCCAGTCCTGTACTCCAGTGTAATACAGTGACAGAACTGTACCGAGTCAAGAACCCCAGTGTTATACAGTGACAGACCTGTCCCCAGTCCTGTACACCAGTGTTATACAGTGACAGACCTGTCCCCAGCCCTGTACCCCAAGAGTTATACAGTGACACAACTGTCCCGAGTCCTGTACCCCAGTGTTATACAGTGTCAGACCTGTCCCCAGTCCTATACCCCGGTGTTATACAGTCATGACCTGTTCCCATTCCTGTTCCCCAGTGTTATACAGTAACAGGCCTGTTCCCAGTGACAGACCTTTCTCCAGTGCTGTTCCCTGTGTTATATAGAGACAGACCTGTTCCCAGTGCTGTACCCCAGTGTTATACAGGGACAGACCTGTTCACAGTGCTGTACGCCAGTGTTATACAGTGACAGACCTGTCCCCAGTCCTGTACCCCAAGAGTTATACAGTGACAGACCTGACCCGAGTCCTGTACCCCAGTGTTATACAGTGACAGACCTGTTCCCAACGTTATAGCTCAATGTTATGCAGTGACATACCTGTTTCCAGTCCTATACCCCAGTGTAATACAGTGAGGACCTGTTCGCTGTCCTGTTCCCAAGTGTTATACAGTGACAGACCTGTTCCCAAAGCTGTACACCAGTGCTATACAGTGACAGACCTGTTCACAGTCCTGTTCCCCAGTGTTATACAGTGACAGACCTCTCACCAGTCCTGTCCCCAGTGTTATACAGTGACATACCAGTTCCCAGTCCTGTGCTCCAGTGTTGTACAGTGACAGATCTGATTCCAGTCCTGTTCACCACTGTTAAACAGTGACAGTCCTGTCCCCAGTCCTGTAACCCAGTACTATACCGTAACAGACCTGTCCCCAGTCCTGTACCCCAGTTTTATACAGTGACAAACCTGTCCCCAGTCCTATACCCCAGTGTTATACAGTGACAGACCTGTCACCAGTCCTGTTCCCCAGTTTTATACAGTGACAGACCTGTCACCAGTCCTGTCCCCAGTGTTATACAGTGACAGACCTGTCTCCAGTCCGGTTCAAAGTGTTATACAGTGACATACCAGTTCCCAGTCCTGTGCTCCAGTGTTGTACAGTGACAGATCTGATCCCAGTCCTGTTCACCACTGTTATACAGTGACAGTCCAGTCCCCAGTCCTGTAACCCAGTATTATAAAGTAACAGACCTGTCCCCAGTCCTGTACCCCAGTGTTATACAGTGACAAACCTGTCCCCAGTCCTGTACCCCAGTGTTATACAGTGACAGACCTGCTCCCAGTCCTGTGCTGCAGTGTTATACAGTGACAGATCTGATCCCAGCCCTGTTCCCCAGTGTTATACAGTGACAGACCTGTCCACAGTCCTGTTCCCAGTGTTATACAGTGACAGAACTGTTCCCAGTCCTGTACCCCACTATTATACAGTGACAGACTTGTTCCCAGTCCTGTACCCCAGTGTTATGCAGTGATGACCTTTTCCCAGTCCGGTACCCCAGTGTTATACAGTGACAGACATGTTCACAGTGCTGTACGCCAGTGCTATACAGTGACAGACCTGTCCCCAGTCCTGTACCCCAAGAGTTATACAGCGGCAGACCTGTCACCAGTCCTGTACCCCAGTGTTATACAGTGACAGACCTGTTCCCAGTCCTATACCCCAGTGTTGTACAGTGACGACCTGTTCCCAGTCCTGTTTCCCTGTGTTATACAGTGACAGACCTGTTCCAAGTGCTGTACCCCAGTGTTATACAGTGATGACCTGTTCCCAGGCCTGTACGCCAGTGTTATACAGTGACAGACCCGTCCCCAGTCCTGTACCCCAGTGGTATACAGTGACAGACCTGATCGCAGTCCTGTACCCCAGTGTTATACAGTGAGAGACCTGTTCCCAGTCCTGTACCCCAGTATTATATAGTGACAGAGCTGTCCCCCATCCTGTACCACAGTGTTATACAGAGACAGACCTGTCCCCAATCTTGTACCCCAGTGTTATACAGTGACAGACCTTTCTCCAGTGCTGTTCACCGGGTTATACAGAGACAGAGCTGTTCCCAGTCCTGTACCCCAGTGTTATACAGTGATGGACCTTCCTCCAGTCCTGTTCCCAGTGTTATACGGTGAGAGACCTGTTCCCAGTCCTGTGCTCCACTGTTATACAGTGACAGACCTGTTCCCAGTCCTGTACCCCAGTGTTACACAGTGACAGACCTGCCTCCAGTCCTGTTCCCAGTGTTATACAGTGACAGACCTGCTCCCAGTCCTGTACTCCAGTGTAATACAGTGACAGAACTGTACCGAGTCAAGAACCCGAGTGTTATACAGTGACAGACCTGTCCCCAGTCCTGTACACCAGTGTTATACAGTGACAGACCTGTCCCCAGCCCTGTGCCCCAAGAGTTGTACAGTGACAGAACGGCCCCGAGTCCTGTCCCCAGTGTTATACAGTGACAGACCTGTCTCCAGTCCAGTTCAAAGTGTTATACAGTGACATACCAGTTCCCAGTCCTGTGCTCCAGTGTTGTACAGTGACAGATCTGATCCCAGTCCTGTTCACCACTGTTATACAGTGACAGTCCTGTCCCCAGTCCTGTAACCCAGTATTATACAGTAACAGACCTGACCCCAGTCCTGTACCCCAGTGTTATACAGTGACAGACCAGTTCCCAACGTTATAGTTCAATGTTATGCAGTGACATACCTGTTTCCAGTCCTATACCCCAGTGTAATACAGTGACGACCTGTTCCCTGTCCTGTTCCCAAGTGTTATACAGTGACAGACCTGTTCCCAAAGCTGTACACCAGTGCTATACAGTGACAGACCTGTTCACAGTCCTGTTCCCCAGTGTTATACAGTGACAGACCTCTCACCAGTCCTGTCCCCAGTGTTATACAGTGACATACCAGTTCCCAGTCCTGTGCTCCAGTGTTGTACAGTGACAGATCTGATCCCAGTCCTGTTCACCACTGTTAAACAGTGACAGTCCTGTCCCCAGTCCTGTAACCCAGTATTATACCGTAACAGACCTGTCCCCAGTCCTGTACCCCAGTTTTATACAGTGACAAACCTGTCCCCAGTCCTATACCCCAGTGTTATACAGTGACAGACCTGTCACCAGTCCTGTTCCCCAGTTTTATACAGTGACAGACCTGTCACCAGTCCTGTCCCCAGTGTTATACAGTGACAGACCTGTCTCCAGTCCGGTTCAAAGTGTTATACAGTGACATACCAGTTCCCAGTCCTGTGCTCCAGTGTTGTACAGTGACAGATCTGATCCCAGTCCTGTTCACCACTGTTATACAGTGACAGTCCAGTCCCCAGTCCTGTAACCCAGTATTATAAAGTAACAGACCTGTCCCCAGTCCTGTACCCCAGTGTTATACAGTGACAAACCTGTACCCAGTCCTGTACCCCAGTGTTATACAGTGACAGACCTGCTCCCAGTCCTGTGCTGCAGTGTTATACAGTGACAGATCTGATCCCAGCCCTGTTCCCCAGTGTTATACAGTGACAGACCTGTCCACAGTCCTGTTCCCAGTGTTATACAGTGACAGAACTGTTCCCAGTCCTGTACCCCACTATTATACAGTGACAGACTTGTTCCCAGTCCTGTACCCCAGTGTTATGCAGTGATGACCTTTTCCCAGTCCGGTACCCCAGTGTTATACAGTGACAGACATGTTCACAGTGCTGTACGCCAGTGCTATACAGTGACAGACCTGTCCCCAGTCCTGTACCCCAAGAGTTATACAGTGGCAGACCTGTCACCAGTCCTGTATCCCAGTGTTATACAGTGACAGACCTGTTCCCAGTCCTATACCCCAGTGTTGTACAGTGACGACCTGTTCCCAGTCCTGTTTCCCTGTGTTATACAGTGACAGACCTGTTCCAAGTGCTGTACCCCAGTGTTATACAGTGATGACCTGTTCCCAGGCCTGTACACCAGTGTTATACAGTGACAGACCCGTCCCCAGTCCTGTACCCCAGTGGTATACAGTGACAGACCTGATCGCAGTCCTGTACCCCAGTGTTATACAGTGAGAGACCTGTTCCCAGTCCTGTACCCCAGTATTATATAGTGACAGAGCTGTCCCCCATCCTGTACCACAGTGTTATACAGAGACAGACCTGTCCCCAATCTTGTACCCCAGTGTTATACAGTGACAGACCTTTCTCCAGTGCTGTTCACCGGGTTATACAGAGACAGACCTGTTCCCAGTCCTGTACCCCAGTGTTATACAGTGATGGACCTTCCTCCAGTCCTGTTCCCAGTGTTATACGGTGAGAGACCTGTTCCCAGTCCTGTGCTCCACTGTTATACAGTGACAGACCTGTTCCCAGTCCTGTACCCCAGTGTTACACAGTGACAGACCTGCCTCCAGTCCTGTTCCCAGTGTTATACAGTGACAGACCTGCTCCCAGTCCTGTACTCCAGTGTTTTCAGTGACAGAACTGTACCGAGTCAAGAACCCCAGTGTTATACAGTGACAGACCTGTCCCCAGTCCTGTACACCAGTGTTAAACAGTGACAGACCTGTCCCCAGCCCTGTACCCCAAGAGTCATACAGTGACAGAACGGTCCCGAGTCTTGTACCCCAGTGTAATACAGTGTCAGACCTCTCCCCAGTCCTATACCCCGGTGTTATACAGTCACGACCTGTTCCCATTCCTGTTCCCCAGTGTTATACAGTAACAGACCTGTTCCCAGACAATGACAGACCTTTCTCCAGTGCTGTTCCCTGTGTTATATAGAGACAGACCTGTTCCCAGTGCTGAACCCCAGTGTTATACAGGGACAGACCTGTTCACAGTGCTGTACGCCAGTGTTATACAGTGACAGACCTGTCCCCAGTCCTGTACCCCAAGAGTTATACAGTGACAGACCTGACCCGAGTCCTGTACCCCAGTGTTATACAGTGACAGGCCTGTTCCCAACGCTATAGCTCAATCTTATGCAGTGACATACCTGTTTCCAGTCCTATACCCCAGTGTAATACAGTGACGACCTGTTCCCTGTCCTGTTCCCAAGTGTTATACAGTGACAGACCTGTTCCCAAAGCTGTACCCCAGTGCTATACAGTGACAAACCTGTTCACAGTCCTGTTCCCCAGTGTTATACAGTGACAGACCTGTCACCAGTCCTGTCCCCAGTGTTATACAGTGACAGACCTGTCTCCAGTCCAGTTCAAAGTGTTATACAGTGACATACCAGTTCCCAGTCCTGTGCTCCAGTGTTGTACAGTGACAGATCTGATCCCAGTCCTGTTCACCACTGTTATACAGTGACAGTCCTGTCCCCAGTCCTGTAACCAGTATTACACAGAAACAGACCTGTCCCCAGTCCTGTAACCCAGTGTTATACAGTGACAGTCCTGTCCCCAGACCTGTAACCCAGTATTATACAGTAACAGACCTGTCCCCTGTCCTGTACCCCAGTGTTATACAGTGACAAACCTGTCCCCAGTCCTGTACCCCAATGTTATACAGTGACAGAACTGTCCCAAGTCCAGCACCCTAGTGTTATACAGTGACAGACCTGTCCCCCGTCCTGTACCCCAGTGTTATACAGTGACAGACCTGTCACCAGTCCTGTAACCCAGTGATCTACAGTGATAGACCTGCCTCCAGTCCTGTTCCCCAGTGTTATAAAGTGACAGGCCTGTTCCCAGTCCTGTGCTCCAGTGTTATACAGTGCCAGACCTGATCCCTGTCCTGTTCACCTGTGTTATACAGTGACATACCTGTTTCCAGTCTGGAGCCCCACTGTTATGCAGTGACAGACCTACCCCATCCTGTAACCAGGAATTAAACAGTAACAGACCTGTCCCCAGTCCTGTACCCCAGTGTTATACAGTGACAAACCTGTCCCCAGTCCTGTACCCAAGTGTTATACAGTGACAAACCTGTTCCCAGTCCTGTAACCCACTATTATACAGTGACAGACCTGTTCCCAGTCCTGAACCCCAGTGTTATATAGTGACAGACCTGTTCCCAGGCCTGTACGCCAGTGTTATACAGTGACAGACCCGTCCCCAGTCCTGTACCCCAGTGGTATACAGTGACAGACCTGATCGCAGTCCTGTACCCCAGTGTTATACAGTGAGAGACCTGTTCCCAGCCCTGTACCCCAGTATTATATAGTGACAGAGCTGTCCCCCATCCTGTACCACAGTGTTATACAGAGACAGACCTGTCCCCAATCTTGTACCCCAGTGTTATACAATGACAGACCTTTCTCCAGTGCTGTTCACCGGGTTATACAGAGACAGACCTGTTCCCAGTCCTGTACCCCAGTGTTATACAGTGATGGACCTTCCTCCAGTCCTGTTCCCAGTGTTATACGGTGAGAGACCTGTTCCCAGTCCTGTGCTCCACTGTTATACAGTGACAGACCTGTTCCCAGTCCTGTACCCCAGTGTTAAACAGTGACAGACCTGCCTCCAGTCCTGTTCCCAGTGTTATACAGTGACAGACCTGTCCCCAGCCCTGTACCCGAAGAGTTATACAGTGACAGAACTGTCCCGAGTCCTGTACCACAGTGTTATACAGTGACAGACCTTTCTCCAGTGCTGTTCACCGGGTTATACAGAGACAGACCTGTTCCCAGTCCTGTACCCCAGTGTTATACAGTGATGGACCTTCCTCCAGTCCTGTTCCCAGTGTTATACGGTGAGAGACCTGTTCCCAGTCCTGTGCTCCAGTGTTATACAGTGACAGACCTGTTCCCAGTCCTGTACCCCAGTGTTACACAGTGACAGACCTGCCTCCAGTGCTGTTCCCAGTGTTATACAGTGGCAGGCCTGCTCCCAGTCCTGTACTCCAGTGTAATACAGTGACAGAACTGTACCGAGTCAAGAACCCCAGTGTTATACAGTGACAGACCTGTCCCCAGCCCTGTACCCCAAGAGTTATACAGTGACAGAACTGTCCCGAGTCCTGTACCCCAGTGTTATAAAGTGACAGACCTGTCCACAGTCCTGTTCCCAGTGTTATACAGTGACAGAACAGTCCCAGGTCCAGCACCCCAGTGTTAAACAGTGACAGACCTGTCCCCAGCCCTGTACCCCAAGAGTTATACAGTGACAGAATGGTCCCGAGTCCTGTACCCCAGTGTTATACAGTGTCAGACCTCTCCCCAGTCCTATACCTCGGTGTTATACTGTGACAACCTGTTCCCATTCCTGTTCCCCTGTGTTATACAGTAACAGACCTGTTCCCAGACAATGACAGACCTTTCTCCAGTGCTGTTCCCTGTGTTATATAGAGACAGACCTGTTCCCAGTGCTGAACCCCAGTGTTATACAGGGACAGACCTGTTCACAGTGCTGTACGCCAGTGTTATTCAGTGACAGACCTGTCCCCAGTCCTGTACCCCAAGAGTTATACAGTGACAGACCTGACCCGAGTCCTGTACCCCAGTGTTATACAGTGACAGACCTGTTCCCAACGCTATAGCTCAATGTTATGCAGTGACATACCTGTTTCCAGTCCTATACCCCAGTGTAATACAGTGACGACCTGTTCCCTGTCCTGTTCCCAAGTGTTATACAGTGACAGACCTGTTCCCAAAGCTGTACCCCAGTGCTATACAGTGACAAACCTGTTCACAGTCCTGTTCCCAAGTGTTATACAGTGACAGACCTGTCACCAGTCCTGTCCCCAGTGTTATACAGTGACAGACCTGTCTCCAGTCTGGTTCAAAGTGTTATACAGTGACATACCAGTTCCCAGTCCTGTGCTCCAGTGTTGTACAGTGACAGATCTGATCCCAGTCCTGTTCACCACTGTTATACAGTGACAGTCCTCTCCCCAGTCCTGTAACCCAGTATTATACAGTAACAGACCTGTCCCCAGTCCTGTACCCCAGTGTTATACAGTGACAAACCTGTCCCCAGTCCTGTACCCCAGTGTTATACAGTGACAGACCTGTCACCAGTCCTGTAACCCAGTGTTATACAGTGACAGACCTTTCTCCAGTGCTGTTCCCTGTGTTATATAGAGACAGACCTGTTCCCAGTCCTGTACCCCAGTGTTATACAGTGATAGACCTGCCTCCAGTCCTGATCGCCAATGTTATAAAGTGACAGACCTGTTCCCAGTCCTGTGCTCCAGTGTTATACAGTGACAGACCTGATCCCTGTCCTGTTCACCTGTGTTATACAGTGACATACCTGTTCCCAGTCTGGAGCCCCACTGTTATGCAGTGACAGACGTACCCCATCCTGTAACCAGGTATTAAACAGTAACAGACCTGTCCCCAGTCCTGTACCCCAGTGTTATACAGTGACAAACCTGTCCCCAGTACTGTACCCAAGTGTTATACAGTGACAAACCTGTTCCCAGTCCTGTAACCCACTATTATACAGTGACAGACCTGTTCCCAGTCCTGAACCCCAGTGTTATACAGTGACCGACCTGTTCACAGTGCAGCACGCCAGTGTTATACAGTAACAAACCTGTCCCCAGTCCTGTACCCCAGTGTTATACAGTGACAGACCTGTCCACAGTCCTGTTCCCAGTGTTATACAGTGACAGAACTGTTCCCAGTCCTGTACCCCACTATTATACAGTGACAGACTTGTTCCCAGTCCTGTACCCCAGTGTTATGCAGTGATGACCTGTTCCCAGTCCGGTACCCCAGTGTTATATAGTGACAGACATGTTCACAGTCCTGTACGCCAGTGCTATACAGTGACAGACCTGTCCCCAGTCCTGTACCCCAAGAGTTATACAGTGGCAGACCTGTCACCAGTCCTGTACCCCAGTGTTATACAGTGACAGACCTGTTCCCAGTCCTATACCCCAGTGTTGTACAGTGATGACCTGTTCCCAGTCCTGTTTCCCTGTGTTATACAGTGACAGACCTGTTCCAAGTGCTGTACCCCAGTGTTATACAGTGATGACCTGTTCCCAGGCCTGTACGCCAGTGTTATACAGTGACAGACCCGTCCCCAGTCCTGTACCCCAGTGGTATACAGTGACAGACCTGATCGCAGTCCTGTACCCCAGTGTTATACAGTGAGAGACCTGTTCCCAGTCCTGTACCCCAGTATTATATAGTGACAGAGCTGTCCCCCATCCTGTACCACAGTGTTATACAGAGACAGACCTGTCCCCAATCTTGTACCCCAGTGTTATACAGTGACAGACCTTTCTCCAGTGCTGTTCACCGGGCTATACAGAGACAGACCTGTTCCCAGTCCTGTACCCCAGTGTTATGCAGTGATGGACCTTCCTCTAGTCCTGTTCCCAGTGTTATACGGTGAGAGACCTGTTCCCAGTCCTGTGCTCCAGTGTTATACAGTGACAGACCTGTTCCCAGTCCTGTACCCCAGTGTTACACAGTGACAGACCTGCCTCCAGTCCTGTTCCCAGTGTTATACAGTGACAGACCTGCTCCCAGTCCTGTACTCCAGTGTAATACAGTGACAGAACTGTACCGAGTCAAGAACCCCAGTGTTATACAGTGACAGTCCTGTCCCCAGTCCTGTAACCCAGTATTATACAGTAACAGACCTGTCCCCAGTCCTGTACCCCAGTGTTATACAGTGACAAACCTGCCCCCAGTCCTGTACCCCAGTGTTATACAGTGACAGACCTGCTCCCAGTCCTGTGCTGCAGTGTTATACAGTGACAGACCTGATACCAGTCCTGTTCACCTGTGTTATACAGTGACATACCTGTTCCCAGTCTGGAGCCCCAATGTTATGCAGTGACAGACCTACCCCATCCTGTAACCAGGTATTAAACAGTAACAGACCTGTCCCCAGTCCTGTACCCCAGTGGTATACAGTGACAAACCTGTCCCCAGTACTGTACCCAGGTGTTATACAGTGACAAACCAGTTCCCAGTCCTGTAACCCACTATTATACAGTGACAGACCTGTTCCCAGTCCTGAACCCCAGTGTTATACAGTGACAGACCTGTTGACAGTGCTGCACGCCAGTGTTATACAGTGACAGACCTGTCCCCAGTCCTGTACCCCAGTGTTATACAGTGACAGACTTGTCACCTGTCCTGTAACCAAGTGTTATACAGTGACAGACCTGTCTCCAGTCCTGTTCCCCAGTGTTAAACAGTGACAGCCCTGTCTCCAGTCCTGTACTCCAGTTTAATACAGTGACAGAACTGTACCGAGTCAAGAACCCCAGTGTTATACAGTGACAGACCTGTCCCCAGTCCTGTACACCAGTGTTATACAGTGACAGACCTGTCCCCAGCCCTGTACCCCAAGAGTTATACAGTGACAGAACTGTCCCGAGTACTGTACCCCAGTGTTATACAGTGTCAGACCTGTCCCCAGTCCTATACCCCGGTGTTATACAGTCACGACCTGTTCCCATTCCTGTTCCCCAGTGTTATACAGTAACAGACCTGTTCCCAGACAGTGACAGACCTTTCTCCAGTGCTGTTCCCTGTGTTATATAGAGACAGACCTGTTCCCAGTGCTGTACCCCAGTGTTATACAGGGACAGACCTGTTCACAGTGCTGTACGCCAGTGTTATACAGTGACAGACCTGTCCCCAGTCCTGTACCCTAAGAGTTATACAGTGACAGACGTGACCCGAGTCCTGTACCCCAGTGTTATACAGTGACAGACCTGTTCCCAACGTTATAGCTCAATGTTATGCAGTGACATACCTGTTTCCAGTCCTATACCCCAGTGTAATACAGTGACGACCTGTTCCCTGTCCTGTTCCCAAGTGTGATACAGTGACAGACCTGTTCCCAAAGCTGTACACCAGTGCTATACAGTGACAGACCTGTCCCCAGTCCTGTAACCCAGTATTATACCGTAACAGACCTGTCCCCAGTCCTGTACCCCAGTGTTATACAGTGACAAACCTGTCTCCAGTCCTGTACCCCAGTGTTATACAGTGACAGACCTGTCACCAGGCCTGTTCCCCAGTTTTATACAGTGGCAGACCTGTCACCAGTCCTGTCCCCAGTGTTATACAGTGACAGACCTGTCTCCAGTCCGGTTCAAAGTGTTATACAGTGACATACCAGTTCCCAGTCCTGTGCTCCAGTGTTGTACAGTGACAGATCTGATCCCAGTCCTGTTCACCACTGTTATACAGTGACAGTCCAGTCCCCAGTCCTGTAACCCAGTATTATAAAGTAACAGACCTGTCCCCAGTCCTGTACCCCAGTGTTATACAGTGACAAACCTGTCCCCAGTCCTGTACCCCAGTGTTATACAGTGACAGACCTGCTCCCAGTCCTGTGCTGCAGTGTTATACAGTGACAGATCTGATCCCAGCCCTGTTCCCCAGTGTTATACAGTGACAGACCTGTCCACAGTCCTGTTCCCAGTGTTATACAGTGACAGAACTGTTCCCAGTCCTGTACCCCACTATTATACAGTGACAGACTTGTTCCCAGTCCTGTACCCCAGTGTTATGCAGTGATGACCTTTTCCCAGTCCGGTACCCCAGTGTTATACAGTGACAGACATGTTCACAGTGCTGTACGCCAGTGCTATACAGTGACAGACCTGTCCCCAGTCCTGTACCCCAAGAGCTATACAGTGGCAGACCTGTCCCCAGTCCTGTAACCCAGTATTATACAGTAACAGACCTGTCCCCAGTCCTGTACCCCAGTGTTATACAGTGACAAACCTGTCCCCAGTCCTGTACCCCAGTGTTATACAGTGACAGACCTGCTCCCAGTCCTGTGCTGCAGTGTTATACAGTGACAGACCTGATCCCAGTCCTGTTCACCTGTGTTATACAGTGACATACCTGTTCCCAGTCTGGAGCCCCACTGTTATGCAGTGACAGACCTACCCCATCCTGTAACCAGGTATTAAACAGTAACAGACCTGTCCCCAGTCCTGTACCCCAGTGGTATACAGTGACAAACCTGTCCCCAGTACTGTACCCAAGTGTTATGCAGTGACAAACCAGTTCCCAGTCCTGTAACCCACTATTATACAGTGACAGACCTGTTCCCAGTCCTGAACCCCAGTGTTATACAGTGACAGACCTGTTGACAGTGCTGCACGCCAGTGTTATACAGTGACAGACCTGTCCCCAGTCCTGTACCCCAGTGGTATACAGTGACAAACCTGTCCCCAGTCCTGTAACCAAGTGTTATACAGTGACAGACCTGTCTCCAGTCCTGTTCCCCAGTGTTAAACAGTGACAGCCCTGTCTCCAGTCCTGTACTCCAGTGTAATACAGTGACAGAACTGTACCGAGTCAAGAACCCCAGTGTTATACAGTGACAGACCTGTCCCCAGTCCTGTACACCAGTGTTATACAGTGACAGACCTGTCCCCAGCCCTGTACCCCAAGAGTTATACAGTGACACAACTGTCCCGAGTCCTGTACCCCAGTGTTATACAGTGTCAGACCTGTCCCCAGTCCTATACCCCGGTGTTATACAGTCATGACCTGTTCCCATTCCTGTTCCCCAGTGTTATACAGTAACAGGCCTGTTCCCAGTGACAGACCTTTCTCCAGTGCTGTTCCCTGTGTTATATAGAGACAGACCTGTTCCCAGTGCTGTACCCCAGTGTTATACAGGGACAGACCTGTTCACAGTGCTGTACGCCAGTGTTATACAGTGACAGACCTGTCCCCAGTCCTGTACCCCAAGAGTTATACAGTGACAGACCTGACCCGAGTCCTGTACCCCAGTGTTATACAGTGACAGACCTGTTCCCAACGTTATAGCTCAATGTTATGCAGTGACATACCTGTTTCCAGTCCTATACCCCAGTGTAATACAGTGACGAACTGTTCCCTGTCCTGTTCCCAAGTGTGATACAGTGACAGACCTGTTCCCAAAGCTGTACACCAGTGCTATACAGTGACAGACCTGTTCACAGTCCTGTTCCCAAGTGTTATACAGTGACAGACCTGTCACCAGTCCTATCCCCAGTGTTATACAGTGACATACCAGTTCCCAGTCCTGTGCTCCAGTGTTGTACAGTGACAGATCTGATCCCAGTCCTGTTCACCACTGTTATACAGTGACAGTCCTGTCCCCAGTCCTGTAACCCAGTATTATATCGTAACAGACCTGTCTCCAGTCCTGTACCCCAGTGT
Source organism: Carcharodon carcharias (assembly GCF_017639515.1). Classification (NCBI taxonomy): domain Eukaryota; kingdom Metazoa; phylum Chordata; class Chondrichthyes; order Lamniformes; family Lamnidae; genus Carcharodon; species Carcharodon carcharias. The sequence goes on along the minus strand of NC_054474.1, from coordinate 116,567,354 downwards.
TATACAGTGACAAACCTGTCCCCAGTCCTGTACCCCAGTGTTATACAGTGACAGACCTGTCACCAGTCCTGTTCCCCAGTTTTATACAGTGGCAGACCTGTCACCAGTCCTGTCCCCAGTGTTATACAGTGACAGACCTGTCTCCAGTCCGGTTCAAAGTGTTATACAGTGACATACCAGTTCCCAGTCCTGTGCTCCAGTGTTGTACAGTGACAGATCTGATCGCAGTCCTGTTCACCACTGTTATACAGTGACAGTCCAGTCCCCAGTCCTGTAACCCAGTATTATAAAGTAACAGACCTGTCCCCAGTCCTGTACCCCAGTGTTATACAGTGACAAACCTGTCCCCAGTCCTGTACCCCAGTGTTATACAGTGACAGACCTGCTCCCAGTCCTGTGCTGCAGTGTTATACAGTGACAGATCTGATCCCAGCCCTGTTCCCCAGTGTTATACAGTGACAGACCTGTCCACAGTCCTGTTCCCAGTGTTATACAGTGACAGAACTGTTCCCAGTCCTGTACCCCACTATTATACAGTGACAGACTTGTTCCCAGTCCTGTACCCCAGTGTTATGCAGTGATGACCTGTTCCCAGTCCGGTACCCCAGTGTGATACAGTGACAGACATGTTCACAGTCCTGTACGCCAGTGCTATACAGTGACAGACCTGTCCCCAGTCCTGTACCCCAAGAGTTATACAGTGGCAGACCTGTCACCAGTCCTGTACCCCAGTGTTATACAGTGACAGACCTGTTCCCAGTCCTATACCCCAGTGTTGTACAGTGATGACCTGTTCCCAGTCCTGTTTCCCTGTGTTATACAGTGACAGACCTGTTCCAAGTGCTGTACCCCAGTGTTATACAGTGATGACCTGTTCCCAGGCCTGTACGCCAGTGTTATACAGTGACAGACCCGTCCCCAGTCCTGTACCCCAGTGGTATACAGTGACAGACCTGATCGCAGTCCTGTACCCCAGTGTTATACAGTGAGAGACCTGTTCCCAGTCCTGTACCCCAGTATTATATAGTGACAGAGCTGTCCCCCATCCTGTACCACAGTGTTATACAGAGACAGACCTGTCCCCAATCTTGTACCCCAGTGTTATACAGTGACAGACCTTTCTCCAGTGCTGTTCACCGGGCTATACAGAGACAGACCTGTTCCCAGTCCTGTACCCCAGTGTTATGCAGTGATGGACCTTCCTCTAGTCCTGTTCCCAGTGTTATACAGTGACATACCAGTTCCCAGTCCTGTGCTCCAGTGTTGTACAGTGACAGATCTGATCCCAGTCCTGTTCACCACTGTTATACAGTGACAGTCCTCTCCCCAGTCCTGTAACCCAGTATTATACAGTAACAGACCTGTCCCCAGTCCTGTACCCCAGTGTTATACAGTGACAAACCTGTCCCCAGTCCTGTACCCCAGTGTTATACAGTGACAGACCTGTCACCAGTCCTGTAACCCAGTGTTATACAGTGACAGACCTTTCTCCAGTGCTGTTCCCTGTGTTATATAGAGACAGACCTGTTCCCAGTCCTGTACCCCAGTGTTATACAGTGATAGACCTGCCTCCAGTCCTGATCGCCAATGTTATAAAGTGACAGACCTGTTCCCAGTCCTGTGCTCCAGTGTTATACAGTGACAGACCTGATCCCTGTCCTGTTCACCTGTGTTATACAGTGACATACCTGTTCCCAGTCTGGAGCCCCACTGTTATGCAGTGACAGACGTACCCCATCCTGTAACCAGGTATTAAACAGTAACAGACCTGTCCCCAGTCCTGTACCCCAGTGTTATACAGTGACAAACCTGTCCCCAGTACTGTACCCAAGTGTTATACAGTGACAAACCTGTTCCCAGTCCTGTAACCCACTATTATACAGTGACAGACCTGTTCCCAGTCCTGAACCCCAGTGTTATACAGTGACCGACCTGTTCACAGTGCAGCACGCCAGTGTTATACAGTAACAAACCTGTCCCCAGTCCTGTACCCCAGTGTTATACAGTGACAGACCTGTCCACAGTCCTGTTCCCAGTGTTATACAGTGACAGAACTGTTCCCAGTCCTGTACCCCACTATTATACAGTGACAGACTTGTTCCCAGTCCTGTACCCCAGTGTTATGCAGTGATGACCTGTTCCCAGTCCGGTACCCCAGTGTTATATAGTGACAGACATGTTCACAGTCCTGTACGCCAGTGCTATACAGTGACAGACCTGTCCCCAGTCCTGTACCCCAAGAGTTATACAGTGGCAGACCTGTCACCAGTCCTGTACCCCAGTGTTATACAGTGACAGACCTGTTCCCAGTCCTATACCCCAGTGTTGTACAGTGATGACCTGTTCCCAGTCCTGTTTCCCTGTGTTATACAGTGACAGACCTGTTCCAAGTGCTGTACCCCAGTGTTATACAGTGATGACCTGTTCCCAGGCCTGTACGCCAGTGTTATACAGTGACAGACCCGTCCCCAGTCCTGTACCCCAGTGGTATACAGTGACAGACCTGATCGCAGTCCTGTACCCCAGTGTTATACAGTGAGAGACCTGTTCCCAGTCCTGTACCCCAGTATTATATAGTGACAGAGCTGTCCCCCATCCTGTACCACAGTGTTATACAGAGACAGACCTGTCCCCAATCTTGTACCCCAGTGTTATACAGTGACAGACCTTTCTCCAGTGCTGTTCACCGGGCTATACAGAGACAGACCTGTTCCCAGTCCTGTACCCCAGTGTTATGCAGTGATGGACCTTCCTCTAGTCCTGTTCCCAGTGTTATACGGTGAGAGACCTGTTCCCAGTCCTGTGCTCCAGTGTTATACAGTGACAGACCTGTTCCCAGTCCTGTACCCCAGTGTTACACAGTGACAGACCTGCCTCCAGTCCTGTTCCCAGTGTTATACAGTGACAGACCTGCTCCCAGTCCTGTACTCCAGTGTAATACAGTGACAGAACTGTACCGAGTCAAGAACCCCAGTGTTATACAGTGACAGTCCTGTCCCCAGTCCTGTAACCCAGTATTATACAGTAACAGACCTGTCCCCAGTCCTGTACCCCAGTGTTATACAGTGACAAACCTGCCCCCAGTCCTGTACCCCAGTGTTATACAGTGACAGACCTGCTCCCAGTCCTGTGCTGCAGTGTTATACAGTGACAGACCTGATACCAGTCCTGTTCACCTGTGTTATACAGTGACATACCTGTTCCCAGTCTGGAGCCCCAATGTTATGCAGTGACAGACCTACCCCATCCTGTAACCAGGTATTAAACAGTAACAGACCTGTCCCCAGTCCTGTACCCCAGTGGTATACAGTGACAAACCTGTCCCCAGTACTGTACCCAGGTGTTATACAGTGACAAACCAGTTCCCAGTCCTGTAACCCACTATTATACAGTGACAGACCTGTTCCCAGTCCTGAACCCCAGTGTTATACAGTGACAGACCTGTTGACAGTGCTGCACGCCAGTGTTATACAGTGACAGACCTGTCCCCAGTCCTGTACCCCAGTGTTATACAGTGACAGACTTGTCACCTGTCCTGTAACCAAGTGTTATACAGTGACAGACCTGTCTCCAGTCCTGTTCCCCAGTGTTAAACAGTGACAGCCCTGTCTCCAGTCCTGTACTCCAGTTTAATACAGTGACAGAACTGTACCGAGTCAAGAACCCCAGTGTTATACAGTGACAGACCTGTCCCCAGTCCTGTACACCAGTGTTATACAGTGACAGACCTGTCCCCAGCCCTGTACCCCAAGAGTTATACAGTGACAGAACTGTCCCGAGTACTGTACCCCAGTGTTATACAGTGTCAGACCTGTCCCCAGTCCTATACCCCGGTGTTATACAGTCACGACCTGTTCCCATTCCTGTTCCCCAGTGTTATACAGTAACAGACCTGTTCCCAGACAGTGACAGACCTTTCTCCAGTGCTGTTCCCTGTGTTATATAGAGACAGACCTGTTCCCAGTGCTGTACCCCAGTGTTATACAGGGACAGACCTGTTCACAGTGCTGTACGCCAGTGTTATACAGTGACAGACCTGTCCCCAGTCCTGTACCCCAAGAGTTATACAGTGACAGACGTGACCCGAGTCCTGTACCCCAGTGTTATACAGTGACAGACCTGTTCCCAACGTTATAGCTCAATGTTATGCAGTGACATACCTGTTTCCAGTCCTATACCCCAGTGTAATACAGTGACGACCTGTTCCCTGTCCTGTTCCCAAGTGTGATACAGTGACAGACCTGTTCCCAAAGCTGTACACCAGTGCTATACAGTGACAGACCTGTCCCCAGTCCTGTAACCCAGTATTATACCGTAACAGACCTGTCCCCAGTCCTGTACCCCAGTGTTATACAGTGACAAACCTGTCTCCAGTCCTGTACCCCAGTGTTATACAGTGACAGACCTGTCACCAGGCCTGTTCCCCAGTTTTATACAGTGGCAGACCTGTCACCAGTCCTGTCCCCAGTGTTATACAGTGACAGACCTGTCTCCAGTCCGGTTCAAAGTGTTATACAGTGACATACCAGTTCCCAGTCCTGTGCTCCAGTGTTGTACAGTGACAGATCTGATCCCAGTCCTGTTCACCACTGTTATACAGTGACAGTCCAGTCCCCAGTCCTGTAACCCAGTATTATAAAGTAACAGACCTGTCCCCAGTCCTGTACCCCAGTGTTATACAGTGACAAACCTGTCCCCAGTCCTGTACCCCAGTGTTATACAGTGACAGACCTGCTCCCAGTCCTGTGCTGCAGTGTTATACAGTGACAGATCTGATCCCAGCCCTGTTCCCCAGTGTTATACAGTGACAGACCTGTCCACAGTCCTGTTCCCAGTGTTATACAGTGACAGAACTGTTCCCAGTCCTGTACCCCACTATTATACAGTGACAGACTTGTTCCCAGTCCTGTACCCCAGTGTTATGCAGTGATGACCTTTTCCCAGTCCGGTACCCCAGTGTTATACAGTGACAGACATGTTCACAGTGCTGTACGCCAGTGCTATACAGTGACAGACCTGTCCCCAGTCCTGTACCCCAAGAGCTATACAGTGGCAGACCTGTCCCCAGTCCTGTAACCCAGTATTATACAGTAACAGACCTGTCCCCAGTCCTGTACCCCAGTGTTATACAGTGACAAACCTGTCCCCAGTCCTGTACCCCAGTGTTATACAGTGACAGACCTGCTCCCAGTCCTGTGCTGCAGTGTTATACAGTGACAGACCTGATCCCAGTCCTGTTCACCTGTGTTATACAGTGACATACCTGTTCCCAGTCTGGAGCCCCACTGTTATGCAGTGACAGACCTACCCCATCCTGTAACCAGGTATTAAACAGTAACAGACCTGTCCCCAGTCCTGTACCCCAGTGGTATACAGTGACAAACCTGTCCCCAGTACTGTACCCAAGTGTTATGCAGTGACAAACCAGTTCCCAGTCCTGTAACCCACTATTATACAGTGACAGACCTGTTCCCAGTCCTGAACCCCAGTGTTATACAGTGACAGACCTGTTGACAGTGCTGCACGCCAGTGTTATACAGTGACAGACCTGTCCCCAGTCCTGTACCCCAGTGGTATACAGTGACAAACCTGTCCCCAGTCCTGTAACCAAGTGTTATACAGTGACAGACCTGTCTCCAGTCCTGTTCCCCAGTGTTAAACAGTGACAGCCCTGTCTCCAGTCCTGTACTCCAGTGTAATACAGTGACAGAACTGTACCGAGTCAAGAACCCCAGTGTTATACAGTGACAGACCTGTCCCCAGTCCTGTACACCAGTGTTATACAGTGACAGACCTGTCCCCAGCCCTGTACCCCAAGAGTTATACAGTGACACAACTGTCCCGAGTCCTGTACCCCAGTGTTATACAGTGTCAGACCTGTCCCCAGTCCTATACCCCGGTGTTATACAGTCATGACCTGTTCCCATTCCTGTTCCCCAGTGTTATACAGTAACAGGCCTGTTCCCAGTGACAGACCTTTCTCCAGTGCTGTTCCCTGTGTTATATAGAGACAGACCTGTTCCCAGTGCTGTACCCCAGTGTTATACAGGGACAGACCTGTTCACAGTGCTGTACGCCAGTGTTATACAGTGACAGACCTGTCCCCAGTCCTGTACCCCAAGAGTTATACAGTGACAGACCTGACCCGAGTCCTGTACCCCAGTGTTATACAGTGACAGACCTGTTCCCAACGTTATAGCTCAATGTTATGCAGTGACATACCTGTTTCCAGTCCTATACCCCAGTGTAATACAGTGACGAACTGTTCCCTGTCCTGTTCCCAAGTGTGATACAGTGACAGACCTGTTCCCAAAGCTGTACACCAGTGCTATACAGTGACAGACCTGTTCACAGTCCTGTTCCCAAGTGTTATACAGTGACAGACCTGTCACCAGTCCTATCCCCAGTGTTATACAGTGACATACCAGTTCCCAGTCCTGTGCTCCAGTGTTGTACAGTGACAGATCTGATCCCAGTCCTGTTCACCACTGTTATACAGTGACAGTCCTGTCCCCAGTCCTGTAACCCAGTATTATATCGTAACAGACCTGTCTCCAGTCCTGTACCCCAGTGTTATACAGTGACAAACCTGTCCCCAGTCCTGTACCCCAGTGTTATACAGTGACAGACCTGTCACCAGTCCTGTTCCCCAGTTTTATACAGTGGCAGACCTGTCACCAGTCCTGTCCCCAGTGTTATACAGTGACAGACCTGTCTCCAGTCCGGTTCAAAGTGTTATACAGTGACATACCAGTTCCCAGTCCTGTGCTCCAGTGTTGTACAGTGACAGATCTGATCGCAGTCCTGTTCACCACTGTTATACAGTGACAGTCCAGTCCCCAGTCCTGTAACCCAGTATTATAAAGTAACAGACCTGTCCCCAGTCCTGTACCCCAGTGTTATACAGTGACAAACCTGTCCCCAGTCCTGTACCCCAGTGTTATACAGTGACAGACCTGCTCCCAGTCCTGTGCTGCAGTGTTATACAGTGACAGATCTGATCCCAGCCCTGTTCCCCAGTGTTATACAGTGACAGACCTGTCCACAGTCCTGTTCCCAGTGTTATACAGTGACAGAACTGTTCCCAGTCCTGTACCCCACTATTATACAGTGACAGACTTGTTCCCAGTCCTGTACCCCAGTGTTATGCAGTGATGACCTGTTCCCAGTCCGGTACCCCAGTGTGATACAGTGACAGACATGTTCACAGTCCTGTACGCCAGTGCTATACAGTGACAGACCTGTCCCCAGTCCTGTACCCCAAGAGTTATACAGTGGCAGACCTGTCACCAGTCCTGTACCCCAGTGTTATACAGTGACAGACCTGTTCCCAGTCCTATACCCCAGTGTTGTACAGTGATGACCTGTTCCCAGTCCTGTTTCCCTGTGTTATACAGTGACAGACCTGTTCCAAGTGCTGTACCCCAGTGTTATACAGTGATGACCTGTTCCCAGGCCTGTACGCCAGTGTTATACAGTGACAGACCCGTCCCCAGTCCTGTACCCCAGTGGTATACAGTGACAGACCTGATCGCAGTCCTGTACCCCAGTGTTATACAGTGAGAGACCTGTTCCCAGTCCTGTACCCCAGTATTATATAGTGACAGAGCTGTCCCCCATCCTGTACCACAGTGTTATACAGAGACAGACCTGTCCCCAATCTTGTACCCCAGTGTTATACAGTGACAGACCTTTCTCCAGTGCTGTTCACCGGGCTATACAGAGACAGACCTGTTCCCAGTCCTGTACCCCAGTGTTATGCAGTGATGGACCTTCCTCTAGTCCTGTTCCCAGTGTTATACAGTGAGAGACCTGTTCCCAGTCCTGTGCTCCAGTGTTATACAGTGACAGACCTGTTCCCAGTCCTGTACCCCAGTGTTACACAGTGACAGACCTGCCTCCAGTCCTGTTCCCAGTGTTATACAGTGACAGACCTGCTCCCAGTCCTGTACTCCAGTGTAATACAGTGACAGAACTGTACCGAGTCAAGAACCCCAGTGTTATACAGTGACAGTCCTGTCCCCAGTCCTGTAACCCAGTATTATACAGTAACAGACCTGTCCCCAGTCCTGTACCCCAGTGTTATACAGTGACAAACCTGCCCCCAGTCCTGTACCCCAGTGTTATACAGTGACAGACCTGCTCCCAGTCCTGTGCTGCAGTGTTATACAGTGACAGACCTGATACCAGTCCTGTTCACCTGTGTTATACAGTGACATACCTGTTCCCAGTCTGGAGCCCCACTGTTATGCAGTGACAGACCTACCCCATCCTGTAACCAGGTATTAAACAGTAACAGACCTGTCCCCAGTCCTGTACCCCAGTGGTATACAGTGACAAACCTGTCCCCAGTATTGTACCCAGGTGTTATACAGTGACAAACCAGTTCCCAGTCCTGTAACCCACTATTATACAGTGACAGACCTGTTCCCAGTCCTGAACCCCAGTGTTATACAGTGACAGACCTGTTGACAGTGCTGCACGCCAGTGTTATACAGTGACAGACCTGTCCCCAGTCCTGTACCCCAGTGTTATACAGTGACAGACTTGTCACCTGTCCTGTAACCAAGTGTTATACAGTGACAGACCTGTCTCCAGTCCTGTTCCCCAGTGTTAAACAGTGACAGCCCTGTCTCCAGTCCTGTACTCCAGTGTAATACAGTGACAGAACTGTACCGAGTCAAGAACCCCAGTGTTATACAGTGACAGACCTGTCCCGGTCCTGTACACCAGTGTTATACAGAGACAGACCTGTCCCCAGCCCTGTACCCCAAGAGTTATACAGTGACAGACCTGTCCCCAGTCCTATACCCCGGTGTTATACAGTCACGACCTGTTCCCATTCCTGTTCCCCAGTGTTATACAGTAACAGACCTGTTCCCAGACAGTGACAGACCTTTCTCCAGTGCTGTTCCCTGTGTTATATAGAGACAGACCTGTTCCCAGTGCTGTACCCCAGTGTTATACAGGGACAGACCTGTTCACAGTGCTGTACGCCAGTGTTATACAGTGACAGACCTGTCCCCAGTCCTGTACCCCAAGAGTTATATAGTGACAGACCAGACCCGAGTCCTGTACCCCAGTGTTATACAGTGACAGACCTGTTCCCAACGTTATAGCTCAATGTTATGCAGTGACATACCTGTTTCCAGTCCTATACCCCAGTGTAATACAGTGAGGACCTGTTCGCTGTCCTGTTCCCAAGTGTTATACAGTGACAGACCTGTTCCCAAAGCTGTACACCAGTGCTATACAGTGACAGACCTGTTCACAGTCCTGTTCCCCAGTGTTATACAGTGACAGACCTCTCACCAGTCCTGTCCCCAGTGTTATACAGTGACATACCAGTTCCCAGTCCTGTGCTCCAGTGTTGTACAGTGACAGATCTGATTCCAGTCCTGTTCACCACTGTTAAACAGTGACAGTCCTGTCCCCAGTCCTGTAACCCAGTACTATACGGTAACAGACCTGTCCCCAGTCCTGTACCCCAGTTTTATACAGTGACAAACCTGTCCCCAGTCCTATACCCCAGTGTTATACAGTGACAGACCTGTCACCAGTCCTGTTCCCCAGTTTTATACAGTGACAGACCTGTCACCAGTCCTGTCCCCAGTGTTATACAGTGACAGACCTGTCTCCAGTCCGGTTCAAAGTGTTATACAGTGACATACCAGTTCCCAGTCCTGTGCTCCAGTGTTGTACAGTGACAGATCTGATCCCAGTCCTGTTCACCACTGTTATACAGTGACAGTCCAGTCCCCAGTCCTGTAACCCAGTATTATAAAGTAACAGACCTGTCCCCAGTCCTGTACCCCAGTGTTATACAGTGACAAACCTGTCCCCAGTCCTGTACCCCAGTGTTATACAGTGACAGACCTGCTCCCAGTCCTGTGCTGCAGTGTTATACAGTGACAGATCTGATCCCAGCCCTGTTCCCCAGTGTTATACAGTGACAGACCTGTCCACAGTCCTGTTCCCAGTGTTATACAGTGACAGAACTGTTCCCAGTCCTGTACCCCACTATTATACAGTGACAGACTTGTTCCCAGTCCTGTACCCCAGTGTTATGCAGTGATGACCTTTTCCCAGTCCGGTACCCCAGTGTTATACAGTGACAGACATGTTCACAGTGCTGTACGCCAGTGCTATACAGTGACAGACCTGTCCCCAGTCCTGTACCCCAAGAGTTATACAGCGGCAGACCTGTCACCAGTCCTGTACCCCAGTGTTATACAGTGACAGACCTGTTCCCAGTCCTATACCCCAGTGTTGTACAGTGACGACCTGTTCCCAGTCCTGTTTCCCTGTGTTATACAGTGACAGACCTGTTCCAAGTGCTGTACCCCAGTGTTATACAGTGATGACCTGTTCCCAGGCCTGTACGCCAGTGTTATACAGTGACAGACCCGTCCCCAGTCCTGTACCCCAGTGGTATACAGTGACAGACCTGATCGCAGTCCTGTACCCCAGTGTTATACAGTGAGAGACCTGTTCCCAGTCCTGTACCCCAGTATTATATAGTGACAGAGCTGTCCCCCATCCTGTACCACAGTGTTATACAGAGACAGACCTGTCCCCAATCTTGTACCCCAGTGTTATACAGTGACAGACCTTTCTCCAGTGCTGTTCACCGGGTTATACAGAGACAGAGCTGTTCCCAGTCCTGTACCCCAGTGTTATACAGTGATGGACCTTCCTCCAGTCCTGTTCCCAGTGTTATACGGTGAGAGACCTGTTCCCAGTCCTGTGCTCCACTGTTATACAGTGACAGACCTGTTCCCAGTCCTGTACCCCAGTGTTACACAGTGACAGACCTGCCTCCAGTCCTGTTCCCAGTGTTATACAGTGACAGACCTGCTCCCAGTCCTGTACTCCAGTGTAATACAGTGACAGAACTGTACCGAGTCAAGAACCCCAGTGTTATACAGTGACAGACCTGTCCCCAGTCCTGTACACCAGTGTTATACAGTGACAGACCTGTCCCCAGCCCTGTGCCCCAAGAGTTGTACAGTGACAGAACGGCCCCGAGTCCTGTCCCCAGTGTTATACAGTGACAGACCTGTCTCCAGTCCAGTTCAAAGTGTTATACAGTGACATACCAGTTCCCAGTCCTGTGCTCCAGTGTTGTACAGTGACAGATCTGATCCCAGTCCTGTTCACCACTGTTATACAGTGACAGTCCTGTCCCCAGTCCTGTAACCCAGTATTATACAGTAACAGACCTGACCCCAGTCCTGTACCCCAGTGTTATACAGTGACAGACCAGTTCCCAACGTTATAGTTCAATGTTATGCAGTGACATACCTGTTTCCAGTCCTATACCCCAGTGTAATACAGTGACGACCTGTTCCCTGTCCTGTTCCCAAGTGTTATACAGTGACAGACCTGTTCCCAAAGCTGTACACCAGTGCTATACAGTGACAGACCTGTTCACAGTCCTGTTCCCCAGTGTTATACAGTGACAGACCTCTCACCAGTCCTGTCCCCAGTGTTATACAGTGACATACCAGTTCCCAGTCCTGTGCTCCAGTGTTGTACAGTGACAGATCTGATCCCAGTCCTGTTCACCACTGTTAAACAGTGACAGTCCTGTCCCCAGTCCTGTAACCCAGTATTATACCGTAACAGACCTGTCCCCAGTCCTGTACCCCAGTTTTATACAGTGACAAACCTGTCCCCAGTCCTATACCCCAGTGTTATACAGTGACAGACCTGTCACCAGTCCTGTTCCCCAGTTTTATACAGTGACAGACCTGTCACCAGTCCTGTCCCCAGTGTTATACAGTGACAGACCTGTCTCCAGTCCGGTTCAAAGTGTTATACAGTGACATACCAGTTCCCAGTCCTGTGCTCCAGTGTTGTACAGTGACAGATCTGATCCCAGTCCTGTTCACCACTGTTATACAGTGACAGTCCAGTCCCCAGTCCTGTAACCCAGTATTATAAAGTAACAGACCTGTCCCCAGTCCTGTACCCCAGTGTTATACAGTGACAAACCTGTCCCCAGTCCTGTACCCCAGTGTTATACAGTGACAGACCTGCTCCCAGTCCTGTGCTGCAGTGTTATACAGTGACAGATCTGATCCCAGCCCTGTTCCCCAGTGTTATACAGTGACAGACCTGTCCACAGTCCTGTTCCCAGTGTTATACAGTGACAGAACTGTTCCCAGTCCTGTACCCCACTATTATACAGTGACAGACTTGTTCCCAGTCCTGTACCCCAGTGTTATGCAGTGATGACCTTTTCCCAGTCCGGTACCCCAGTGTTATACAGTGACAGACATGTTCACAGTGCTGTACGCCAGTGCTATACAGTGACAGACCTGTCCCCAGTCCTGTACCCCAAGAGTTATACAGTGGCAGACCTGTCACCAGTCCTGTACCCCAGTGTTATACAGTGACAGACCTGTTCCCAGTCCTATACCCCAGTGTTGTACAGTGACGACCTGTTCCCAGTCCTGTTTCCCTGTGTTATACAGTGACAGACCTGTTCCAAGTGCTGTACCCCAGTGTTATACAGTGATGACCTGTTCCCAGGCCTGTACGCCAGTGTTATACAGTGACAGACCCGTCCCCAGTCCTGTACCCCAGTGGTATACAGTGACAGACCTGATCGCAGTCCTGTACCCCAGTGTTATACAGTGAGAGACCTGTTCCCAGTCCTGTACCCCAGTATTATATAGTGACAGAGCTGTCCCCCATCCTGTACCACAGTGTTATACAGAGACAGACCTGTCCCCAATCTTGTACCCCAGTGTTATACAGTGACAGACCTTTCTCCAGTGCTGTTCACCGGGTTATACAGAGACAGAGCTGTTCCCAGTCCTGTACCCCAGTGTTATACAGTGATGGACCTTCCTCCAGTCCTGTTCCCAGTGTTATACGGTGAGAGACCTGTTCCCAGTCCTGTGCTCCACTGTTATACAGTGACAGACCTGTTCCCAGTCCTGTACCCCAGTGTTACACAGTGACAGACCTGCCTCCAGTCCTGTTCCCAGTGTTATACAGTGACAGACCTGCTCCCAGTCCTGTACTCCAGTGTTTTCAGTGACAGAACTGTACCGAGTCAAGAACCCCAGTGTTATACAGTGACAGACCTGTCCCCAGTCCTGTACACCAGTGTTAAACAGTGACAGACCTGTCCCCAGCCCTGTACCCCAAGAGTCATACAGTGACAGAACGGTCCCGAGTCTTGTACCCCAGTGTAATACAGTGTCAGACCTCTCCCCAGTCCTATACCCCGGTGTTATACAGTCACGACCTGTTCCCATTCCTGTTCCCCAGTGTTATACAGTAACAGACCTGTTCCCAGACAATGACAGACCTTTCTCCAGTGCTGTTCCCTGTGTTATATAGAGACAGACCTGTTCCCAGTGCTGAACCCCAGTGTTATACAGGGACAGACCTGTTCACAGTGCTGTACGCCAGTGTTATACAGTGACAGACCTGTCCCCAGTCCTGTACCCCAAGAGTTATACAGTGACAGACCTGACCCGAGTCCTGTACCCCAGTGTTATACAGTGACAGGCCTGTTCCCAACGCTATAGCTCAATCTTATGCAGTGACATACCTGTTTCCAGTCCTATACCCCAGTGTAATACAGTGACGACCTGTTCCCTGTCCTGTTCCCAAGTGTTATACAGTGACAGACCTGTTCCCAAAGCTGTACCCCAGTGCTATACAGTGACAAACCTGTTCACAGTCCTGTTCCCCAGTGTTATACAGTGACAGACCTGTCACCAGTCCTGTCCCCAGTGTTATACAGTGACAGACCTGTCTCCAGTCCAGTTCAAAGTGTTATACAGTGACATACCAGTTCCCAGTCCTGTGCTCCAGTGTTGTACAGTGACAGATCTGATCCCAGTCCTGTTCACCACTGTTATACAGTGACAGTCCTGTCCCCAGTCCTGTAACCAGTATTACACAGAAACAGACCTGTCCCCAGTCCTGTAACCCAGTGTTATACAGTGACAGTCCTGTCCCCAGACCTGTAACCCAGTATTATACAGTAACAGACCTGTCCCCTGTCCTGTACCCCAGTGTTATACAGTGACAAACCTGTCCCCAGTCCTGTACCCCAATGTTATACAGTGACAGAACTGTCCCAAGTCCAGCACCCTAGTGTTATACAGTGACAGACCTGTCCCCCGTCCTGTACCCCAGTGTTATACAGTGACAGACCTGTCACCAGTCCTGTAACCCAGTGATCTACAGTGATAGACCTGCCTCCAGTCCTGTTCCCCAGTGTTATAAAGTGACAGGCCTGTTCCCAGTCCTGTGCTCCAGTGTTATACAGTGCCAGACCTGATCCCTGTCCTGTTCACCTGTGTTATACAGTGACATACCTGTTTCCAGTCTGGAGCCCCACTGTTATGCAGTGACAGACCTACCCCATCCTGTAACCAGGAATTAAACAGTAACAGACCTGTCCCCAGTCCTGTACCCCAGTGTTATACAGTGACAAACCTGTCCCCAGTCCTGTACCCAAGTGTTATACAGTGACAAACCTGTTCCCAGTCCTGTAACCCACTATTATACAGTGACAGACCTGTTCCCAGTCCTGAACCCCAGTGTTATATAGTGACAGACCTGTTCCCAGGCCTGTACGCCAGTGTTATACAGTGACAGACCCGTCCCCAGTCCTGTACCCCAGTGGTATACAGTGACAGACCTGATCGCAGTCCTGTACCCCAGTGTTATACAGTGAGAGACCTGTTCCCAGCCCTGTACCCCAGTATTATATAGTGACAGAGCTGTCCCCCATCCTGTACCACAGTGTTATACAGAGACAGACCTGTCCCCAATCTTGTACCCCAGTGTTATACAATGACAGACCTTTCTCCAGTGCTGTTCACCGGGTTATACAGAGACAGACCTGTTCCCAGTCCTGTACCCCAGTGTTATACAGTGATGGACCTTCCTCCAGTCCTGTTCCCAGTGTTATACGGTGAGAGACCTGTTCCCAGTCCTGTGCTCCACTGTTATACAGTGACAGACCTGTTCCCAGTCCTGTACCCCAGTGTTACACAGTGACAGACCTGCCTCCAGTCCTGTTCCCAGTGTTATACAGTGACAGACCTGTCCCCAGCCCTGTACCCGAAGAGTTATACAGTGACAGAACTGTCCCGAGTCCTGTACCACAGTGTTATACAGTGACAGACCTTTCTCCAGTGCTGTTCACCGGGTTATACAGAGACAGACCTGTTCCCAGTCCTGTACCCCAGTGTTATACAGTGATGGACCTTCCTCCAGTCCTGTTCCCAGTGTTATACGGTGAGAGACCTGTTCCCAGTCCTGTGCTCCAGTGTTATACAGTGACAGACCTGTTCCCAGTCCTGTACCCCAGTGTTACACAGTGACAGACCTGCCTCCAGTGCTGTTCCCAGTGTTATACAGTGGCAGGCCTGCTCCCAGTCCTGTACTCCAGTGTAATACAGTGACAGAACTGTACCGAGTCAAGAACCCCAGTGTTATACAGTGACAGACCTGTCCCCAGCCCTGTACCCCAAGAGTTATACAGTGACAGAACTGTCCCGAGTCCTGTACCCCAGTGTTATAAAGTGACAGACCTGTCCACAGTCCTGTTCCCAGTGTTATACAGTGACAGAACAGTCCCAGGTCCAGCACCCCAGTGTTAAACAGTGACAGACCTGTCCCCAGCCCTGTACCCCAAGAGTTATACAGTGACAGAATGGTCCCGAGTCCTGTACCCCAGTGTTATACAGTGTCAGACCTCTCCCCAGTCCTATACCTCGGTGTTATACTGTGACAACCTGTTCCCATTCCTGTTCCCCTGTGTTATACAGTAACAGACCTGTTCCCAGACAATGACAGACCTTTCTCCAGTGCTGTTCCCTGTGTTATATAGAGACAGACCTGTTCCCAGTGCTGAACCCCAGTGTTATACAGGGACAGACCTGTTCACAGTGCTGTACGCCAGTGTTATTCAGTGACAGACCTGTCCCCAGTCCTGTACCCCAAGAGTTATACAGTGACAGACCTGACCCGAGTCCTGTACCCCAGTGTTATACAGTGACAGACCTGTTCCCAACGCTATAGCTCAATGTTATGCAGTGACATACCTGTTTCCAGTCCTATACCCCAGTGTAATACAGTGACGACCTGTTCCCTGTCCTGTTCCCAAGTGTTATACAGTGACAGACCTGATCCCAGTCCTGTTCCCCAGTCTTATACAGTGACAGAACTGTTCCCAGTCCTGTACCCCACTATTATACAGTGACAGACTTGTTCCCAGTCCTGTACCCCAGTGTTATGCAGTGATGACCTGTTCCCAGTCCGGTACCCCAGTGTTATACAGTGACAGACATGTTCACAGTCCTGTACGCCAGTGCTATACAGTGACAGACCTGTCCCCAGTCCTGTACCCCAAGAGTTATACAGTGGCAGACCTGTCACCAGTCCTGTACCCCAGTGTTATACAGTGACAGACCTGTTCCCAGTCCTATACCCCAGTGTTGTACAGTGATGACCTGTTCCCAGTCCTGTTTCCCTGTGTTATACAGTGACAGACCTGTTCCAAGTGCTGTACCCCAGTGTTATACAGTGATGACCTGTTCCCAGGCCTGTACGCCAGTGTTATACAGTGACAGACCCGTCCCCAGTCCTGTACCCCAGTGGTATACAGTGACAGACCTGATCGCAGTCCTGTACCCCAGTGTTATACAGTGAGAGACCTGTTCCCAGTCCTGTACCCCAGTATTATATAGTGACAGAGCTGTCCCCCATCCTGTACCACAGTGTTATACAGAGACAGACCTGTCCCCAATCTTGTACCCCAGTGTTATACAGTGACAGACCTTTCTCCAGTGCTGTTCACCGGGCTATACAGAGACAGACCTGTTCCCAGTCCTGTACCCCAGTGTTATGCAGTGATGGACCTTCCTCTAGTCCTGTTCCCAGTGTTATACAGTGAGAGACCTGTTCCCAGTCCTGTGCTCCAGTGTTATACAGTGACAGACCTGTTCCCAGTCCTGTACCCCAGTGTTACACAGTGACAGACCTGCCTCCAGTCCTGTTCCCAGTGTTATACAGTGACAGACCTGCTCCCAGTCCTGTACTCCAGTGTAATACAGTGACAGAACTGTACCGAGTCAAGAACCCCAGTGTTATACAGTGACAGTCCTGTCCCCAGTCCTGTAACCCAGTATTATACAGTAACAGACCTGTCCCCAGTCCTGTACCCCAGTGTTATACAGTGACAAACCTGCCCCCAGTCCTGTACCCCAGTGTTATACAGTGACAGACCTGCTCCCAGTCCTGTGCTGCAGTGTTATACAGTGACAGACCTGATACCAGTCCTGTTCACCTGTGTTATACAGTGACATACCTGTTCCCAGTCTGGAGCCCCACTGTTATGCAGTGACAGACCTACCCCATCCTGTAACCAGGTATTAAACAGTAACAGACCTGTCCCCAGTCCTGTACCCCAGTGGTATACAGTGACAAACCTGTCCCCAGTATTGTACCCAGGTGTTATACAGTGACAAACCAGTTCCCAGTCCTGTAACCCACTATTATACAGTGACAGACCTGTTCCCAGTCCTGAACCCCAGTGTTATACAGTGACAGACCTGTTGACAGTGCTGCACGCCAGTGTTATACAGTGACAGACTTGTCCCCAGTCCTGTACCCCAGTGTTATACAGTGACAGACTTGTCACCTGTCCTGTAACCAAGTGTTATACAGTGACAGACCTGTCTCCAGTCCTGTTCCCCAGTGTTAAACAGTGACAGCCCTGTCTCCAGTCCTGTACTCCAGTGTAATACAGTGACAGAACTGTACCGAGTCAAGAACCCCAGTGTTATACAGTGACAGACCTGTCCCGGTCCTGTACACCAGTGTTATACAGAGACAGACCTGTCCCCAGCCCTGTACCCCAAGAGTTATACAGTGACAGACCTGTCCCCAGTCCTATACCCCGGTGTTATACAGTCACGACCTGTTCCCATTCCTGTTCCCCAGTGTTATACAGTAACAGACCTGTTCCCAGACAGTGACAGACCTTTCTCCAGTGCTGTTCCCTGTGTTATATAGAGACAGACCTGTTCCCAGTGCTGTACCCCAGTGTTATACAGGGACAGACCTGTTCACAGTGCTGTACGCCAGTGTTATACAGTGACAGACCTGTCCCCAGTCCTGTACCCCAAGAGTTATACAGTGACAGACCAGACCCGAGTCCTGTACCCCAGTGTTATACAGTGACAGACCTGTTCCCAACGTTATAGCTCAATGTTATGCAGTGACATACCTGTTTCCAGTCCTATACCCCAGTGTAATACAGTGAGGACCTGTTCGCTGTCCTGTTCCCAAGTGTTATACAGTGACAGACCTGTTCCCAAAGCTGTACACCAGTGCTATACAGTGACAGACCTGTTCACAGTCCTGTTCCCCAGTGTTATACAGTGACAGACCTCTCACCAGTCCTGTCCCCAGTGTTATACAGTGACATACCAGTTCCCAGTCCTGTGCTCCAGTGTTGTACAGTGACAGATCTGATTCCAGTCCTGTTCACCACTGTTAAACAGTGACAGTCCTGTCCCCAGTCCTGTAACCCAGTACTATACCGTAACAGACCTGCCCCCAGTCCTGTACCCCAGTTTTATACAGTGACAAACCTGTCCCCAGTCCTATACCCCAGTGTTATACAGTGACAGACCTGTCACCAGTCCTGTTCCCCAGTTTTATACAGTGACAGACCTGTCACCAGTCCTGTCCCCAGTGTTATACAGTGACAGACCTGTCTCCAGTCCGGTTCAAAGTGTTATACAGTGACATACCAGTTCCCAGACCTGTGCTCCAGTGTTGTACAGTGACAGATCTGATCCCAGTCCTGTTCACCACTGTTATACAGTGACAGTCCAGTCCCCAGTCCTGTAACCCAGTATTATAAAGTAACAGACCTGTCCCCAGTCCTGTACCCCAGTGTTATACAGTGACAAACCTGTCCCCAGTCCTGTACCCCAGTGTTATACAGTGACAGACCTGCTCCCAGTCCTGTGCTGCAGTGTTATACAGTGACAGATCTGATCCCAGCCCTGTTCCCCAGTGTTATACAGTGACAGACCTGTCCACAGTCCTGTTCCCAGTGTTATACAGTGACAGAACTGTTCCCAGTCCTGTACCCCACTATTATACAGTGACAGACTTGTTCCCAGTCCTGTACCCCAGTGTTATGCAGTGATGACCTTTTCCCAGTCCGGTACCCCAGTGTTATACAGTGACAGACATGTTCACAGTGCTGTACGCCAGTGCTATACAGTGACAGACCTGTCCCCAGTCCTGTACCCCAAGAGTTATACAGCGGCAGACCTGTCACCAGTCCTGTACCCCAGTGTTATACAGTGACAGACCTGTTCCCAGTCCTATACCCCAGTGTTGTACAGTGACGACCTGTTCCCAGTCCTGTTTCCCTGTGTTATACAGTGACAGACCTGTTCCAAGTGCTGTACCCCAGTGTTATACAGTGATGACCTGTTCCCAGGCCTGTACGCCAGTGTTATACAGTGACAGACCCGTCCCCAGTCCTGTACCCCAGTGGTATACAGTGACAGACCTGATCGCAGTCCTGTACCCCAGTGTTATACAGTGAGAGACCTGTTCCCAGTCCTGTACCCCAGTATTATATAGTGACAGAGCTGTCCCCCATCCTGTACCACAGTGTTATACAGAGACAGACCTGTCCCCAATCTTGTACCCCAGTGTTATACAGTGACAGACCTTTCTCCAGTGCTGTTCACCGGGTTATACAGAGACAGAGCTGTTCCCAGTCCTGTACCCCAGTGTTATACAGTGATGGACCTTCCTCCAGTCCTGTTCCCAGTGTTATACGGTGAGAGACCTGTTCCCAGTCCTGTGCTCCACTGTTATACAGTGACAGACCTGTTCCCAGTCCTGTACCCCAGTGTTACACAGTGACAGACCTGCCTCCAGTCCTGTTCCCAGTGTTATACAGTGACAGACCTGCTCCCAGTCCTGTACTCCAGTGTAATACAGTGACAGAACTGTACCGAGTCAAGAACCCCAGTGTTATACAGTGACAGACCTGTCCCCAGTCCTGTACACCAGTGTTATACAGTGACAGACCTGTCCCCAGCCCTGTGCCCCAAGAGTTGTACAGTGACAGAACGGCCCCGAGTCCTGTCCCCAGTGTTATACAGTGACAGACCTGTCTCCAGTCCAGTTCAAAGTGTTATACAGTGACATACCAGTTCCCAGTCCTGTGCTCCAGTGTTGTACAGTGACAGATCTGATCCCAGTCCTGTTCACCACTGTTATACAGTGACAGTCCTGTCCCCAGTCCTGTAACCCAGTATTATACAGTAACAGACCTGACCCCAGTCCTGTACCCCAGTGTTATACAGTGACAGACCAGTTCCCAACGTTATAGTTCAATGTTATGCAGTGACATACCTGTTTCCAGTCCTATACCCCAGTGTAATACAGTGACGACCTGTTCCCTGTCCTGTTCCCAAGTGTTATACAGTGACAGACCTGTTCCCAAAGCTGTACACCAGTGCTATACAGTGACAGACCTGTTCACAGTCCTGTTCCCCAGTGTTATACAGTGACAGACCTCTCACCAGTCCTGTCCCCAGTGTTATACAGTGACATACCAGTTCCCAGTCCTGTGCTCCAGTGTTGTACAGTGACAGATCTGATCCCAGTCCTGTTCACCACTGTTAAACAGTGACAGTCCTGTCCCCAGTCCTGTAACCCAGTATTATACCGTAACAGACCTGTCCCCAGTCCTGTACCCCAGTTTTATACAGTGACAAACCTGTCCCCAGTCCTATACCCCAGTGTTATACAGTGACAGACCTGTCACCAGTCCTGTTCCCCAGTTTTATACAGTGACAGACCTGTCACCAGTCCTGTCCCCAGTGTTATACAGTGACAGACCTGTCTCCAGTCCGGTTCAAAGTGTTATACAGTGACATACCAGTTCCCAGTCCTGTGCTCCAGTGTTGTACAGTGACAGATCTGATCCCAGTCCTGTTCACCACTGTTATACAGTGACAGTCCAGTCCCCAGTCCTGTAACCCAGTATTATAAAGTAACAGACCTGTCCCCAGTCCTGTACCCCAGTGTTATACAGTGACAAACCTGTCCCCAGTCCTGTACCCCAGTGTTATACAGTGACAGACCTGCTCCCAGTCCTGTGCTGCAGTGTTATACAGTGACAGATCTGATCCCAGCCCTGTTCCCCAGTGTTATACAGTGACAGACCTGTCCACAGTCCTGTTCCCAGTGTTATACAGTGACAGAACTGTTCCCAGTCCTGTACCCCACTATTATACAGTGACAGACTTGTTCCCAGTCCTGTACCCCAGTGTTATGCAGTGATGACCTTTTCCCAGTCCGGTACCCCAGTGTTATACAGTGACAGACATGTTCACAGTGCTGTACGCCAGTGCTATACAGTGACAGACCTGTCCCCAGTCCTGTACCCCAAGAGTTATACAGTGGCAGACCTGTCACCAGTCCTGTACCCCAGTGTTATACAGTGACAGACCTGTTCCCAGTCCTATACCCCAGTGTTGTACAGTGACGACCTGTTCCCAGTCCTGTTTCCCTGTGTTATACAGTGACAGACCTGTTCCAAGTGCTGTACCCCAGTGTTATACAGTGATGACCTGTTCCCAGGCCTGTACGCCAGTGTTATACAGTGACAGACCCGTCCCCAGTCCTGTACCCCAGTGGTATACAGTGACAGACCTGATCGCAGTCCTGTACCCCAGTGTTATACAGTGAGAGACCTGTTCCCAGTCCTGTACCCCAGTATTATATAGTGACAGAGCTGTCCCCCATCCTGTACCACAGTGTTATACAGAGACAGACCTGTCCCCAATCTTGTACCCCAGTGTTATACAGTGACAGACCTTTCTCCAGTGCTGTTCACCGGGTTATACAGAGACAGAGCTGTTCCCAGTCCTGTACCCCAGTGTTATACAGTGATGGACCTTCCTCCAGTCCTGTTCCCAGTGTTATACGGTGAGAGACCTGTTCCCAGTCCTGTGCTCCACTGTTATACAGTGACAGACCTGTTCCCAGTCCTGTACCCCAGTGTTACACAGTGACAGACCTGCCTCCAGTCCTGTTCCCAGTGTTATACAGTGACAGACCTGCTCCCAGTCCTGTACTCCAGTGTAATACAGTGACAGAACTGTACCGAGTCAAGAACCCCAGTGTTATACAGTGACAGACCTGTCCCCAGTCCTGTACACCAGTGTTATACAGTGACAGACCTGTCCCCAGCCCTGTGCCCCAAGAGTTGTACAGTGACAGAACGGCCCCGAGTCCTGTCCCCAGTGTTATACAGTGACAGACCTGTCTCCAGTCCAGTTCAAAGTGTTATACAGTGACATACCAGTTCCCAGTCCTGTGCTCCAGTGTTGTACAGTGACAGATCTGATCCCAGTCCTGTTCACCACTGTTATACAGTGACAGTCCTGTCCCCAGTCCTGTAACCCAGTATTATACAGTAACAGACCTGACCCCAGTCCTGTACCCCAGTGTTATACAGTGACAGACCAGTTCCCAACGTTATAGTTCAATGTTATGCAGTGACATACCTGTTTCCAGTCCTATACCCCAGTGTAATACAGTGACGACCTGTTCCCTGTCCTGTTCCCAAGTGTTATACAGTGACAGACCTGTTCCCAAAGCTGTACACCAGTGCTATACAGTGACAGACCTGTTCACAGTCCTGTTCCCCAGTGTTATACAGTGACAGACCTCTCACCAGTCCTGTCCCCAGTGTTATACAGTGACATACCAGTTCCCAGTCCTGTGCTCCAGTGTTGTACAGTGACAGATCTGATCCCAGTCCTGTTCACCACTGTTAAACAGTGACAGTCCTGTCCCCAGTCCTGTAACCCAGTATTATACCGTAACAGACCTGTCCCCAGTCCTGTACCCCAGTTTTATACAGTGACAAACCTGTCCCCAGTCCTATACCCCAGTGTTATACAGTGACAGACCTGTCACCAGTCCTGTTCCCCAGTTTTATACAGTGACAGACCTGTCACCAGTCCTGTCCCCAGTGTTATACAGTGACAGACCTGTCTCCAGTCCGGTTCAAAGTGTTATACAGTGACATACCAGTTCCCAGTCCTGTGCTCCAGTGTTGTACAGTGACAGATCTGATCCCAGTCCTGTTCACCACTGTTATACAGTGACAGTCCAGTCCCCAGTCCTGTAACCCAGTATTATAAAGTAACAGACCTGTCCCCAGTCCTGTACCCCAGTGTTATACAGTGACAAACCTGTCCCCAGTCCTGTACCCCAGTGTTATACAGTGACAGACCTGCTCCCAGTCCTGTGCTGCAGTGTTATACAGTGACAGATCTGATCCCAGCCCTGTTCCCCAGTGTTATACAGTGACAGACCTGTCCACAGTCCTGTTCCCAGTGTTATACAGTGACAGAACTGTTCCCAGTCCTGTACCCCACTATTATACAGTGACAGACTTGTTCCCAGTCCTGTACCCCAGTGTTATGCAGTGATGACCTTTTCCCAGTCCGGTACCCCAGTGTTATACAGTGACAGACATGTTCACAGTGCTGTACGCCAGTGCTATACAGTGACAGACCTGTCCCCAGTCCTGTACCCCAAGAGTTATACAGTGGCAGACCTGTCACCAGTCCTGTACCCCAGTGTTATACAGTGACAGACCTGTTCCCAGTCCTATACCCCAGTGTTGTACAGTGACGACCTGTTCCCAGTCCTGTTTCCCTGTGTTATACAGTGACAGACCTGTTCCAAGTGCTGTACCCCAGTGTTATACAGTGATGACCTGTTCCCAGGCCTGTACGCCAGTGTTATACAGTGACAGACCCGTCCCCAGTCCTGTACCCCAGTGGTATACAGTGACAGACCTGATCGCAGTCCTGTACCCCAGTGTTATACAGTGAGAGACCTGTTCCCAGTCCTGTACCCCAGTATTATATAGTGACAGAGCTGTCCCCCATCCTGTACCACAGTGTTATACAGAGACAGACCTGTCCCCAATCTTGTACCCCAGTGTTATACAGTGACAGACCTTTCTCCAGTGCTGTTCACCGGGTTATACAGAGACAGAGCTGTTCCCAGTCCTGTACCCCAGTGTTATACAGTGATGGACCTTCCTCCAGTCCTGTTCCCAGTGTTATACGGTGAGAGACCTGTTCCCAGTCCTGTGCTCCACTGTTATACAGTGACAGACCTGTTCCCAGTCCTGTACCCCAGTGTTACACAGTGACAGACCTGCCTCCAGTCCTGTTCCCAGTGTTATACAGTGACAGACCTGCTCCCAGTCCTGTACTCCAGTGTTTTCAGTGACAGAACTGTACCGAGTCAAGAACCCCAGTGTTATACAGTGACAGACCTGTCCCCAGTCCTGTACACCAGTGTTAAACAGTGACAGACCTGTCCCCAGCCCTGTACCCCAAGAGTCATACAGTGACAGAACGGTCCCGAGTCTTGTACCCCAGTGTAATACAGTGTCAGACCTCTCCCCAGTCCTATACCCCGGTGTTATACAGTCACGACCTGTTCCCATTCCTGTTCCCCAGTGTTATACAGTAACAGACCTGTTCCCAGACAATGACAGACCTTTCTCCAGTGCTGTTCCCTGTGTTATATAGAGACAGACCTGTTCCCAGTGCTGAACCCCAGTGTTATACAGGGACAGACCTGTTCACAGTGCTGTACGCCAGTGTTATACAGTGACAGACCTGTCCCCAGTCCTGTACCCCAAGAGTTATACAGTGACAGACCTGACCCGAGTCCTGTACCCCAGTGTTATACAGTGACAGGCCTGTTCCCAACGCTATAGCTCAATCTTATGCAGTGACATACCTGTTTCCAGTCCTATACCCCAGTGTAATACAGTGACGACCTGTTCCCTGTCCTGTTCCCAAGTGTTATACAGTGACAGACCTGTTCCCAAAGCTGTACCCCAGTGCTATACAGTGACAAACCTGTTCACAGTCCTGTTCCCCAGTGTTATACAGTGACAGACCTGTCACCAGTCCTGTCCCCAGTGTTATACAGTGACAGACCTGTCTCCAGTCCAGTTCAAAGTGTTATACAGTGACATACCAGTTCCCAGTCCTGTGCTCCAGTGTTGTACAGTGACAGATCTGATCCCAGTCCTGTTCACCACTGTTATACAGTGACAGTCCTGTCCCCAGTCCTGTAACCAGTATTACACAGAAACAGACCTGTCCCCAGTCCTGTAACCCAGTGTTATACAGTGACAGTCCTGTCCCCAGACCTGTAACCCAGTATTATACAGTAACAGACCTGTCCCCTGTCCTGTACCCCAGTGTTATACAGTGACAAACCTGTCCCCAGTCCTGTACCCCAATGTTATACAGTGACAGAACTGTCCCAAGTCCAGCACCCTAGTGTTATACAGTGACAGACCTGTCCCCCGTCCTGTACCCCAGTGTTATACAGTGACAGACCTGTCACCAGTCCTGTAACCCAGTGATCTACAGTGATAGACCTGCCTCCAGTCCTGTTCCCCAGTGTTATAAAGTGACAGGCCTGTTCCCAGTCCTGTGCTCCAGTGTTATACAGTGCCAGACCTGATCCCTGTCCTGTTCACCTGTGTTATACAGTGACATACCTGTTTCCAGTCTGGAGCCCCACTGTTATGCAGTGACAGACCTACCCCATCCTGTAACCAGGAATTAAACAGTAACAGACCTGTCCCCAGTCCTGTACCCCAGTGTTATACAGTGACAAACCTGTCCCCAGTCCTGTACCCAAGTGTTATACAGTGACAAACCTGTTCCCAGTCCTGTAACCCACTATTATACAGTGACAGACCTGTTCCCAGTCCTGAACCCCAGTGTTATATAGTGACAGACCTGTTCCCAGGCCTGTACGCCAGTGTTATACAGTGACAGACCCGTCCCCAGTCCTGTACCCCAGTGGTATACAGTGACAGACCTGATCGCAGTCCTGTACCCCAGTGTTATACAGTGAGAGACCTGTTCCCAGTCCTGTACCCCAGTATTATATAGTGACAGAGCTGTCCCCCATCCTGTACCACAGTGTTATACAGAGACAGACCTGTCCCCAATCTTGTACCCCAGTGTTATACAATGACAGACCTTTCTCCAGTGCTGTTCACCGGGTTATACAGAGACAGACCTGTTCCCAGTCCTGTACCCCAGTGTTATACAGTGATGGACCTTCCTCCAGTCCTGTTCCCAGTGTTATACGGTGAGAGACCTGTTCCCAGTCCTGTGCTCCACTGTTATACAGTGACAGACCTGTTCCCAGTCCTGTACCCCAGTGTTACACAGTGACAGACCTGCCTCCAGTCCTGTTCCCAGTGTTATACAGTGACAGACCTGTCCCCAGCCCTGTACCCGAAGAGTTATACAGTGACAGAACTGTCCCGAGTCCTGTACCACAGTGTTATACAGTGACAGACCTTTCTCCAGTGCTGTTCACCGGGTTATACAGAGACAGACCTGTTCCCAGTCCTGTACCCCAGTGTTATACAGTGATGGACCTTCCTCCAGTCCTGTTCCCAGTGTTATACGGTGAGAGACCTGTTCCCAGTCCTGTGCTCCAGTGTTATACAGTGACAGACCTGTTCCCAGTCCTGTACCCCAGTGTTACACAGTGACAGACCTGCCTCCAGTGCTGTTCCCAGTGTTATACAGTGGCAGGCCTGCTCCCAGTCCTGTACTCCAGTGTAATACAGTGACAGAACTGTACCGAGTCAAGAACCCCAGTGTTATACAGTGACAGACCTGTCCCCAGCCCTGTACCCCAAGAGTTATACAGTGACAGAACTGTCCCGAGTCCTGTACCCCAGTGTTATAAAGTGACAGACCTGTCCACAGTCCTGTTCCCAGTGTTATACAGTGACAGAACAGTCCCAGGTCCAGCACCCCAGTGTTAAACAGTGACAGACCTGTCCCCAGCCCTGTACCCCAAGAGTTATACAGTGACAGAATGGTCCCGAGTCCTGTACCCCAGTGTTATACAGTGTCAGACCTCTCCCCAGTCCTATACCTCGGTGTTATACTGTGACAACCTGTTCCCATTCCTGTTCCCCTGTGTTATACAGTAACAGACCTGTTCCCAGACAATGACAGACCTTTCTCCAGTGCTGTTCCCTGTGTTATATAGAGACAGACCTGTTCCCAGTGCTGAACCCCAGTGTTATACAGGGACAGACCTGTTCACAGTGCTGTACGCCAGTGTTATTCAGTGACAGACCTGTCCCCAGTCCTGTACCCCAAGAGTTATACAGTGACAGACCTGACCCGAGTCCTGTACCCCAGTGTTATACAGTGACAGACCTGTTCCCAACGCTATAGCTCAATGTTATGCAGTGACATACCTGTTTCCAGTCCTATACCCCAGTGTAATACAGTGACGACCTGTTCCCTGTCCTGTTCCCAAGTGTTATACAGTGACAGACCTGTTCCCAAAGCTGTACCCCAGTGCTATACAGTGACAAACCTGTTCACAGTCCTGTTCCCAAGTGTTATACAGTGACAGACCTGTCACCAGTCCTGTCCCCAGTGTTATACAGTGACAGACCTGTCTCCAGTCTGGTTCAAAGTGTTATACAGTGACATACCAGTTCCCAGTCCTGTGCTCCAGTGTTGTACAGTGACAGATCTGATCCCAGTCCTGTTCACCACTGTTATACAGTGACAGTCCTCTCCCCAGTCCTGTAACCCAGTATTATACAGTAACAGACCTGTCCCCAGTCCTGTACCCCAGTGTTATACAGTGACAAACCTGTCCCCAGTCCTGTACCCCAGTGTTATACAGTGACAGACCTGTCACCAGTCCTGTAACCCAGTGTTATACAGTGACAGACCTTTCTCCAGTGCTGTTCCCTGTGTTATATAGAGACAGACCTGTTCCCAGTCCTGTACCCCAGTGTTATACAGTGATAGACCTGCCTCCAGTCCTGATCGCCAATGTTATAAAGTGACAGACCTGTTCCCAGTCCTGTGCTCCAGTGTTATACAGTGACAGACCTGATCCCTGTCCTGTTCACCTGTGTTATACAGTGACATACCTGTTCCCAGTCTGGAGCCCCACTGTTATGCAGTGACAGACATACCCCATCCTGTAACCAGGTATTAAACAGTAACAGACCTGTCCCCAGTCCTGTACCCCAGTGTTATACAGTGACAAACCTGTCCCCAGTACTGTACCCAAGTGTTATACAGTGACAAACCTGTTCCCAGTCCTGTAACCCACTATTATACAGTGACAGACCTGTTCCCAGTCCTGAACCCCAGTGTTATACAGTGACCGACCTGTTCACAGTGCAGCACGCCAGTGTTATACAGTAACAAACCTGTCCCCAGTCCTGTACCCCAGTGTTATACAGTGACAAACCTGTCCCCAGTCCTGTACCCCAGTGTTATACAGTGACAGACCTGTCACCAGTCCTGTAACCCAGTGTTATACAGTGACAGACCTGCTCCCAGTCCTGTGCTGCAGTGTTATACAGTGACAGATCTGATCCCAGCACTGTTCCCCAGTGTTATACAGTGACAGACCTGTCCACAGTCCTGTTCCCAGTGTTATACAGTGACAGAACTGTCCCAAGCCCAGCACCCCAGTGTTAAACAGAGACAGACCTGTCCCCAGCCCTGTACCCCAAGTGTTATACAGTGACAGAATGGTCCCGAGTCCTGTACCCCAGTGTTATACAGTGTCAGACCTCTCCCCAGTCCTATACCCCGGTGTTATACAGTGACAACCTGTTCCCATTCCTATTCCCCAGTGTTATACAGTAACAGACCTGTTCCCAGACAATGACAGACCTTTCTCCAGTGCTGTTCCCTGTGTTATATAGAGACAGACCTGTTCCCAGTGCTGAACAACAGTGTTATACAGGGACAGACCTGTTCACAGTGCTGTACGCCAGTGTTATACAGTGACAGACCTGTCCCCAGTCCTGTACCCCAAGAGTTATACAGTGACAGACCTGACCCGAGTCCTGTACCCCAGTGTTATACAGTGACAGACCTGTTCCCAACGCTATAGCTCAATGTTATGCAGTGACATACCTGTTTCCAGTCCTATACCCCAGTGTAATACAGTGACGACCTGTTCCCTGTCCTGTTCCCAAGTGTTATACAGTGACAGACCTGTTCCCAAAGCTGTACCCCAGTGCTATACAGTGACAAACCTGTTCACAGTCCAGTTCCCAAGTGTTATACAGTGACAGACCTGTCACCAGTCCTGTCCCCAGTGTTATACAGTGACAGACCTGTCTCCAGTCTGGTTCAAAGTGTTATACAGTGACATACCAGTTCCCAGTCCTGTGCTCCAGTGTTGTACAGTGACAGATCTGATCCCAGTCCTGTTCACCACTGTTATACAGTGACAGTCCTGTCCCAGTCCTGTAACCCAGTATTATGCAGTAACAGACCTGTCCCCAGTCCTGTACCCCAGTGTTATACAGTGACAAACCTGTCCCCAGTCCTGTACCCCAGTGTTATACAGTGACAGACCTGTCACCAGTCCTGTAACCCAGTGTTATACAGTGACAGACCTGCTCCCAGTCCTGTGCTGCAGTGTTATACAGTCACAGATCTGATCCCAGCCCTGTTCCCCAGTGTTATACAGTGACAGACCTGTCCACAGTCCTGTTCCCAGTGTTATACGGTAACAGAACTGTCCCAAATCCAGCACCCCAGTGTTATACAGTGACAGACCTGTCCCCCATCCTGTACCACAGTGTTATACAGTGACAGACCTTTCTCCAGTGCTGTTCCCTGTGTTATATAGAGACAGACCTGTTCCCAGTCCTGTACCCCAGTGTTATACAGTGATAGACCTGCCTCCAGTCCTGATCGCCAGTGTTATAAAGTGACAGACCTGTTCCCAGTCCTGTGCTCCAGTGTTATACAGTGACAGACCTGATCCCTGTCCTGTTCACCTGTGTTATACAGTGACATACCTGTTCCCAGTCTGGAGCCCCACTGTTATGCAGTGACAGACCTACCCCATCCTGTAACCAGGTATTAAACAGTAACAGACCTGTCCCCAGTCCTGTACCCCAGTGTGATAGTGACAAACCTGTCCCCAGTACTGTACCCAAGTGTTATACAGTGACAAACCAGTTCCCAGTCCTGTAACCCACTATTATACAGTGACAGACCTGTTCCCAGTCCTGAACCCCAGTGTTATACAGTGACAGACCTGTTCACAGTGCAGCACGCCAGTGTTATACAGTGACAGATCTGTCCCCAGTCCTGTACCCCAGTGTTATACAGTGACAGACTTGTCACCTGTCCTGTAACCAAGTGTTATACAGTGACAGACCTGTCTCCAGTCCTGTTCCCCAGTGTTAAACAGTGACAGCCCTGTCTCCAGTCCTGTACTCCAGTGTAATACAGTGACAGAACTGTACCGAGTCAAGAACCCCAGTGTTATACAGTGACAGACCTGTCCCCAGTCCTGTACACCAGTGTTATACAGTGACAGACCTGTCCCCAGCCCTGTACCCCAAGAGTTATACAGTGACAGAACTGTCCCGAGTCCTGTACCCCAGTGTTATACAGTGTCAGACCTCTCCCCAGTCCTATACCCCGGTGTTATACAGTGACGACCTGTTCCCATTCCTGTTCCCCAGTGTTATACAGTAACAGATCTGTTCCCAGACAGTGACAGACCTTTCTCCAGTGCTGTTCCCTGTGTTATATAGAGACAGACCTGTTCCCAGTGCTGAACCCCAGTGTTATACAGGGACAGACCTGTTCACAGTGCTGTACGCCAGTGTTATACAGTGACAGACCTGTCCCCAGTCCTGTACCCCAAGAGTTATACAGTGACAGACCTGACCCGAGTCCTGTACCCCAGTGTTGTACAGTGACAGACCTGTTCCCAGTCCTGTTCCCAAGTGTAATACAGTGACAGACCTGTTCCCAAAGCTGTACCCCAGTGCTATACAGTGACAGACCTGTTCACAGTCCTGATCCCCAGTGTTATACAGTGACAGACCTGTCACCAGTCCTTTCCCCAGTGTTATACAGTGACAGACCTGTCTCCAGTCTGGTTCAAAGTGTTATACAGTGACATACCAGTTCCCAGTCCTGTGCTCCAGTGTTTACAGTGACAGATCTGATCCCAGTCCTGTTCATCACTGTTATACAGTGACAGTCCTGTCCCCAGTCCTGTAACCCAGTATTATACCGTAACAGACCTGTCCCCAGTCCTGTATCCCAGTGTTATACAGTGACAAAGCTGTCCCCAGTCCTGTACCCCAGTGTTATACAGTGACAGACCTGTCACCAGTCCTGTAACCCAGTGTTATACAGTGACAGACCTGATCCCAGTCCTGTTCCCCAGTCTTATACAGTGACAGATCTGTTCCCAGTCCTGTAACCCACTATTATACAGTGACAGACTTGTTCCCAGTCCTGTACCCCAGTGTTATGCAGTGATGACCTGTTCCCAGTCCGGTACCCCAGTGTTATACAGTGACAGACATGTTCACAGTGCTGTACGCCAGTGCTATACAGTGACAGACCTGTCCCCAGTCCTGTACCCCAAGAGTTATACAGTGGCAGACCTGTCACCAGTCCTGTACCCCAGTGGTATACAGTGACAGACCTGTTCCCAGTCCTATACCCCAGTGTTGTACAGTGACGACCTGTTCCCAGTCCTGTTTCCCTGTGTTATACAGTGACAGAGCTGTCCCCCATCCTGTACCACAGTGTTATACAGAGACAGACCTGTCCCCAATCTTGTACCCCAGTGTTATACAGTGACAGACTTGTCTCCAGTGCTGTTCCCCATGTTATACAGTGACAGAGCTGTTCCCTGTCCTGTACCCCAGTGTTATACAGTGACAGACCTGCCTCCAGTCCTGTTCCCAGTGTTATACAGTGACAGACCTGTTCCCAGTACTGTGCTCCAGTGTTATAGAGTGACAGACCTGATCCCCATCCTGTTCCCCAGTGTTATACAGTGACAGATTGTCCCCAATCCTGTCCCCAGTGTTATACAATGACAGAACTGTCCCGATTCCAGCAGCCCAGTGTTATACAGTGACAGACGTGTTCCCAGTCCCGTACGCCAATACTATACAGTAACAGACCTGTCACTAGTCCTGTACCCCAAGAGTTATACAGTGACAGATCTGTCCCGAGTCATGTACCGCAGTGTTATACAGTGATAGACCGGTTCCCAGTCCTATACACCAGTGTTATACAGTGACGACCGGTTCCCA
Source organism: Carcharodon carcharias (assembly GCF_017639515.1). Lineage (NCBI taxonomy): Eukaryota > Metazoa > Chordata > Chondrichthyes > Lamniformes > Lamnidae > Carcharodon > Carcharodon carcharias. Next base: position 116,535,118 of record NC_054474.1, on the reverse strand, counting down.
GTCCTGTTCCACAGTGTTATACAGTAATAGACCTGTTCCCAGACCTGTACCCCAGTGTTAGGCAGTGACAGTCCTGTTCCCAGTCCGCTACACCCGTATTATACAGTGACAGACTTGTTCCCAGTCCTGTACCCCGGTGTTATGCAGTGATGACCTGTTCCCAGTCCGGTACCCCAGTGTTACACAGTGACAGACATGTTCACAGTGCTGTACGCCAGTGCTATACAGTGACAGACCTGTCCCCAGTCCTGTACCCCAAGAGTTATACAGTGGCAGATCTGTTCCCAGTCCTGTTCCCCTGTGTTATACAGTGACAGACCTGTTCCAAGTGCTGTACCCCAGTGTTATACAGTGATGACTTGTTCCCAGGCCAGTACGCCAGTGTTATACAGTGACAGACCCGTCCCCAGTCCTGTACCCCAGTGGTATACAGTGACAGACCTGATCGCAGTCCTGCACCCCAGTGTTATACAGTGAGAGACCTGTTCCTAGTCATGAACCCCAGTGTAATACATGACGCCAGTCCTGTAACCCAGTGCTATACAGAGACAGACCTGTCCCAAATCTTGTACCCCAGTGTTATACAGTGACAGACTTGTCTCCAGTGCAGTTCCCCATGTTATACAGTGACAGAGCTGTTCCCAGTCCTGTACACCAGTGTTACACAGTGACAGACCTGTCCCCAGCCCTGTACCCCAAGAGTTATACAGTGACAGAACTGTCCCGAGTCCTGTACCCCAGTGTTATACAGTGTCAGACCTCTCCCCAGTCCTATACCCCGGTGTTATACAGTCACGACCTGTTCCCATTCCTGTTCCCCAGTGTTATACAGTAACAGACCTGTTCCCAGACAATGACAGACCTTTCTCCAGTGCTGTTCCCTGTGTTATATAGAGACAGACCTGTTCCCAGTGCTGAACCCCAGTGTTATACAGGGACAGACCTGTTCACAGTGCTGTACGCCAGTGTTATACAGTGACAGACCTGTCCCCAGTCCTGTACCCCAAGAGTTATACAGTGACAGACCTGACCCGAGTCCTGTACCCCAGTGTTATACAGTGACAGACCTGTTCCCAACGTTATAGCTCAATGTTATGCAGTGACATACCTGTTTCCAGTCCTATACCCCAGTGTAATACAGTGACGACCTGTTCCCTGTCCTGTTCCCAAGTGTTATACAGTGACAGACCTGTTCCCAAAGCTGTACTCCAGTGCTATACAGTGACAGACCTGTTCACAGTCTTGTTCCCCAGTGTTAGACAGTGACAGACCAGTCACCAGTCCTGTCCCCAGTGTTATACAGTGACAAACCTGTCTCCAGTCCGGTTCAAAGTGTTATACAGTGACATACCAGTTCCCAGTCCTGTGCTCCAGTGTTGTACAGTGACAGATCTGATCCCAGTCCTGTTCACCACTGTTATACAGTGACAGTCCTGTCCCCAGTCCTGTAACCCAGTATTATACAGTAACAGACCTGTCCCCAGTCCTGTACCCCAGTGTTATACAGTGACAAACCTGTCCCCAGTCCTGTACCCAGTGTTATACAGTGACAGACCTGCTCCCAGTTCTGTGCTGCAGTGTTATACAGTGACAGATCTGATCCCAGCCCTTTTCCCCAGTGTTATACAGTGACAGACCTGTCCACAGTCCTGTTCCCAGTGTTATACAGTGACAGAACTGTCCCAAGTCCAGCACCCCAGTGTTATACAGTGACAGACCTGTCCCCAGTCCTGTACCCCAGTGTTATACAGTGACAGAGCTGTCCCCATCCTGTACCACAGTGTTATACAGTGACAGACCTTTCTTCAGTGCTGTTCCCTGTGTTATATAGAGACAGACCTGTTCCCAGTCCTGTACCCCAGTGTTATACAGTGATAGACCTGCCTCCAGTCCTGTTCCCAAGTGTTATAAAGTGACAGACCTGTTCCCAGTCCTGTGCTCCAGTGTTATACAGTGACAGACCTGATCCCAGTCCTGTTCACCTGTGTTGTACAGTGACATACCTGTTCCCAGTCTGGAGCCCCACTGTTATGCAGTGACAGACCTACCCCATCCTGTAACCAGGTATTAAACCGTAACAGACCTGTCCCCAGTCCTGTACCCCAGGGTTATACAGTGACAAACCTGTCCCCAGTACTGTACCCAAGTGTTATACAGTGACAAACCCGTTCCCAGTCCTGTAACCCACTATTATACAGTGACAGACCTGTTCCCAGTCCTGAACCCCAGTGTTATACAGTGACAGACCTGTTGACAGTGCTGCACGTCAGTGTTATACAGTGACAGACCTGTCCCCAGTCCTGTACCCCAGTGTTATACAGTGACAGACTTGTCACCTGTCCTGTAACCAAGTGTTATACAGTGACAGACCTGTCTCCATTCCTGTTCCCCAGTGTTAAACAGTGACAGCCCTGTCACCAGTCCTGTACTCCAGTGTAATACAGTGACAGAACTGTACCGAGTCAAGAACCCCAGTGTTATACAGTGACAGACCTGTCCCCAGCCCTGTACCCCAAGAGTTATACAGTGACAGAACTGTCCCGAGTCCTGTACCCCAGTGTTATACAGTGTCAGACCTGTCCCCAGTCCTATACCCCGGTGTTATACAGTGACGACCTGTTCCCATTCCTGTTCCCCAGTGTTATACAGTAACAGACCTGTTCCCAGACAGTGACGGACCTTTCTCCAGTGCTGTTCCCTGTGTTATATAGAGACAGACCTGTTCCCAGTGCTGTACCCCAGTGTTATACAGGGACAGACCTGTTCACAGTGCTGTACGCCAGTGTTATACAGTGACAGACCTGTCCCCAGTCCTGTACCCCAAGAGTTATACAGTGACAGACCTGACCCGAGTCCTGTACCCCAGTGTTATACAGTGACAGACCTGTTCCCAACGCTATAGCTCAATGTTATGCAGTGACATACCTGTTTCCAGTCCTATACCCCAGTGTAATACAGTGACGACCTGTTCCCTGTCCTGTTCCCAAGTGTTATACAGTGACAGACCTGTTCCCAAAGCTGTACCCCAGTGTAATACAGTGACGACCTGTTCACAGTCCTGTTCCCCAGTGTTATACAGTCACAGACCTGTCTCCAGTCCTGTTCCCCAGTGTTAAACAATGACAGCCCTGTCTCCAGTCCTGTACTCCAGTGTAATACAGTGACAGACCTGTCACCAGTCCTGTCCCCAGTGTTATACAGTGACAGACCTGTCTCCAGTCTGGTTCAAAGTGTTATACAGTGACATACCAGTTCCCAGTCCTGTGCTCCAGTGATGTACAGTGACAGATCTGATCCCAGTCCTGTTCACCACTGTTATACAGTGACAGTCCTGTCCCCAGTCCTGTAACCCAGTATTATACCGTAACAGACCTGTCCCCAGTCCTGTACCCCAGTGTTGTACAGTGACAAACCTGTCCCCAGTCCTGTACCCCAGTGTTATACAGTGACAGACCTGTCACCAGTCCTGTTCCCCAGTTTTATACAGTGGCAGACCTGTCACCAGTCCTGTCCCCAGTGTTATACAGTGACAGACCTGTCTCCAGTCCGGTTCAAAGTGTTATACAGTGACATACCAGTTCCCAGTCCTGTGCTCCAGTGTTGTACAGTGACAGATCTGATCCCAGTCCGGTTCACCACTGTTATACAGTGACAGTCCAGTCCCCAGTCCTGTAACCCAGTATTATAAAGTAACAGACCTGTCCCCAGTCATGTACCCCAGTGTTATACAGTGACAGACCTGTCCACAGTCCTGTTCCCAGTGTTATACAGTGACAGAACTGTTCCCAGTCCTGTACCCCACTATTATACAGTGACAGACTTGTTCCCAGTCCTATACCCCAGTGTTATGCAGTGATGACCTGTTCCCAGTCCGGTACCCCAGTGTTATACAGTGACAGACATGTTCACAGTGCTGTACGCCAGTGCTATACAGTGACAGACCTGTCCCCAGTCCTGTACCCCAAGAGTTATGCAGTGGCAGACCTGTCACCAGTCCTGTACCCCAGTGTTATACAGTGACAGACCTGTTCCCAGTCCTATACCCCAGTGTTGTACAGTGACGACCTGTTCCCAGTCCTGTTTCCCTGTGTTATACAGTGACAGACCTGTTCCAAGTGCTGTACCCCAGTGTTATACAGTGATGACCTGTTCCCAGGCCTGTACGCCAGTGTTATACAGTGACAGACCCGTCCCCAGTCCTGTACCCCAGTGGTATACAGTGACAGACCTGATCGCAGTCCTGTACCCCAGTGTTATACAGTGAGAGACCTGTTCCCAGTCCTGTACCCCAGTATTATATAGTGACAGAGCTGTCCCCATCCTGTACCACAGTGTTATACAGAGACAGACCTGTCCCCAATCTTGTACCCCAGTGTTATACAGTGACAGACCTTTCTCCAGTGCTGTTCACCGGGTTATACAGAGACAGACCTGTTCCCAGTCCTGTACCCCAGTGTTATACAGTGATGGACCTTCCTCTAGTCCTGTTCCCAGTGTTATACGGTGAAAGACCTGTTCCCAGTCCTGTGCTCCAGTGTTATACAGTGACAGACCTGTTCCCAGTCCTGTACCCCAGTGTTACACAGTGACAGACCTGCCTCCAGTCCTGTTCCCAGTGTTATACAGTGACAGACCTGCTCCCAGTCCTGTACTCCAGTGTAATACAGTGACAGAACTGTACCGAGTCAAGAACCCCAGTGTTATACAGTGACAGTCCTGTCCCCAGTCCTGTAACCCAGTATTATACAGTAACAGACCTGTCCCCAGTCCTGTACCCCAGTGTTATACAGTGACAAACCTGTCCCCAGTCCTGTACCCCAATGTTATACAGTGACAGACCTGCTCCCATGCCTGTGCTGCAGTGTTATACAGTGACAGACCTGATCCCAGTCCTGTTCACCTGTGTTATACAGTGACATACCTGTTCCCAGTCTGGAGCCCCACTGTTATGCAGTGACAGACCTACCCCATCCTGTAACCAGGTATTAAACAGTAACAGACCTGTCCCCAGTCCTGTACCCCAGTGGTATACAGTGACAAACCTGTCCCCAGTACTGAACCCAAGTGTTATACAGTGACAAACCTGTTCCCAGTCCTGTAACCCACTATTATACAGTGACAGACCTGTTCCCAGTCCTGAACCCCAGTGTTATATAGTGACAGACCTGTCCCCAGTCCTGTACCCCAGTGGTATACAGTGACAAACCTGTCCCCAGTACTGTACCCAAGTGTTATACAGTGACAAACCAGTTCCCAGTCCTGTAACCCACTATTATACAGTGACAGACCTGTTCCCAGTCCTGAACCCCAGTGTTATACAGTGACAGACCTGTTCACAGTGCTGCATGCCAGTGTTATACAGTGACAGACCTGTCCCCAGTCCTGTACCCCAGTGTTATACAGTGACAGACTTGTCACCTGTCCTGTAACCAAGTGTTATACAGTGACAGACCTGTCTCCAGTCCTGTTCCCCAGTGTTAAACAGTGACAGCGCTGTCTCCAGTCCTGTACTCCATTGTAATACAGTGACAGAACTGTACCGAGTCAAGAACCCCAGTGTTATACAGTGACAGACCTGTCCCCAGTCCTGTACACCAGTGTTATACAGTGACAGACCTGTCCCCAGCCCTGTACCCCAAGAGTTATACAGTGACAGAACGGTCCCGAGTCCTGTACCCCAGTGTTATACAGTGTCAGACCTGTCCCCAGTCCTATACCCCGGTGTTATACAGTCACGACCTGTTCCCCAGTGTTATACAGTAACAGACCTGTTCCCAGACAGTGACAGACCTTTCTCCAGTGCTGTTCCCTGTGTTATATAGTGACAGACCTGTTCCCAGTGCTGTACCCCAGTGTTATACAGGGACAGACCTGTTCACAGTTCTGTACGCCAGTGTTATACAATGACAGACCTGTCCCCAGTCCTGTACCCCAAGAGTTATACAGTGACAGACCTGACCCGAGTCCTGTACCCCAGTGTTATACAGTGACAGACCTGTTCCCAACGTTATAGCTCAATGTTATGCAGTGACATACCTGTTTCCAGTCCTATACCCCAGTGTAATACAGTGACGACCTGTTCCCTGTCCTGTTCCCAAGTGTTATACAGTGACAGACCTGTTCCCAAATCTGTACACCAGTGCTATACAGTGACAGACCTGTTCACAGTCCTGTTGCCCAGTGTTATACAGTGACAGACCTGTCACCAGTCCTGTCCCCAGTGTTATACAGTGACATACCAGTTCCCAGTCCTGTGCTCCAGTGTTGTACAGTGACAGATCTGATCCCAGTCCTGTTCATCACTGTTATACAGTGACAGTCCAGTCCCCAGTCCTGTAACCCAGTATTATAAAGTAACAGACCTGTCCCCAGTCCTGTACCCCAGTGTTCTTCAGTGACAAACCTGTCCCCAGTCCTGTACCCCAGTGTTATACAGTGACAGACCTGCTCCCAGTCCTGTGCTGCAGTGTTATACAGTGACAGATCAGATCCCAGCCCTGTTCTCCAGTGTTATACAGTGACAGACCTGACCACAGTCCTGTTCAAAGTGTTATACAGTGACAGAACTGTTCCCAGTCCTGTACCCCAGTGTTATGCAGTGATGACCTGTTCCCAGTCCGGTACGCCAGTGTTATACAGTGACAGACATGTTCACAGTGCTGTACCCCAGTGCTATACAGTGACAGACCTGTCCCCAGTTCTGTACCCCAAGAGTTATACAGTGGCAGACCTGTCACCAGTCCTGTACCCCAGTGTTATACATTGACAGACCTGTTCCCAGTCCTATACCCCAGTGTTGTACAGTGACGACCTGTTCCCAGTCCTGTTTTCCTGTGTTATACAGTGACAGACCTGTTCCAAGTGCTGTACCCCAGTGTTATACAGTGATAACCTGTTCCCAGGCCTGTACGCCAGTGTTATACAGTGACAGACCCGTCCCCAGTCCTGTACCCCAGTGGTATACAGTGACAGACCTGATCGCAGTCCTGTACCCCAGTGTTATACAGTGAGAGACCTGTTCCCAGTCCTGTACCCCAATATGATATAGTGACAGAGCTGTCCCCCATCCTGTACCACAGTGTTATACAGAGACAGACCTGTCCCCAATCTTGTACCCCAGTGTTATACAGTGACAGACCTTTCTCCAGTGCTGTTCACCGGGTTATACAGAGACAGACCTGTTCCCAGACCTGTACCCCAGTGTTATACAGTGATGGACCTTCCTCCAGTCCTGTTCCCAGTGTTATACGGTGAGAGACCTGTTCCCAGTCCTGTGCTCCACTGTTATACAGTGACAGACCTGTTCCCAGTCCTGTACCCCAGTGTTACACAGTGACAGACCTGCCTCCAGTCCTGTTCCCAGTGTTATACAGTGACAGACCTGCTCCCAGTCCTGTACTCCAGTGTAATACAGTGACAGAACTGTACCGAGTCAAGAACCCCAGTGTTATACAGTGACAGACCTGTCCCCAGTCCTGTACACCAGTGTTATACAGTGACAGACCTGTCCCCAGCCCTGTGCCCCAAGAGTTGTACAGTGACAGAACGGCCCCGAGTCCTGTCCCCAGTGTTATACAGTGACAGACCTGTCTCCAGTCCAGTTCAAAGTGTTATACAGTGACATACCAGTTCCCAGTCCTGTGCTCCAGTGTTGTACAGTGACAGATCTGATCCCAGTCCTGTTCACCACTGTTATACAGTGACAGTCCTGTCCCCAGTCCTGTAACCCAGTATTATACAGTAACAGACCTGACCCCAGTCCTGTACCCCAGTGTTATACAGTGACAAACCTGTCCCCAGTCCTGTACCCAGTGTTATACAGTGACAGACCTGCTCCCAGTCTTGTGCTGCAGTGTTATACAGTGACAGATCTGATCCCAGCCCTGTTCCCCAGTGTTATACAGTGACAGACCTGTCCACAGTCCTGTTCCCAGTGTTATACAGTGACAGAACTGTCCCAAGTCCAGCACCCCAGTGTCATACAGTGACAGACCTGTCCCCAGTCCTGCACCCCAGTGTTATACAGTGACAGAGCTGTCCCCCATCCTGTACCACAGTGTTATACAGTGACAGACCTTTCTTCAGTGCTGTTCCCTGTGTTATATAGAGACAGACCTGTTCCCAGTCCTGTACCCCAGTGTTATACAGTGATAGACCTGCCTCCAGTCCTGTTCCCAAGTGTTATAAAGTGACAGACCTGTTCCCAGTCCTGTGCTCCAGTGTTATATAGTGACAGACCTGATCCCAGTCCTGTTCACCTGTGTTATACAGTGACATACCTGTTCCCAGTCTGGAGCCCCACTGTTATGCAGTGACAGACCTACCCCATCCTGTAACCAGGTATTAAACAGGAACAGACCTGTCCCCAGTCCTGTACCCCAGGGTTATACAGTGACAAACCTGTCCCCAGTACTGTACCCAAGTGTTATACAGTGACAAACCAGTTCCCAGTCCTGTAACCCACTATTATACAGTGACAGACCTGTTCCCAGTCCTGAACCCCAGTGTTATACAGTGACAGACCTGTTCACAGTGCTGCACGCCAGTGTTATACAGTGACAGACCTGTCCCCAGTCCTGTACCCCAGTGTTATACAGTGACAGACTTGTCACCTGTCCTGTAACCAACTGTTATACAGTGACAGACCTGTCACCAGTCCTGTCCCCAGTGTTATACAGTGACATACCAGTTCCCAGTCTTGTGCTCCAGTGTTGTACAGTGACAGATCTGATCCCAGTCCTGTTCATCACTGTTATACAGTGACAGTCCAGTCCCCAGTCCTGTAACCCAGTATTATAAAGTAACAGACCTGTCCCCAGTCCTGTACCCCAGTGTTATACAGTGACAAACCTGTCCCCAGTCCTGTACCCCAGTGTTATACAGTGACAGACCTGCTCCCAGTCCTGTGCTGCAGTGTTATACAGTGACAGATCAGATCCCAGCCCTGTTCCCCAGTGTTATACAGTGACAGACCTGACCACAGTCCTGTTCAAAGTGTTATACAGTGACAGAACTGTTCCCAGTCCTGTACCCCACTATTATACAGTGACAGACTTGTTCCCAGTCCTGTACCCCAGTGTTATGCAGTGATGACCTGTTCCCAGTCCGGTATGCCAGTGTTATACAGTGACAGACATGTTCACAGTGCTGTACCCCAGTGCTATACAGTGACAGACCTGTCCCCAGTTCTGTACCCCAAGAGTTATACAGTGGCAGACCTGTCACCAGTCCTGTACCCCAGTGTTATACATTGACAGACCCGTTCCCAGTCCTATACCCCAGTGTTGTACAGTGACGACCTGTTCCCAGTCCTGTTTCCCTGTGTTATACAGTGACAGACCTGTTCCAAGTGCTGTACCCCAGTGTTATACAGTGATAACCTGTTCCCAGGCCTGTACGCCAGTGTTATACAGTGACAGACCCGTCCCCAGTCCTGTACCCCAGTGGTATACAGTGACAGACCTGATCGCAGTCCTGTACCCCAGTGTTATACAGTGAGAGACCTGTTCCCAGTCCTGTACCCCAATATGATATAGTGACAGAGCTGTCCCCCATCCTGTACCACAGTGTTATACAGAGACAGACCTGTCCCCAATCTTGTACCCCAGTGTTATACAGTGACAGACCTTTCTCCAGTGCTGTTCACCGGGTTATACAGAGACAGACCTGTTCCCAGACCTGTACCCCAGTGTTATACAGTGATGGACCTTCCTCCAGTCCTGTTCCCAGTGTTATACGGTGAGAGACCTGTTCCCAGTCCTGTGCTCCACTGTTATACAGTGACAGACCTGTTCCCAGTCCTGTACCCCAGTGTTACACAGTGACAGACCTGCCTCCAGTCCTGTTCCCAGTGTTATACAGTGACAGACCTGCTCCCAGTCCTGTACTCCAGTGTAATACAGTGACAGAACTGTACCGAGTCAAGAACCCCAGTGTTATACAGTGACAGACCTGTCCCCAGTCCTGTACACCAGTGTTATACAGTGACAGACCTGTCCCCAGCCCTGTGCCCCAAGAGTTGTACAGTGACAGAACGGCCCCGAGTCCTGTCCCCAGTGTTATACAGTGACAGACCTGTCTCCAGTCCAGTTCAAAGTGTTATACAGTGACATACCAGTTCCCAGTCCTGTGCTCCAGTGTTGTACAGTGACAGATCTGATCCCAGTCCTGTTCACCACTGTTATACAGTGACAGTCCTGTCCCCAGTCCTGTAACCCAGTATTATACAGTAACAGACCTGACCCCAGTCCTGTACCCCAGTGTTATACAGTGACAAACCTGTCCCCAGTCCTGTACCCAGTGTTATACAGTGACAGACCTGCTCCCAGTCCTGTGCTGCAGTGTTATACAGTGACAGATCTGATCCCAGCCCTGTTCCCCAGTGTTATACAGTGACAGACCTGTCCACAGTCCTGTTCCCAGTGTTATACAGTGACAGAACTGTCCCAAGTCCAGCACCCCAGTGTCATACAGTGACAGACCTGTCCCCAGTCCTGTACCCCAGTGTTATACAGTGACAGAGCTGTCCCCCATCCTGTACCACAGTGTTATACAGTGACAGACCTTTCTTCAGTGCTGTTCCCTGTGTTATATAGAGACAGACCTGTTCCCAGTCCTGTACCCCAGTGTTATACAGTGATAGACCTGCCTCCAGTCCTGTTCCCAAGTGTTATAAAGTGACAGACCTGTTCCCAGTCCTGTGCTCCAGTGTTATATAGTGACAGACCTGATCCCAGTCCTGTTCACCTGTGTTATACAGTGACATACCTGTTCCCAGTCTGGAGCCCCACTGTTATGCAGTGACAGACCTACCCCATCCTGTAACCAGGTATTAAACAGGAACAGACCTGTCCCCAGTCCTGTACCCCAGGGTTATACAGTGACAAACCTGTCCCCAGTACTGTACCCAAGTGTTATACAGTGACAAACCAGTTCCCAGTCCTGTAACCCACTATTATACAGTGACAGACCTGTTCCCAGTCCTGAACCCCAGTGTTATACAGTGACAGACCTGTTCACAGTGCTGCACGCCAGTGTTATACAGTGACAGACCTGTCCCCAGTCCTGTACCCCAGTGTTATACAGTGACAGACTTGTCACCTGTCCTGTAACCAACTGTTATACAGTGACAGACCTGTCTCCATTCCTGTTCCCCAGTGTTAAACAGTGACAGCCCTGTCTCCAGTCCTGTACTCCAGTGTAATACAGTGACAGAACTGTACCGAGTCAAGAACCCCAGTGTTATAAAGTGACAGACCTGTCCCCAGTCCTGTACACCAGTGTTATACAGTGACAGACCTGTCCCCAGCCCTGTACCCCAAGAGTTATACAGTGACAGAACTGTCCCGAGTCCTGTACCCCAGTGTTATACAGTGTCAGACCTCTCCCCAGTCCTATACCCCGGTGTTATACAGTCACGACCTGTTCCCATTCCTGTTCCCCAGTGTTATACAGTAACAGACCTGTTCCCAGACTGTGACAGACCTTTCTCCAGTGCTGTTCCCTGTGTTATATAGAGACAGACCTGTTCCCAGTGCTGAACCCCAGTGTTATACAGGGACAGACCTGTTCACAGTGCTGTACGCCAGTGTTATACAGTGACAGACCTGTCCCCAGTCCTGTACCCCAAGAGTTATACAGTGACAGACCTGACCCGAGTCCTGTACCCCAGTGTTATACAGTGACAGACCTGCTCCCAACGCTATAGCTCAATGTTATGCAGTGACATACCTGTTTCCAGTCCTATACCCCAGTGTAATACAGTGACGACCTGTTCCCTCTCCTGTTCCCAAGTGTTATACAGTCACAGACCTGTCTCCAGTCCTGTTCCCCAGTGTTAAACAATGACAGCCCTGTCTCCAGTCCTGTACTCCAGTGTAATACAGTGACAGACCTGTCACCAGTCCTGTCCCCAGTGTTATACAGTGACAGACCTGTCTCCAGTCTGGTTCAAAGTGTTATACAGTGACATACCAGTTCCCAGTCCTGTGCTCCAGTGTTGTACAGTGACAGATCTGATCCCAGTCCTGTTCATCACTGTTATACAGTGACAGTCCAGTCCCCAGTCCTGTAACCCAGTATTATAAAGTAACAGACCTGTCCCCAGTCATGTACCCCAGTGTTATACAGTGACAGACCTGTCCACAGTCCTGTTCCCAGTGTTATACAGAGACAGACTTGTCACCTGTCCTGTAACCAACTGTTATACAGTGACAGACCTGTCTCCATTCCTGTTCCCCAGTGTTAAACAGTGACAGCCCTGTCTCCAGTCCTGTACTCCAGTGTAATACAGTGACAGAACTGTACCGAGTCAAGAACCCCAGTGTTATAAAGTGACAGACCTGTCCCCAGTCCTGTACACCAGTGTTATACAGTGACAGACCTGTCCCCAGCCCTGTACCCCAAGAGTTATACAGTGACAGAACTGTCCCGAGTCCTGTACCCCAGTGTTATACAGTGTCAGACCTCTCCCCAGTCCTATACCCCGGTGTTATACAGTCACGACCTGTTCCCATTCCTGTTCCCCAGTGTTATACAGTAACAGACCTGTTCCCAGACAGTGACAGACCTTTCTCCAGTGCTGTTCCCTGTGTTATATAGAGACAGACCTGTTCCCAGTGCTGAACCCCAGTGTTATACAGGGACAGATCTGTTCACAGTGCTGTACGCCAGTGTTATACAGTGACAGACCTGTCCCCAGTCCTGTACCCCAAGAGTTATACAGTGACAGACCTGACCCGAGTCCTGTACCCCAGTGTTATACAGTGACAGACCTGCTCCCAACGCTATAGCTCAATGTTATGCAGTGACATACCTGTTTCCAGTCCTATACCCCAGTGTAATACAGTGACGACCTGTTCCCTCTCCTGTTCCCAAGTGTTATACAGTCACAGACCTGTCTCCAGTCCTGTTCCCCAGTGTTAAACAATGACAGCCCTGTCTCCAGTCCTGTACTCCAGTGTAATACAGTGACAGACCTGTCACCAGTCCTGTCCCCAGTGTTATACAGTGACAGACCTGTCTCCAGTCTGGTTCAAAGTGTTATACAGTGACATACCAGTTCCCAGTCCTGTGCTCCAGTGTTGTACAGTGACAGATCTGATCCCAGTCCTGTTCATCACTGTTATACAGTGACAGTCCAGTCCCCAGTCCTGTAACCCAGTATTATAAAGTAACAGACCTGTCCCCAGTCATGTACCCCAGTGTTATACAGTGACAGACCTGTCCACAGTCCTGTTCCCAGTGTTATACAGTGACAGAACTGTTCCCAGTCCTGTACCCCACTATTATACAGTGACAGACCTGTCTCCATTCCTGTTCCCCAGTGTTAAACAGTGACAGCCCTGTCTCCAGTCCTGTACTCCAGTGTAATACAGTGACAGAACTGTACCGAGTCAAGAACCCCAGTGTTATAAAGTGACAGACCTGTCCCCAGTCCTGTACACCAGTGTTATACAGTGACAGACCTGTCCCCAGCCCTGTACCCCAAGAGTTATACAGTGACAGAACTGTCCCGAGTCCTGTACCCCAGTGTTATACAGTGTCAGACCTCTCCCCAGTCCTTGTTCCCAGTCCTATACCCCAGTGTTATGCAGTGATGACCTGTTCCCAGTCCGGTACCCCAGTGTTATACAGTGACAGACATGTTCACAGTGCTGTACGCCAGTGCTATACAGTGACAGACCTGTCCCCAGTCCTGTACCCCAAGAGTTATGCAGTGGCAGACCTGTCACCAGTCCTGTACCCCAGTGTTATACAGTGACAGACCTGTTCCCAGTCCTATACCCCAGTGTTGTACAGTGACGACCTGTTCCCAGTCCTGTTTCCCTGTGTTATACAGTGACAGACCTGTTCCAAGTGCTGTACCCCACTGTTATACAGTGATGACCTGTTCCCAGGCCTGTACGCCAGTGTTATACAGTGACAGACCCGTCCCCAGTCCTGTACCCCAGTGGTATACAGTGACAGACCTGATCGCAGTCCTGTACCCCAGTGTTATACAGTGAGAGACCTGTTCCCAGTCCTGTACCCCAGTATTATATAGTGACAGAGCTGTCCCCATCCTGTACCACAGTGTTATACAGAGACAGACCTGTCCCCAATCTTGTACCCCAGTGTTATACAGTGACAGACCTTTCTCCAGTGCTGTTCACCGGGTTATACAGAGACAGACCTGTTCCCAGTCCTGTACCCCAGTGTTATACAGTGATGGACCTTCCTCTAGTCCTGTTCCCAGTGTTATACGGTGAGAGACCTGTTCCCAGTCCTGTGCTCCAGTGTTATACAGTGACAGACCTGTTCCCAGTCCTGTACCCCAGTGTTACACAGTGACAGACCTGCCTCCAGTCCTGTTCCCAGTGTTATACAGTGACAGACCTGCTCCCAGTCCTGTACTCCAGTGTAATACAGTGACAGAACTGTACCGAGTCAAGAACCCCAGTGTTATACAGTGACAGTCCTGTCCCCAGTCCTGTAACCCAGTATTATACAGTAACAGACCAGTCCCCAGTCCTGTACCCCAGTGTTATACAGTGACAAACCTGTCCCCAGTCCTGTACCCCAGTGTTATACAGTGACAGACCTGCTCCCATGCCTGTGCTGCAGTGTTATACAGTGACAGACCTGATCCCAGTCCTGTTCACCTGTGTTATACAGTGACATACCTGTTCCCAGTCTGGAGCCCCACTGTTATGCAGTGACAGACCTACCCCATCCTGTAACCAGGTATTAAACAGTAACAGACCTGTCCCCAGTCCTGTACCCCAGTGTTATACAGTGACAAACCTGTCCCCAGTACTGAACCCAAGTGTTATACAGTGACAAACCTGTTCCCAGTCCTGTAACCCACTATTATACAGTGACAGACCTGTTCCCAGTCCTGAACCCCAGTGTTATATAGTGACAGACCTGTCCCCAGTCCTGTACCCCAGTGGTATACAGTGACAAACCTGTCCCCAGTACTGTACCCAAGTGTTATACAGTGACAAACCAGTTCCCAGTCCTGTAACCCACTATTATACAGTGACAGACCTGTTCCCAGTCCTGAACCCCAGTGTTATACAGTGACAGACCTGTTCACAGTGCTGCACGCCAGTGTTATACAGTGACAGACCTGTCCCCAGTCCTGTACCCCAGTGTTATACAGTGACAGACTTGTCACCTGTCCTGTAACCAAGTGTTATACAGTGACAGACCTGTCTCCAGTCCTGTTCCCCAGTGTTAAACAGTGACAGCGCTGTCTCCAGTCCTGTACTCCATTGTAATACAGTGACAGAACTGTACCGAGTCAAGAACCCCAGTGTTATACAGTGACAGACCTGTCCCCAGTCCTGTACACCAGTGTTATACAATGACAGACCTGTCCCCAGCCCTGTACCCCAAGAGTTATACAGTGACAGAACGGTCCCGAGTCCTGTACCCCAGTGTTATACAGTGTCAGACCTGTCCCCAGTCCTATACCCCGGTGTTATACAGTCACGACCTGTTCCCCAGTGTTATACAGTAACAGACCTGTTCCCAGACAGTGACAGACCTTTCTCCAGTGCTGTTCCCTGTGTTATATAGAGACAGACCTGTTCCCAGTGCTGTACCCCAGTGTTATACAGGGACAGACCTGTTCACAGTGCTGTACGCCAGTGTTATACAATGACAGACCTGTCCCCAGTCCTGTACCCCAAGAGGTATACAGTGACAGACCTGACCCGAGTCCTGTACCCCAGTGTTATACAGTGACAGACCTGTTCCCAACGTTATAGCTCAATGTTATGCAGTGACATACCTGTTTCCAGTCCTATACCCCAGTGTAATACAGTGACGACCTGTTCCCTGTCCTGTTCCCAAGTGTTATACAGTGACAGACCTGTTCCCAAATCTGTACACCAGTGCTATACAGTGACAGACCTGTTCACAGTCCTGTTGCCCAGTGTTATACAGTGACAGACCTGTCACCAGTCCTGTCCCCAGTGTTATACAGTGACATACCAGTTCCCAGTCCTGTGCTCCAGTGTTGTACAGTGACAGATCTGATCCCAGTCCTGTTCACCACTGTTATACAGTGACAGTCCAGTCCCCAGTCCTGTAACCCAGTATTATAAAGTAACAGACCTGTCCCCAGTCCTGTACCCCAGTGTTCTTCAGTGACAAACCTGTCCCCAGTCCAGTACCCCAGTGTTATACAGTGACAGACCTGCTCCCAGTCCTGTGCTGCAGTGTTATACAGTGACAGATCAGATCCCAGCCCTGTTCCCCAGTGTTATACAGTGACAGACCTGACCACAGTCCTGTTCAAAGTGTTATACAGTGACAGAACTGTTCCCAGTCCTGTACCCCACTATTATACAGTGACAGACTTGTTCCCAGTCCTGTACCCCAGTGTTATGCAGTGATGACCTGTTCCCAGTCCGGTACGCCAGTGTTATACAGTGACAGACATGTTCACAGTGCTGTACCCCAGTGCTATACAGTGACAGACCTGTCCCCAGTTCTGTACCCCAAGAGTTATACAGTGGCAGACCTGTCACCAGTCCTGTACCCCAGTGTTATACATTGACAGACCTGTTCCCAGTCCTATACCCCAGTGTTGTACAGTGACGACCTGTTCCCAGTCCTGTTTCCCTGTGTTATACAGTGACAGACCTGTTCCAAGTGCTGTACCCCAGTGTTATACAGTGATAACCTGTTCCCAGGCCTGTACGCCAGTGTTATACAGTGACAGACCCGTCCCCAGTCCTGTACCCCAGTGGTATACAGTGACAGACCTGATCGCAGTCCTGTACCCCAGTGTTATACAGTGAGAGACCTGTTCCCAGTCCTGTACCCCAATATGATATAGTGACAGAGCTGTCCCCCATCCTGTACCACAGTGTTATACAGAGACAGACCTGTCCCCAATCTTGTACCCCAGTGTTATACAGTGACAGACCTTTCTCCAGTGCTGTTCACCGGGTTATACAGAGACAGACCTGTTCCCAGACCTGTACCCCAGTGTTATACAGTGATGGACCTTCCTCCAGTCCTGTTCCCAGTGTTATACGGTGAGAGACCTGTTCCCAGTCCTGTGCTCCACTGTTATACAGTGACAGACCTGTTCCCAGTCCTGTACCCCAGTGTTACACAGTGACAGACCTGCCTCCAGTCCTGTTCCCAGTGTTATACAGTGACAGACCTGCTCCCAGTCCTGTACTCCAGTGTAATACAGTGACAGAACTGTACCGAGTCAAGAACCCCAGTGTTATACAGTGACAGACCTGTCCCCAGTCCTGTACACCAGTGTTATACAGTGACAGACCTGTCCCCAGCCCTGTGCCCCAAGAGTTGTACAGTGACAGAACGGCCCCGAGTCCTGTCCCCAGTGTTATACAGTGACAGACCTGTCTCCAGTCCAGTTCAAAGTGTTATACAGTGACATACCAGTTCCCAGTCCTGTGCTCCAGTGTTGTACAGTGACAGATCTGATCCCAGTCCTGTTCACCACTGTTATACAGTGACAGTCCTGTCCCCAGTCCTGTAACCCAGTATTATACAGTAACAGACCTGACCCCAGTCCTGTACCCCAGTGTTATACAGTGACAAACCTGTCCCCAGTCCTGTACCCAGTGTTATACAGTGACAGACCTGCTCCCAGTCCTGTGCTGCAGTGTTATACAGTGACAGATCTGATCCCAGCCCTGTTCCCCAGTGTTATACAGTGACAGACCTGTCCACAGTCCTGTTCCCAGTGTTATACAGTGACAGAACTGTCCCAAGTCCAGCACCCCAGTGTCATACAGTGACAGACCTGTCCCCAGTCCTGTACCCCAGTGTTATACAGTGACAGAGCTGTCCCCCATCCTGTACCACAGTGTTATACAGTGACAGACCTTTCTTCAGTGCTGTTCCCTGTGTTATATAGAGACAGACCTGTTCCCAGTCCTGTACCCCAGTGTTATACAGTGATAGACCTGCCTCCAGTCCTGTTCCCAAGTGTTATAAAGTGACAGACCTGTTCCCAGTCCTGTGCTCCAGTGTTATACAGTGACAGACCTGATCCCAGTCTGGAGCCCCACTGTTATGCAGTGACAGACCTACCCCATCCTGTAACCAGGTATTAAACAGGAACAGACCTGTCCCCAGTCCTGTACCCCAGGGTTATACAGTGACAAACCTGTCCCCAGTCCTGTAACCCACTATTATACAGTGACAGACCTGTTCCCAGTCCTGAACCCCAGTGTTATACAGTGACAGACCTGTTCACAGTGCTGCACGCCAGTGTTATACAGTGACAGACCTGTCCCCAGTCCTGTACCCCAGTGTTATACAGTGACAGACTTGTCACCTGTCCTGTAACCAACTGTTATACAGTGACAGACCTGTCTCCATTCCTGTTCCCCAGTGTTAAACAGTGACAGCCCTGTCTCCAGTCCTGTACTCCAGTGTAATACAGTGACAGAACTGTACCGAGTCAAGAACCCCAGTGTTATAAAGTGACAGACCTGTCCCCAGTCCTGTACACCAGTGTTATACAGTGACAGACCTGTCCCCAGCCCTGTACCCCAAGAGTTATACAGTGACAGAACTGTCCCGAGTCCTGTACCCCAGTGTTATACAGTGTCAGACCTCTCCCCAGTCCTATACCCCGGTGTTATACAGTCACGACCTGTTCCCATTCCTGTTCCCCAGTGTTATACAGTAACAGACCTGTTCCCAGACTGTGACAGACCTTTCTCCAGTGCTGTTCCCTGTGTTATATAGAGACAGACCTGTTCCCAGTGCTGAACCCCAGTGTTATACAGGGACAGACCTGTTCACAGTGCTGTACGCCAGTGTTATACAGTGACAGACCTGTCCCCAGTCCTGTACCCCAAGAGTTATACAGTGACAGACCTGACCCGAGTCCTGTACCCCAGTGTTATACAGTGACAGACCTGCTCCCAACGCTATAGCTCAATGTTATGCAGTGACATACCTGTTTCCAGTCCTATACCCCAGTGTAATACAGTGACGACCTGTTCCCTCTCCTGTTCCCAAGTGTTATACAGTCACAGACCTGTCTCCAGTCCTGTTCCCCAGTGTTAAACAATGACAGCCCTGTCTCCAGTCCTGTACTCCAGTGTAATACAGTGACAGACCTGTCACCAGTCCTGTCCCCAGTGTTATACAGTGACAGACCTGTCTCCAGTCTGGTTCAAAGTGTTATACAGTGACATACCAGTTCCCAGTCCTGTGCTCCAGTGTTGTACAGTGACAGATCTGATCCCAGTCCTGTTCATCACTGTTATACAGTGACAGTCCAGTCCCCAGTCCTGTAACCCAGTATTATAAAGTAACAGACCTGTCCCCAGTCATGTACCCCAGTGTTATACAGTGACAGACCTGTCCACAGTCCTGTTCCCAGTGTTATACAGTGACAGAACTGTTCCCAGTCCTGTACCCCACTATTATACAGTGACAGACCTGTCTCCATTCCTGTTCCCCAGTGTTAAACAGTGACAGCCCTGTCTCCAGTCCTGTACTCCAGTGTTATACAGTGACAGAGCTGTCCCCCATCCTGTACCACAGTGTTATACAGTGACAGACCTTTCTCCAGTGCTGTTCCCTGTGTTATATAGAGACAGACCTGTTCCCAGTCCTGTACCCCAATGTTATACAGTGATAGACCTGCCTCCAGTCCTGATCGCCAGTGTTATAAAGTGACAGACCTGTTCCCAGTCCTGTGCTCCAGTGTTATACAGTGACAGACCTGATCCCTGTCCTGTTCACCTGTGTTATACAGTGACATACCTGTTCCCAGTCTGCAGACCCAATGTTATGCAGTGACAGACCTACCCCATCCTGTAACCAGGTATTAAACAGAAACAGACCTGTCCCCAGTCCTGTACCCCAGTGTTATCCAGTGACAAACCTGTCCCCAGTACTGTACCCAAGTGTTATACAGTGACAAACCTGTTCCCAGTCCTGTAACCCACTATTACACAGTGACAGACCTGTTCCCAGTCCTGAACCCCAGTTTTATATAGTGACAGACCTGTTCCCAGGCCTGTACGCCAGTGTTATACAGTGACAGACCCGTCCCCAGTCCTGTACCCCAGTGGTATACAGTGACAGACCTGATCGCAGTCCTGTACCCCAGTGTTATACAGTGAGTGACCTGTTCCCAGTCCTGTACCCCAGTATTATATAGTGACAGAGCTGTCCCCCATCCTGTACCACAGTGTTATACAGAGACAGACCTGTCCCCAATCTTGTACCCCAGTGTTATACCATGACAGACCTTTCTCCAGTGTTGTTCACCGGGTTATACAGAGACAGACCTGTTCCCAGTCCTGTACCCCAGTGTTATACAGTGATGGACCTTCCTCCAGTCCTGTTCCCAGTGTTATACGGTGAGAGACCTGTTCCCAGTCCTGTGCTCCACTGTTATACAGTGACAGACCTGTTCCCAGTCCTGTACCCCAGTGTTACACAGTGACAGACCTGCCTCCAGTCCTGTTCCCAGTGTTATACAGTGACAGACCTGCTCCCAGTCCTGTACTCCAGTGTAATACAGTGACAGAACTGTACCGAGTCAAGAACCCCAGTGTTATACAGTGACAGACCTGTCCCCAGTCCTGTACACCAGTGTTATACAGTGACAGACCTGTCCCCAGCCCTGTACCCCAAGAGTTATACAGTGACAGAACTGTCCTGAGTCCTGTACCCCAGTGTTATACAGTGTCAGACCTGTCCCCAGTCCTATACCCCGGTGTTATACAGTGACGACCTGTTCCCATTCCTGTTCCCCCGTGTTATACAGTAACAGACCTGTTCCCAGACAGTGACAGACCTTTCTCCAGTGCTGTTCCCTGTGTTATATAGAGACAGACCTGTTCCCAGTGCTGTACCCCAGTGTCATACAGGGACAGACCTGTTCACAGTGCTGTACGCCAGTGTTATACAGTGACAGACCTGTCCCCAGTCCTGTACCCCAAGAGTTATACAGTGACAGACCTGACCCGAGACCTGTACCCCAGTGTTATACAGTGACAGACCTGTTCCCAACGCTATAGCTCAATGTTATGCAGTGACATACCTGTTTCCAGTCCTATACCCCAGTGTAATACAGTGACGACCTGTTCCCTGTCCTGTTGCCAAGTGTTATACAGTGACAGACCTGTTCCCAAAGCTGTATCCCAGTGCTATACAGTGACAGACCTGTTCACAGTCCTGTTCCCCAGTGTTATACAGTGACAGACCTGTCACCAGTCCTGTCACCAGTGTTATACAGTGACAGACCTGTCTCCAGTCCAGTTCAAAGTATTATACAGTGACATACCAGTTCCCAGTCCTGTGCTCCAGTGTTGTACAGTGACAGATCTGATCCCAGTCCTGTTCACCACTGTTATACAGTGACAGTCCTGTCCCCAGTCCTGTAACCCAGTATTACACAGAAACAGACCTGTCCCTAGTCCTGTAACCCAGTGTTATACAGTGACAGTCCTGTCACCAGACCTGTAACCCAGTATTATACAGTAACAGACCTGTCCCCAGTCCTGTACCCCAGTGTTATACAGTGACAAACCTGTCCCCAGTCCTGTACCCCAATGTTATACAGTGACAGAACTGTCCCAAGTCAGCACCCCAGTGTTATACAGTGACAGACCTGTCCCCAGTCCTGTACCCCAGTGTTATACAGTGACAGAGCTGTCCCCCATCCTGTACCACAGTGTTATACAGTGACAGACCTTTCTCCAGTGCTGTTCCCTGTGTTATATAGAGACAGACCTGTTCCCAGTCCTGTACCCCAATGTTATACAGTGATAGACCTGCCTCCAGTCCTGATCGCCAGTGTTATAAAGTGACAGACCTGTTCCCATTCCTGTGCTCCAGTGTTATACAGTGACAGACCTGATCCCTGTCCTGTTCACCTGTGTTATACAGTGACATAACTGTTCCCAGTCTGCAGACCCAATGTTATGCAGTGACAGACCTACCCCATCCTGTAACCAGGTATTAAACAGAAACAGACCTGTCCCCAGTCCTGTACCCCAGTGTTATACAGTGACAAACCTGTCCCCAATACTGTACCCAAGTGTTATACAGTGACAAACCTGTTCCCAGTCCTGTAACCCACTATTATACAGTGACAGACCTGTTCCCAGTCCTGAACCCCAGTTTTATATAGTGACAGACCTGTTCCCAGGCCTGTACGCCAGTGTTATACAGTGACAGACCCGTCCCCAGTCCTGTACCCCAGTGGTATACAGTGACAGACCTGATCGCAGTCCTGTACCCCAGTGTTATACAGTGAGTGACCTGTTCCCAGTCCTGTACCCCAGTATTATATAGTGACAGAGCTGTCCCCCATCCTGTACCACAGTGTTATACAGAGACAGACCTGTCCCCAATCTTGTACCCCAGTGTTATACCGTGACAGACCTTTCTCCAGTGTTGTTCACCGGGTTATACAGAGACAGACCTGTTCCCAGTCCTGTACCCCAGTGTTATACAGTGATGGACCTTCCTCCAGTCCTGTTCCCAGTGTTATACGGTGAGAGACCTGTTCCCAGTCCTGTGCTCCACTGTTATACAGTGACAGACCTGTTCCCAGTCCTGTACCCCAGTGTTACACAGTGACAGACCTGCCTCCAGTCCTGTTCCCAGTGTTATACAGTGACAGACCTGCTCCCAGTCCTGTACTCCAGTGTAATACAGTGACAGAACTGTACCGAGTCAAGAACCCCAGTGTTATACAGTGACAGACCTGTCCCCAGTCCTGTACACCAGTGTTATACAGTGACAGACCTGTCCCCAGCCCTGTACCCCAAGAGTTATACAGTGACAGAACTGTCCCGAGTCCTGTACCCCAGTGTTATACAGTGTCAGACCTGTCCCCAGTCCTATACCCCGGTGTTATACAGTGACGACCTGTTCCCATTCCTGTTCCCCAGTGTTATACAGTAACAGACCTGTTCCCAGACAGTGACAGACCTTTCTCCAGTGCTGTTCCCTGTGTTATATAGAGACAGACCTGTTCCCAGTGCTGTACCCCAGTGTTATACAGGGACAGACCTGTTCACAGTGCTGTACGCCAGTGTTATACAGTGACAGACCTGTCCCCAGTCCTGTACCCCAAGAGTTATACAGTGACAGACCTGACCCGAGTCCTGTACCCCAGTGTTATACAGTGACAGACCTGTTCCCAACGCTATAGCTCAATGTTATGCAGTGACATACCTGTTTCCAGTCCTATACCCCAGTGTAATACAGTGACGACCTGTTCCCTCTCCTGTTCCCAAGTGTTATACAGTGACAGACCTGTCTCCAGTCCTGTACTCCAGTGTAACACAGTGACAGAACTGTACCGAGTCAAGAACCCCAGTGTTATACAGTGACAGACCTGTCCCCAGTCCTGTACACCAGTGTTATACAGTGACAGACCTGTCCCCAGCCCTGTACCCCAAGAGTTATACAGTGACAGAACTGTCCCGAGTCCTGTACCCCAGTGTTATACAGTGATGGACCTTCCTCCAGTCCTGTTCCCAGTGTTATACGGTGAGAGACCTGTTCCCAGTCCTGTGCTCCACTGTTATACAGTGACAGACCTGTTCCCAGTCCTGTACCCCAGTGTTACACAGTGACAGACCTGCCTCCAGTCCTGTTCCCAGTGTTATACAGTGACAGACCTGCTCCCAGTCCTGTACTCCAGTGTAATACAGTGACAGAACTGTACCGAGTCAAGAACCCCAGTGTTATACAGTGACAGACCTGTCCCCAGCCCTGTACCCCAAGAGTTATACAGTGACAGAACTGTCCCGAGTCCTGTACCCCAGTGTTATACAGTGTCAGACCTCTCCCCAGTCCTATACCCCGGTGTTATACAGTCACGACCTGTTCCCATTCCTGTTCCCCAGTGTTATACAGTAACAGACCTGTTCCCAGACAATGACAGACCTTTCTCCAGTGCTGTTCCCTGTGTTATATAGAGACAGACCTGTTCCCAGTGCTGTACCCAGTGTTATACAGGGACAGACCTGTTCACAGTGCTGTACGCCAGTGTTATACAGTGACAGACCTGTCCCCAGTCCTGTACCCCAAGAGTTATACAGTGACAGACCTGACCCGAGTCCTGTACCCCAGTGTTATACAGTGACAGACCTGTTCCCAACGCTATAGCTCAATGTTATGCAGTGACATACCTGTTTCCAGTCCTATACCCCAGTGTAATACAGTGACGACCTGTTCCCTGTCCTGTTCCCAAGTGTTATACAGTGACAGACCTGTTCCCAAAGCTGTACCCCAGTGCTATACAGTGACAGACCTGTTCACAGTCCTGTTCCCCAGTGTTATACAGTGACAGACCTGTCACCAGTCCTGTCCCCAGTGTTAAACAGTGACAGTCCTGTCCCCAGTCCTGTAACCCAGTATTATACAGTAACAGACCTGTCCCCAGTCCTGTACCCCAGTGTTATACAGTGACAAACCTGTCCCCAGTCCTGTACCCCAGTGTTATACAGTGACAGACCTTTCACCAGTCCTGTAACCCAGTGTTATACAGTGACAGACCTGCTCCCAGTCCTGTGCTGCAGTGTTATACAGTGGCAGATCTGATCCCAGCCCTGTTCCCCAGTGTTATACAGTGACAGACATGTCCACAGTCCTGTTCCCAGTGTTATACAGTGACAGAACTGTCCCAAGTCCAGCACCCCAGTGTTAAACAGTGACAGACCTGTCCCCAGCCCTGTACCCCAAGAGTTATACAGTGACAGAACGGTCCCGAGTCCTGTACCCCAGTGTTATACAGTGTCAGACCTCTCCCCAGTCCTATACCCCGGTGTTATACAGTCACGACCTGTTCCCATTCCTGTTCCCCAGTGTTATACAGTAACAGACCTGTTCCCTGACAATGACAGACCTTTCTCCAGTGCTGTTCCCTGTGTTATATAGAGACAGACCTGTTCCCAGTGCTGAACCCCAGTGTTATACAGGGACAGACCTGTTCACAGTGCTGTACGCCAGTGTTATACAGTGACAGACCTGTCCCCAGTCCTGAACCCCAAGAGTTATACAGCGACAGACCTGACCCGAGTCCTGTACCCCAGTGTTATACAGTGACAGGCCTGTTCCCAACGCTATAGCTCAATGTTATGCAGTGACATACCTGTTTCCAGTCCTATACCCCAGTGTAATACAGTGACGACCTGTTCCCTGTCCTGTTCCCAAGTGTTATACAGTGACAGACCTGTTCCCAAAGCTGTACCCCAGTGCTATACAGTGACAAACCTGTTCACAGTCCTGTTCCCCAGTGTTATACAGTGACAGACCTGTCACCAGTCCTGTCCCCAGTGTTATACAGTGACAGACCTGTCTCCAGTCCAGTTCAAAGTGTTATACAGTGACATACCAGTTCCCAGTCCTGTGCTCCAGTGTTGTACAGTGACAGATCTGATCCCAGTCCTGTTCACCACTGTTATACAGTGACAGTCCTGTCCCCAGTCCTGTAACCCAGTATTATACAGTAACAGACGTGTCCCCAGTCCTGCACCCCAGTGTTATACAGTGACAGTCCTGTCCCCAGTCCTGTAACCCAGTATTATACAGTAACAGACCTGTTCCCAGTCCTGTACCCCAGTGTTATACAGTGACAAACCTGTCCCCAGTCCTGTACCCCAGTGTTATACAGTGACAGACCAGTCACCAGTCCTGTAACCCAGTGCTATACAGTGACAAACCTGTTCACAGTCCTGTTCCCCAGTGTTATACAGTGACAGACCTGTCACCAGTCCTGTCCCCAGTGTTATACAGTGACAGACCTGTCTCCAGTCTGGTTCAAAGTGTTATACAGTGACATACCAGTTCCCAGTCCTGTGCTCCAGTGTTGTACAGTGACAGATCTGATCCCAGTCCTGTTCACCACTGTTATACAGTGACAGTCCTGTCCCCAGTCCTGTAACCCAGTATTATACAGTAACAGACCTGTCCCCAGTCCTGTACCCCAGTGTTATACAGTGACAAACCTGTCCCCAGTCCTGTACCCCAGTGTTATACAGTGACAGACCTGTCACCAGTCCTGTAACCCAGTATTATACAGTAACAGACCTGTCCCCAGTCCTGTACCCCAGTGTTATACAGTGACAAACCTGTCCCCAGTCCTGTACCCCAGTGTTATACAGTGACAGTCCTGTCCCCAGTCCTGTAACCCAGTATTATACCGTAACAGACCTGTCCCCAGTCCTGTACCCCAGTGTTATACAGTGACAAACCTGTCCCCAGTCCTGTACCCGTGTAAAACAGTGACAGACCTGTCACCAGTCCTGTAACCCAGTGTTATACAGTGATAGACCTGCCTCCAGTCCTGTTCCCCAGTGTTATAAAGTGACAGACCTGTTCCCAGTCCTGTACCCCAGTGTTATACAGTGACAGACTTGTCACCTGTCCTGTAACCAAGTGTTATACAGTGACAGACCTGTTCCCAGTCCTATACCCCAGTGTTGTACAGTGATGACCTGTTCCCAGTCCTGTTTCCCTGTGTTATACAGTGACAGACCTGTTCCAAGTGCTGTACACCAGTGTTATACAGTGATGACCTGTTCCCAGGCCTGTACGCCAGTGTTATACAGTGACAGACCCGTCCCCAGTCCTGTACCCCAGTGGTATACAGTGACAGACCTGATCGCAGTCCTGTACCCCAGTGTTATACAGTGAGAGACCTGTTCCCAATCCTGTACCCTAGTATTATATAGTGACAGAGCTGTTCCCCCATCCTGTAACACAGTGTTATACAGAGATAGACCTGTCCCCAATCTTGTACCCCAGTGTTATACAGTGACAGACCTTTCTCCAGTGCTGTTCACCGGGTTATACAGAGACAGACCTGCTCCCAGTCCTGTACCCCAGTGTTATACAGTGATGGACCTTCCTCCAGTCCTGTTCCCAGTGTTATACGGTGAGAGACCTGTTCCCAGTCCTGTGCTCCAGTGTTATACAGTGACAGACCTGTTCCCAGTCCTGTACCCCAGTGTTACACAGTGACAGACCTGCCTCCAGTCCTGTTCCCAGTGTTATACAGTGACAGACCTGCTCCCAGTCCTGTACTCCAGTGTAATACAGTGACAGAACTGTACCGAGTCAAGAACCCCAGTGTTATACAGTGACAGACCTGTCCCCAGCCCTGTACCCCAAGAGTTATACAGTGACAGAACTGTCCCGAGTCCTGTACCCCAGTGTTATACAGTGTCAGACCTCTCCCCAGTCCTATACCCCGGTGTTATACAGTCACGACCTGTTCCCATTCCTGTTCCCCAGTGTTATACAGTAACAGACCTGTTCCCAGACAATGACAGACCTTTCTCCAGTGCTGTTCCCTGTGTTATATAGAGACAGACCTGTTCCCAGTGCTGTACCCAGTGTTATACAGGGACAGACCTGTTCACAGTGCTGTACGCCAGTGTTATACAGTGACAGACCTGTCCCCAGTCCTGTACCCCAAGAGTTATACAGTGACAGACCTGACCCGAGTCCTGTACCCCAGTGTTATACAGTGACAGACCTGTTCCCAACGCTATAGCTCAATGTTATGCAGTGACATACCTGTTTCCAGTCCTATACCCCAGTGTAATACAGTGACGACCTGTTCCCTGTCCTGTTCCCAAGTGTTATACAGTGACAGACCTGTTCCCAAAGCTGTACCCCAGTGCTATACAGTGACAGACCTGTTCACAGTCCTGTTCCCCAGTGTTATACAGTGACAGCCCTGTCACCAGTCCTGTCCCCAGTGTTATGCAGTGACAGACCTGTCTCCAGTCCAGTTCAACGTGTTATACAGTGACATACCAGTTCCCAGTCCTGTGCTCCAGTGTTGTACAGTGACAGATCTGATCCCAGTCCTGTTCACCACTGTTATACTGTGACAGTCCTCTCCCCAGTCCAGTAACCCAGTATTATACAGTAACAGACCTGTCCCCAGTCCTGTACCCCAGTGTTATACAGTGACAAACCTGTCCCCAGTCCTGTACCCCAGTGTTATACAGTGACAGACCTTTCACCAGTCCTGTCACCCAGTGTTATACAGTGACAGACCTGCTCCCAGTCCTGTGCTGCAGTGTTATACATTGGCAGATCTGATCCCAGCACTGTTCCCCAGTGTTATACAGTGACAGACATGTCCACAGTCCTGTTCCCAGTGTTATACAGTGACAGAACTGTCCCAAGTCCAGCACCCCAGTGTTAAACAGTGACAGACCTGTCCCCAGCCCTGTACCCCAAGAGTTATACAGTGACAGAACGGTCCCGAGTCCTGTACCCCAGTGTTATACAGTGTCAGACCTCTCCCCAGTCCTATACCCCGGTGTTATACAGTCACGACCTGTTCCCATTCCTGTTCCCCAGTGTTATACAGTAACAGACCTGTTCCCAGACAATGACAGACCTTTCTCCAGTGCTGTTCCCTGTGTTATATAGAGACAGACCTGTTCCCAGTGCTGAACCCCAGTGTTATACAGGGACAGACCTGTTCACAGTGCTGGACGCCAGTGTTATACAGTGACAGACCTGTCCCCAGTCCTGAACCCCAAGAGTTATACAGAGACAGACCTGACCCGAGTCCTGTACCCCAGTGTTATACAGTGACAGGCCTGTTCCCAACGCTATAGCTCAATGTTATGCAGTGACATACCTGTTTCCAGTCCTATACCCCAGTGTAATACAGTGACGACCTGTTCCCTGTCCTGTTCCCAAGTGTTATACAGTGACAGACCTGTTCCCAAAGCTGTACCCCAGTGCTATACAGTGACAGACCTGTTCACAGTCCTGTTCCCCAGTGTTATACAGTGACAGCCCTGTCACCAGTCCTGTCCCCAGTGTTATGCAGTGACAGACCTGTCTCCAGTCCAGTTCAACGTGTTATACAGTGACATACCAGTTCCCAGTCCTGTGCTCCAGTGTTGTACAGTGACAGATCTGATCCCAGTCCTGTTCACCACTGTTATACTGTGACAGTCCTCTCCCCAGTCCAGTAACCCAGTATTATACAGTAACAGACCTGTCCCCAGTCCTGTACCCCAGTGTTATACAGTGACAAACCTGTCCCCAGTCCTGTACCCCAGTGTTATACAGTGACAGACCTTTCACCAGTCCTGTCACCCAGTGTTATACAGTGACAGACCTGCTCCCAGTCCTGTGCTGCAGTGTTATACATTGGCAGATCTGATCCCAGCCCTGTTCCCCAGTGTTATACAGTGACAGACATGTCCACAGTCCTGTTCCCAGTGTTATACAGTGACAGAACTGTCCCAAGTCCAGCACCCCAGTGTTAAACAGTGACAGACCTGTCCCCAGCCCTGTACCCCAAGAGTTATACAGTGACAGAACGGTCCCGAGTCCTGTACCCCAGTGTTATACAGTGTCAGACCTCTCCCCAGTCCTATACCCCGGTGTTATACAGTCACGACCTGTTCCCATTCCTGTTCCCCAGTGTTATACAGTAACAGACCTGTTCCCAGACAATGACAGACCTTTCTCCAGTGCTGTTCCCTGTGTTATATAGAGACAGACCTGTTCCCAGTGCTGAACCCCAGTGTTATACAGGGACAGACCTGTTCACAGTGCTGGACGCCAGTGTTATACAGTGACAGACCTGTCCCCAGTCCTGAACCCCAAGAGTTATACAGAGACAGACCTGACCCGAGTCCTGTACCCCAGTGTTATACAGTGACAGGCCTGTTCCCAACGCTATAGCTCAATGTTATGCAGTGACATACCTGTTTCCAGTCCTATACCCCAGTGTAATACAGTGACGACCTGTTCCCTGTCCTGTTCCCAAGTGTTATACAGTGACAGACCTGTTCCCAAAGCTGTACCCCAGTGCTATACAGTGACAGACCTGTTCACAGTCCTGTTCCCCAGTGTTATACAGTGACAGACCTGTCACCAGTCCTGTCCCCAGTGTTATGCAGTGACAGACCTGTCTCCAGTCCAGTTCAACGTGTTATACAGTGACATACCAGTTCCCAGTCCTGTGCTCCAGTGTTGTACAGTGACAGATCTGATCCCAGTCCTGTTCACCACTGTTATACTGTGACAGTCCTCTCCCCAGTCCAGTAACCCAGTATTATACAGTAACAGACCTGTCCCCAGTCCTGTACCCCAGTGTTATACAGTGACAAACCTGTCCCCAGTCCTGTACCCCAGTGTTATACAGTGACAGACCTTTCACCAGTCCTGTCACCCAGTGTTATACAGTGACAGACCTGCTCCCAGTCCTGTGCTGCAGTGTTATACATTGGCAGATCTGATCCCAGCCCTGTTCCCCAGTGTTATACAGTGACAGACATGTCCACAGTCCTGTTCCCAGTGTTATACAGTGACAGAACTGTCCCAAGTCCAGCACCCCAGTGTTAAACAGTGACAGACCTGTCCCCAGCCCTGTACCCCAAGAGTTATACAGTGACAGAACGGTCCCGAGTCCTGTACCCCAGTGTTATACAGTGTCAGACCTCTCCCCAGTCCTATACCCCGGTGTTATACAGTCACGACCTGTTCCCATTCCTGTTCCCCAGTGTTATACAGTAACAGACCTGTTCCCAGACAATGACAGACCTTTCTCCAGTGCTGTTCCCTGTGTTATATAGAGACAGACCTGTTCCCAGTGCTGAACCCCAGTGTTATACAGGGACAGACCTGTTCACAGTGCTGTACGCCAGTGTTATACAGTGACAGACCTGTCCCCAGTCCTGAACCCCAAGAGTTATACAGCGACAGACCTGACCCGAGTCCTGTACCCCAGTGTTATACAGTGACAGGCCTGTTCCCAACGCTATAGCTCAATGTTATGCAGTGACATACCTGTTTCCAGTCCTATACCCCAGTGTAATACAGTGACGACCTGTTCCCTGTCCTGTTCCCAAGTGTTATACAGTGACAGACCTGTTCCCAAAGCTGTACCCCAGTGCTATACAGTGACAAACCTGTTCACAGTCCTGTTCCCCAGTGTTATACAGTGACAGACCTGTCACCAGTCCTGTCCCCAGTGTTATACAGTGACAGACCTGTCTCCAGTCCAGTTCAAAGTGTTATACAGTGACATACCAGTTCCCAGTCCTGTGCTCCAGTGTTGTACAGTGACAGATCTGATCCCAGTCCTGTTCACCACTGTTATACAGTGACAGTCCTGTCCCCAGTCCTGTAACCCAGTATTATACAGTAACAGACGTGTCCCCAGTCCTGCACCCCAGTGTTATACAGTGACAGTCCTGTCCCCAGTCCTGTAACCCAGTATTATACAGTAACAGACCTGTTCCCAGTCCTGTACCCCAGTGTTATACAGTGACAAACCTGTCCCCAGTCCTGTACCCCAGTGTTATACAGTGACAGACCAGTCACCAGTCCTGTAACCCAGTGCTATACAGTGACAAACCTGTTCACAGTCCTGTTCCCCAGTGTTATACAGTGACAGACCTGTCACCAGTCCTGTCCCCAGTGTTATACAGTGACAGACCTGTCTCCAGTCTGGTTCAAAGTGTTATACAGTGACATACCAGTTCCCAGTCCTGTGCTCCAGTGTTGTACAGTGACAGATCTGATCCCAGTCCTGTTCACCACTGTTATACAGTGACAGTCCTGTCCCCAGTCCTGTAACCCAGTATTATACAGTAACAGACCTGTCCCCAGTCCTGTACCCCAGTGTTATACAGTGACAAACCTGTCCCCAGTCCTGTACCCCAGTGTTATACAGTGACAGACCTGTCACCAGTCCTCTAACCCAGTATTATACAGTAACAGACCTGTCCCCAGTCCTGTACCCCAGTGTTATACAGTGACAAACCTGTCCCCAGTCCTGTACCCCAGTGTTATACAGTGACAGTCCTGTCCCCAGTCCTGTAACCCAGTATTATACCGTAACAGACCTGTCCCCAGTCCTGTACCCCAGTGTTATACAGTGACAAACCTGTCCCCAGTCCTGTACCCGTGTAAAACAGTGACAGACCTGTCACCAGTCCTGTAACCCAGTGTTATACAGTGATAGACCTGCCTCCAGTCCTGTTCCCCAGTGTTATAAAGTGACAGACCTGTTCCCAGTCCTGTACCCCAGTGTTATACAGTGACAGACTTGTCACCTGTCCTGTAACCAAGTGTTATACAGTGACAGACCTGTTCCCAGTCCTATACCCCAGTGTTGTACAGTGATGACCTGTTCCCAGTCCTGTTTCCCTGTGTTATACAGTGACAGACCTGTTCCAAGTGCTGTACCCCAGTGTTATACAGTGATGACCTGTTCCCAGGCCTGTACGCCAGTGTTATACAGTGACAGACCCGTCCCCAGTCCTGTACCCCAGTGGTATACAGTGACAGACCTGATCGCAGTCCTGTACCTCAGTGTTATACAGTGAGAGACCTGTTCCCAATCCTGTACCCTAGTATTATATAGTGACAGAGCTGTTCCCCCATCCTGTAACACAGTGTTATACAGAGATAGACCTGTCCCCAATCTTGTACCCCAGTGTTATACAGTGACAGACCTTTCTCCAGTGCTGTTCACCGGGTTATACAGAGACAGACCTGTTCCCAGTCCTGTACCCCAGTGTTATACAGTGATGGACCTTCCTCCAGTCCTGTTCCCAGTGTTATACGGTGAGAGACCTGTTCCCAGTCCTGTGCTCCAGTGTTATACAGTGACAGACCTGTTCCCAGTCCTGTACCCCAGTGTTACACAGTGACAGACCTGCCTCCAGTCCTGTTCCCAGTGTTATACAGTGACAGACCTGCTCCCAGTCCTGTACTCCAGTGTAATACAGTGACAGAACTGTACCGAGTCAAGAACCGCAGTGCTATACAGTGACAGACCTGTCCCCAGCCCTGTACCCCAAGAGTTATACAGTGACAGAACTGTCCCGAGTCCTGTACCCCAGTGTTATACAGTGTCAGACCTCTCCCCAGTCCTATACCCCGGTGTTATACAGTGACGACCTGTTCCCATTCCTGTTCCCCAGTGTTATACAATAACAGACCTGTTCCCAGACAATGACAGACCTTTCTCCAGTGCTGTTCCCTGTGTTATATAGAGACAGACCTGTTCCCAGTGCTGAACCCCAGTGTTATACAGTGACAGTCCTGTCCCCAGTCCTGTAACCCAGTATTATACAGTGACAGACCTGTCTCCAGTCCAGTTCAAAGTGTTATACAGTGACATACCAGTTCCCAGTCCTGTGCTCCAGTGTTGTACAGTGACAGATCTGATCCCAGTCCTGTTCACCACTGTTATACAGTGACAGTCCTGTCCCCAGTCCTGTAACCCAGTATTATACAGTAACAGACCTGTCCCCAGTCCTGTACCCCAGTGTTATACAGTGACAAACCTGTCCCCAGTCCTGTACACCAGTGTTATACAGTGACAGACCTGTCACCAGTCCTGTAACCCAGTGTTATACAGTGATAGACCTGCCTCCAGTCCGGTTCCCCAGTGTTATAAAGTGACAGACCTGTGCCCAGTCCTGTGCTCCAGTGTTATACAGTGACAGACCTGATCCCTGTCCTGTTCACCTGTGTTATACAGTGACATACCTGTTCCCAGTCTGGAGCCCTACTGTTATGCAGTGACAGACCTACCCCATCCTGTAACCAGGTATTAAACAGTAACAGACCTGTCCCCGTCCTGTACCCCAGTGTTATACAGTGACAAACCTGTCCCCAGTACTGTACCCAAGTGTTATACAGTGACAAACCTGTTCCCAGTCCTGTAACCCACTATTATACAGTGACAGACCTGTTCCCAGTCCTGAACTCCAGTGTTATATAGCGACAGACCTGTTCACAGAGCTGCACGCCAGTGTTATACAGTGACAGACCTGTCCCCAGTCCTGTACCCCAGTTTTGTACAGTGACAGACTTGTCACCTGTCCTGTAACCAAGTGTCATACAGTGACAGACCTGTCTCCAGTCCTGTTCCCCAGTGTTAAACAGTGACAGCCCAGTCTCCAGTCCTGTACTCCAGTGTAATACAGTGACAGAACTGTACCGAGTCAAGAACCCCAGTGTTATACAGTGACAGACCTGTCCCCAGTCCTGTACACCAGTGTTAAACAGTGACAGACCTGTCCCCAGCCCTGTACCCCAAGAGTTATACAGTGACAGAACTGTCCCGAGTCCTGTACCCCAGTGTTATACAGTGTCAGACCTGCCCCCTGTCCTGTACCCCAGTGTTATACAGTGACAAACCTGTCCCCAGTCCTGTACCCCAGTGTTATACCCTGACAGACCTGTCCCCAGCCCTGTACACCAGTGTTATACAGTGACAGAACTGTCCCGAGTCCTGTACCTCAGTGTTAGACAGTGTCAGACCTGTCCCCAGTCCTATACCCCGGTGTTATACAGTCACGACCTGTTCCCATTCCTGTTCCCCAGTGTTATACAGTAACAGACCTGTTCCCAGACAGTGACAGACCTTTCTCCAGTGCTGTTCCCTGTGTTATATAGAGATAGACCTGTTCCCAGTGCTGTACCCCAGTGTTATACAGGGACAGACCTGTTCACAGTGCTGTACGCCAGTGTTATACAGTGACAGACCTGTCCCCAGTTCTGTACCCCAAGAGTTATACAGTGACAGACCTGACCCAAGTCCTGTACCCCAGTGTTATACAGTGACAGACCTGTTCCCAACGCTATAGCTCAATGTTATGCAGTGACATACCTGTTTCCAGTCCTATACCCCAGTGTAATACAGTGACGACCTGTTCCCTGTCCTGTTCCCAAGTGTTATACAGTGACAGACCTATTCCCAAAGCTGTACCCCAGTGCTATACAGTGACAGACCTGTTCACAGTCCTGTTCCCCAGTGTTATACAGTGACAGACCTGTCACCAGTCCTGTCCCCAGTGTTATGCAGTGACAGACCTGTCTCCAGTCCAGTTCAAAGTGTTATACAGTGACATACCAGTTCCCAGTCCTGTGCTCCAGTGTTGTACAGTGACAGATCTGATCCCAGTCCTGTTCACCACTGTTATACTGTGACAGTCCTCTCCCCAGTCCAGTAACCCAGTATTATACAGTAACAGACCTGTCCCCAGTCCTGTACCCCAGTGTTATACAGTGACAAACCTGTCCCCAGTCCTGTACCCCAGTGTTAAACAGTGACAGACCTTTCACCAGTCCTGTAACCCAGTGTTATACAGTGACAGACCTGCTCCCAGTCCTGTGCTGCAGTGTTATACAGTGACAGATCTGATCCCAGCCCTGTTCCCCAGTGTTATACAGTGACAGACATGTCCACAGTCCTGTTCCCAGTGTTATACAGTGACAGAACTGTCCCAAGTCCAGCACCCCAGTGTTAAACAGTGACAGACCTGTCCCCAGCCCTGTACCCCAAGAGTTATACAGTGACAGAACGGTCCCGAGTCCTGTACCCCAGTGTTATACAGTGTCAGACCTCTCCCCAGTCCTATACCCCGGTGTTATACAGTCACGACCTGTTCCCATTCCTGTTCCCCAGTGTTATACAGTAACAGACCTGTTCCCAGACAATGACAGACCTTTCTCCAGTGCTGTTCCCTGTGTTATATAGAGACAGACCTGTTCCCAGTGCTGAACCCCAGTGTTATACAGGGACAGACCTGTTCACAGTGCTGTACGCCAGTGTTATACAGTGACAGACCTGTCCCCAGTCCTGAACCCCAAGAGTTATACAGAGACAGACCTGACCCGAGTCCTGTACCCCAGTGTTATACAGTGACAGGCCTGTTCCCAACGCTATAGCTCAATGTTATGCAGTGACATACCTGTTTCCAGTCCTATACCCCAGTGTAATACAGTGACGACCTGTTCCCTGTCCTGTTCCCAAGTGTTATACAGTGACAGACCTGTTCCCAAAGCTGTACCCCAGTGCTATACAGTGACAAACCTGTTCACAGTCCTGTTCCCAGTGTTATACAGTGACAGACCTGTCACCAGTCCTGTCCCCAGTGTTATACAGTGACAGACCTGTCTCCAGTCCAGTTCAAAGTGTTATATAGTGACATACCAGTTCCCAGTCCTGTGCTCCAGTGTTGTACAGTGACAGATCTGATCCCAGTCCTGTTCACCACTGTTATACAGTGACAGTCCTGTCCCCAGTCCTGTAACCCAGTATTATACAGTAACAGACGTGTCCCCAGTCCTGCACCCCAGTGTTATACAGTGACAGTCCTGTCCCCAGTCCTGTAACCCAGTATTATACAGTAACAGACCTGTTCCCAGTCCTGTACCCCAGTGTTATACAGTGACAAACCTGTCCCCAGTCCTGTACCCCAGTGTTATACAGTGACAGACCAGTCACCAGTCCTGTAACCCAGTGCTATACAGTGACAAACCTGTTCACAGTCCTGTTCCCCAGTGTTATACAGTGACAGACCTGTCACCAGTCCTGTCCCCAGTGTTATACAGTGACAGACCTGTCTCCAGTCTGGTTCAAAGTGTTATACAGTGACATACCAGTTCCCAGTCCTGTGCTCCAGTGTTGTACAGTGACAGATCTGATCCCAGTCCTGTTCACCACTGTTATACAGTGACAGTCCTGTCCCCAGTCCTGTAACCCAGTATTATACAGTAACAGACCTGTCCCCAGTCCTGTACCCCAGTGTTATACAGTGACAAACCTGTCCCCAGTCCTGTACCCCAGTGTTATACAGTGACAGACCTGTCACCAGTCCTCTAACCCAGTATTATACAGTAACAGACCTGTCCCCAGTCCTGTACCCCAGTGTTATACAGTGACAAACCTGTCCCCAGTCCTGTACCCCAGTGTTATACAGTGACAGTCCTTTCCCCAGTCCTGTAACCCAGTATTATACCGTAACAGACCTGTCCCCAGTC
Organism: Carcharodon carcharias; assembly: GCF_017639515.1. Classification (NCBI taxonomy): domain Eukaryota; kingdom Metazoa; phylum Chordata; class Chondrichthyes; order Lamniformes; family Lamnidae; genus Carcharodon; species Carcharodon carcharias. Next base: position 116,498,326 of record NC_054474.1, on the reverse strand, counting down.
CTGTACCCCAGTGTTATACAGTGACAAACCTGTCCCCAGTCCTGTACCCGTGTAAAACAGTGACAGACCTGTCACCAGTCCTGTAACCCAGTGTTATACAGTGATAGACCTGCCTCCAGTCCTGTTCCCCAGTGTTATAAAGTGACAGACCTGTTCCCAGTCCTGTACCCCAGTGTTATACAGTGACAGACTTGTCACCTGTCCTGTAACCAAGTGTTATACAGTGACAGACCTGTTCCCAGTCCTATACCCCAGTGTTGTACAGTGATGACCTGTTCCCAGTCCTGTTTCCCTGTGTTATACAGTGACAGACCTGTTCCAAGTGCTGTACCCCAGTGTTATACAGTGATGACCTGTTCCCAGGCCTGTACGCCAGTGTTATACAGTGACAGACCCGTCCCCAGTCCTGTACCCCAGTGGTATACAGTGACAGACCTGATCGCAGTCCTGTACCCCAGTGTTATACAGTGAGAGACCTGTTCCCAATCCTGTACCCCAGTATTATATAGTGACAGAGCTGTTCCCCCATCCTGTAACACAGTGTTATACAGAGATAGACCTGTCCCCAATCTTGTACCCCAGTGTTATACAGTGACAGACCTTTCTCCAGTGCTGTTCACCGGGTTATACAGAGACAGACCTGTTCCCAGTCCTGTACCCCAGTGTTATACAGTGATGGACCTTCCTCCAGTCCTGTTCCCAGTGTTATACGGTGAGAGACCTGTTCCCAGTCCTGTGCTCCAGTGTTATACAGTGACAGACCTGTTCCCAGTCCTGTACCCCAGTGTTACACAGTGACAGACCTGCCTCCAGTCCTGTTCCCAGTGTTATACAGTGACAGACCTGCTCCCAGTCCTGTACTCCAGTGTAATACAGTGACAGAACTGTACCGAGTCAAGAACCGCAGTGCTATACAGTGACAGACCTGTCCCCAGCCCTGTACCCCAAGAGTTATACAGTGACAGAACTGTCCCGAGTCCTGTACCCCAGTGTTATACAGTGTCAGACCTCTCCCCAGTCCTATACCCCGGAGTTATACAGTGACGACCTGTTCCCATTCCTGTTCCCCAGTGTTATACAATAACAGACCTGTTCCCAGACAATGACAGACCTTTCTCCAGTGCTGTTCCCTGTGTTATATAGAGACAGACCTGTTCCCAGTGCTGAACCCCAGTGTTATACAGTGACAATCCTGTCCCCAGTCCTGTAACCCAGTATTATACAGTGACAGACCTGTCTCCAGTCCAGTTCAAAGTGTTATACAGTGACATACCAGTTCCCAGTCCTGTGCTCCAGTGTTGTACAGTGACAGATCTGATCCCAGTCCTGTTCACCACTGTTATACAGTGACAGTCCTGTCCCCAGTCCTGTAACCCAGTATTATACAGTAACAGACCTGTCCCCAGTCCTGTACCCCAGTGTTATACAGTGACAAACCTGTCCCCAGTCCTGTACCCCAGTGTTATACAGTGACAGACCTGTCACCAGTCCTGTAATCCAGTGTTATACAGTGATAGACCTGCCTCCAGTCCTGTTCCCCAGTGTTATAAAGTGACAGACCTGTTCCCAGTCCTGTGCTCCAGTGTTATACAGTGACAGACCTGATCCCTGTCCTGTTCACCTGTGTTATACAGTGACATACCTGTTCCCAGTCTGGAGCCCTACTGTTATGCAGTGACAGACCTACCCCATCCTGTAACCAGGTATTAAACAGTAACAGACCTGTCCCCGTCCTGTACCCCAGTGTTATACAGTGACAAACCTGTCCCCAGTACTGTAGCCAAGTGTTATACAGTGACAAACCTGTTCCCAGTCCTGTAACCCACTATTATACAGTGACAGACCTGTTCCCAGTCCTGAACTCCAGTGTTATATAGCGACAGACCTGTTCACAGAGCTGCATGCCAGTGTTATACAGTGACAGACCTGTCCCCAGTCCTGTACCCCAGTTTTGTACAGTGACAGACTTGTCACCTGTCCTGTAACCAAGTGTCATACAGTGACAGACCTGTCTCCAGTCCTGTTCCCCAGTGTTAAACAGTGACAGCCCAGTCTCCAGTCCTGTACTCCAGTGTAATACAGTGACAGAACTGTACCGAGTCAAGAACCCCAGTGTTATACAGTGACAGACCTGTCCCCAGTCCTGTACCCCAGTGTTATACCCTGACAGACCTGTCCCGAGTCCTGTACCCCAGTGTTATACAGTGACAGAACTGTCCCGAGTCCTGTACCCCAGTGTTATACAGTGTCAGACCTGTCCCCAGTCCTATACCCCGGTGTTATACAGTCACGACCTGTTCCCATTCCTGTTCCCCAGTGTTATACAGTAACAGACCTGTTCCCAGACAGTGACAGACCTTTCTCCAGTGCTGTTCCCTGTGTTATATAGAGACAGACCTGTTCCCAGTGCTGTACCCCAGTGTTATACAGGGACAGACCTGTTCACAGTGCTGTACGCCAGTGTTATACAGTGACAGACCTGTCCCCAGTCCTGTACCCCAAGAGTTATACAGTGACAGACCTGACCCGAGTCCTGTACCCCAGTGTTATACAGTGACAGACCTGTTCCCAACGCTATAGCTCAATGTTATGCAGTGACATACCTGTTTCCAGTCCTATACCCCAGTGTAATACAGTGACGACCTGTTCCCTCTCCTGTTCCCAAGTGTTATACAGTGACAGACCTGTCTCCAGTCCTGTACTCCAGTGTAACACAGTGACAGAACTGTACCGAGTCAAGAACCCCAGTGTTATACAGTGACAGACCTGTCCCCAGTCCTGTACACCAGTGTTATACAGTGACAGACCTGTCCCCAGCCCTGTACCCCAAGAGTTATACAGTGACGGAACTGTCCCGAGTCCTGTACCCCAGTGTTATACAGTGATGGACCTTCCTCCAGTCCTGTTCCCAGTGTTATACGGTGAGAGACCTGTTCCCAGTCCTGTGCTCCACTGTTATACAGTGACAGACCTGTTCCCAGTCCTGTACCCCAGTGTTACACAGTGACAGACCTGCCTCCAGTCCTGTTCCCAGTGTTATACAGTGACAGACCTGCTCCCAGTCCTGTACTCCAGTGTAATACAGTGACAGAACTGTACCGAGTCAAGAACCCCAGTGTTATACAGTGACAGACCTGTCCCCAGCCCTGTACCCCAAGAGTTATACAGTGACAGAACTGTCCCGAGTCCTGTACCCCAGTGTTATACAGTGTCAGACCTCTCCCCAGTCCTATACCCCGGTGTTATACAGTCACGACCTGTTCCCATTCCTGTTCCCCAGTGTTATACAGTAACAGACCTGTTCCCAGACAATGACAGACCTTTCTCCAGTGCTGTTCCCTGTGTTATATAGAGACAGACCTGTTCCCAGTGCTGTACCCAGTGTTATACAGGGACAGACCTGTTCACAGTGCTGTACGCCAGTGTTATACAGTGACAGACCTGTCCCCAGTCCTGTACCCCAAGAGTTATACAGTGACAGACCTGACCCGAGTCCTGTACCCCAGTGTTATACAGTGACAGACCTGTTCCCAACGCTATAGCTCAATGTTATGCAGTGACATACCTGTTTCCAGTCCTATACCCCAGTGTAATACAGTGACGACCTGTTCCCTGTCCTGTTCCCAAGTGTTATACAGTGACAGACCTGTTCCCAAAGCTGTACCCCAGTGCTATACAGTGACAGACCTGTTCACAGTCCTGTTCCCCAGTGTTATACAGTGACAGACCTGTCACCAGTCCTGTCCCCAGTGTTAAACAGTGACAGTCCTGTCCCCAGTCCTGTAACCCAGTATTATACAGTAACAGACCTGTCCCCAGTCCTGTACCCCAGTGTTATACAGTGACAAACCTGTCCCCAGTCCTGTACCCCAGTGTTATACAGTGACAGACCTTTCACCAGTCCTGTAACCCAGTGTTATACAGTGACAGACCTGCTCCCAGTCCTGTGCTGCAGTGTTATACAGTGGCAGATCTGATCCCAGCCCTGTTCCCCAGTGTTATACAGTGACAGACATGTCCACAGTCCTATTCCCAGTGTTATACAGTGACAGAACTGTCCCAAGTCCAGCACCCCAGTGTTAAACAGTGACAGACCTGTCCCCAGCCCTGTACCCCAAGAGTTATACAGTGACAGAACGGTCCCGAGTCCTGTACCCCAGTGTTATACAGTGTCAGACCTCTCCCCAGTCCTATACCCCGGTGTTATACAGTCACGACCTGTTCCCATTCCTGTTCCCCAGTGTTATACAGTAACAGACCTGTTCCCAGACAATGACAGACCTTTCTCCAGTGCTGTTCCCTGTGTTATATAGAGACAGACCTGTTCCCAGTGCTGAACCCCAGTGTTATACAGGGACAGACCTGTTCACAGTGCTGTACGCCAGTGTTATACAGTGACAGACCTGTCCCCAGTCCTGAACCCCAAGAGTTATACAGCGACAGACCTGACCCGAGTCCTGTACCCCAGTGTTATACAGTGACAGGCCTGTTCCCAACGCTATAGCTCAATGTTATGCAGTGACATACCTGTTTCCAGTCCTATACCCCAGTGTAATACAGTGACGACCTGTTCCCTGTCCTGTTCCCAAGTGTTATACAGTGACAGACCTGTTCCCAAAGCTGTACCCCAGTGCTATACAGTGACAAACCTGTTCACAGTCCTGTTCCCCAGTGTTATACAGTGACAGACCTGTCACCAGTCCTGTCCCCAGTGTTATACAGTGACAGACCTGTCTCCAGTCCAGTTCAAAGTGTTATACAGTGACATACCAGTTCCCAGTCCTGTGCTCCAGTGTTGTACAGTGACAGATCTGATCCCAGTCCTGTTCACCACTGTTATACAGTGACAGTCCTGTCCCCAGTCCTGTAACCCAGTATTATACAGTAACAGACGTGTCCCCAGTCCTGCACCCCAGTGTTATACAGTGACAGTCCTGTCCCCAGTCCTGTAACCCAGTATTATACAGTAACAGACCTGTTCCCAGTCCTGTACCCCAGTGTTATACAGTGACAAACCTGTCCCCAGTCCTGTACCCCAGTGTTATACAGTGACAGACCAGTCACCAGTCCTGTAACCCAGTGCTATACAGTGACAAACCTGTTCACAGTCCTGTTCCCCAGTGTTATACAGTGACAGACCTGTCACCAGTCCTGTCCCCAGTGTTATACAGTGACAGACCTGTCTCCAGTCTGGTTCAAAGTGTTATACAGTGACATACCAGTTCCCAGTCCTGTGCTCCAGTGTTGTACAGTGACAGATCTGATCCCAGTCCTGTTCACCACTGTTATACAGTGACAGTCCTGTCCCCAGTCCTGTAACCCAGTATTATACAGTAACAGACCTGTCCCCAGTCCTGTACCCCAGTGTTATACAGTGACAAACCTGTCCCCAGTCCTGTACCCCAGTGTTATACAGTGACAGACCTGTCACCAGTCCTGTAACCCAGTATTATACAGTAACAGACCTGTCCCCAGTCCTGTACCCCAGTGTTATACAGTGACAAACCTGTCCCCAGTCCTGTACCCCAGTGTTATACAGTGACAGTCCTGTCCCCAGTCCTGTAACCCAGTATTATACCGTAACAGACCTGTCCCCAGTCCTGTACCCCAGTGTTATACAGTGACAAACCTGTCCCCAGTCCTGTACCCGTGTAAAACAGTGACAGACCTGTCACCAGTCCTGTAACCCAGTGTTATACAGTGATAGACCTGCCTCCAGTCCTGTTCCCCAGTGTTATAAAGTGACAGACCTGTTCCCAGTCCTGTACCCCAGTGTTATACAGTGACAGACTTGTCACCTGTCCTGTAACCAAGTGTTATACAGTGACAGACCTGTTCCCAGTCCTATACCCCAGTGTTGTACAGTGATGACCTGTTCCCAGTCCTGTTTCCCTGTGTTATACAGTGACAGACCTGTTCCAAGTGCTGTACACCAGTGTTATACAGTGATGACCTGTTCCCAGGCCTGTACGCCAGTGTTATACAGTGACAGACCCGTCCCCAGTCCTGTACCCCAGTGGTATACAGTGACAGACCTGATCGCAGTCCTGTACCCCAGTGTTATACAGTGAGAGACCTGTTCCCAATCCTGTACCCTAGTATTATATAGTGACAGAGCTGTTCCCCCATCCTGTAACACAGTGTTATACAGAGATAGACCTGTCCCCAATCTTGTACCCCAGTGTTATACAGTGACAGACCTTTCTCCAGTGCTGTTCACCGGGTTATACAGAGACAGACCTGCTCCCAGTCCTGTACCCCAGTGTTATACAGTGATGGACCTTCCTCCAGTCCTGTTCCCAGTGTTATACGGTGAGAGACCTGTTCCCAGTCCTGTGCTCCAGTGTTATACAGTGACAGACCTGTTCCCAGTCCTGTACCCCAGTGTTACACAGTGACAGACCTGCCTCCAGTCCTGTTCCCAGTGTTATACAGTGACAGACCTGCTCCCAGTCCTGTACTCCAGTGTAATACAGTGACAGAACTGTACCGAGTCAAGAACCCCAGTGTTATACAGTGACAGACCTGTCCCCAGCCCTGTACCCCAAGAGTTATACAGTGACAGAACTGTCCCGAGTCCTGTACCCCAGTGTTATACAGTGTCAGACCTCTCCCCAGTCCTATACCCCGGTGTTATACAGTCACGACCTGTTCCCATTCCTGTTCCCCAGTGTTATACAGTAACAGACCTGTTCCCAGACAATGACAGACCTTTCTCCAGTGCTGTTCCCTGTGTTATATAGAGACAGACCTGTTCCCAGTGCTGTACCCAGTGTTATACAGGGACAGACCTGTTCACAGTGCTGTACGCCAGTGTTATACAGTGACAGACCTGTCCCCAGTCCTGTACCCCAAGAGTTATACAGTGACAGACCTGACCCGAGTCCTGTACCCCAGTGTTATACAGTGACAGACCTGTTCCCAACGCTATAGCTCAATGTTATGCAGTGACATACCTGTTTCCAGTCCTATACCCCAGTGTAATACAGTGACGACCTGTTCCCTGTCCTGTTCCCAAGTGTTATACAGTGACAGACCTGTTCCCAAAGCTGTACCCCAGTGCTATACAGTGACAGACCTGTTCACAGTCCTGTTCCCCAGTGTTATACAGTGACAGCCCTGTCACCAGTCCTGTCCCCAGTGTTATGCAGTGACAGACCTGTCTCCAGTCCAGTTCAACGTGTTATACAGTGACATACCAGTTCCCAGTCCTGTGCTCCAGTGTTGTACAGTGACAGATCTGATCCCAGTCCTGTTCACCACTGTTATACTGTGACAGTCCTCTCCCCAGTCCAGTAACCCAGTATTATACAGTAACAGACCTGTCCCCAGTCCTGTACCCCAGTGTTATACAGTGACAAACCTGTCCCCAGTCCTGTACCCCAGTGTTATACAGTGACAGACCTTTCACCAGTCCTGTCACCCAGTGTTATACAGTGACAGACCTGCTCCCAGTCCTGTGCTGCAGTGTTATACATTGGCAGATCTGATCCCAGCCCTGTTCCCCAGTGTTATACAGTGACAGACATGTCCACAGTCCTGTTCCCAGTGTTATACAGTGACAGAACTGTCCCAAGTCCAGCACCCCAGTGTTAAACAGTGACAGACCTGTCCCCAGCCCTGTACCCCAAGAGTTATACAGTGACAGAACGGTCCCGAGTCCTGTACCCCAGTGTTATACAGTGTCAGACCTCTCCCCAGTCCTATACCCCGGTGTTATACAGTCACGACCTGTTCCCATTCCTGTTCCCCAGTGTTATACAGTAACAGACCTGTTCCCAGACAATGACAGACCTTTCTCCAGTGCTGTTCCCTGTGTTATATAGAGACAGACCTGTTCCCAGTGCTGAACCCCAGTGTTATACAGGGACAGACCTGTTCACAGTGCTGGACGCCAGTGTTATACAGTGACAGACCTGTCCCCAGTCCTGAACCCCAAGAGTTATACAGAGACAGACCTGACCCGAGTCCTGTACCCCAGTGTTATACAGTGACAGGCCTGTTCCCAACGCTATAGCTCAATGTTATGCAGTGACATACCTGTTTCCAGTCCTATACCCCAGTGTAATACAGTGACGACCTGTTCCCTGTCCTGTTCCCAAGTGTTATACAGTGACAGACCTGTTCCCAAAGCTGTACCCCAGTGCTATACAGTGACAAACCTGTTCACAGTCCTGTTCCCCAGTGTTATACAGTGACAGACCTGTCACCAGTCCTGTCCCCAGTGTTATACAGTGACAGACCTGTCTCCAGTCCAGTTCAAAGTGTTATACAGTGACATACCAGTTCCCAGTCCTGTGCTCCAGTGTTGTACAGTGACAGATCTGATCCCAGTCCTGTTCACCACTGTTATACAGTGACAGTCCTGTCCCCAGTCCTGTAACCCAGTATTATACAGTAACAGACGTGTCCCCAGTCCTGCACCCCAGTGTTATACAGTGACAGTCCTGTCCCCAGTCCTGTAACCCAGTATTATACAGTAACAGACCTGTTCCCAGTCCTGTACCCCAGTGTTATACAGTGACAAACCTGTCCCCAGTCCTGTACCCCAGTGTTATACAGTGACAGACCAGTCACCAGTCCTGTAACCCAGTGCTATACAGTGACAAACCTGTTCACAGTCCTGTTCCCCAGTGTTATACAGTGACAGACCTGTCACCAGTCCTGTCCCCAGTGTTATACAGTGACAGACCTGTCTCCAGTCTGGTTCAAAGTGTTATACAGTGACATACCAGTTCCCAGTCCTGTGCTCCAGTGTTGTACAGTGACAGATCTGATCCCAGTCCTGTTCACCACTGTTATACAGTGACAGTCCTGTCCCCAGTCCTGTAACCCAGTATTATACAGTAACAGACCTGTCCCCAGTCCTGTACCCCAGTGTTATACAGTGACAAACCTGTCCCCAGTCCTGTACCCCAGTGTTATACAGTGACAGACCTGTCACCAGTCCTCTAACCCAGTATTATACAGTAACAGACCTGTCCCCAGTCCTGTACCCCAGTGTTATACAGTGACAAACCTGTCCCCAGTCCTGTACCCCAGTGTTATACAGTGACAGTCCTGTCCCCAGTCCTGTAACCCAGTATTATACCGTAACAGACCTGTCCCCAGTCCTGTACCCCAGTGTTATACAGTGACAAACCTGTCCCCAGTCCTGTACCCGTGTAAAACAGTGACAGACCTGTCACCAGTCCTGTAACCCAGTGTTATACAGTGATAGACCTGCCTCCAGTCCTGTTCCCCAGTGTTATAAAGTGACAGACCTGTTCCCAGTCCTGTACCCCAGTGTTATACAGTGACAGACTTGTCACCTGTCCTGTAACCAAGTGTTATACAGTGACAGACCTGTTCCCAGTCCTATACCCCAGTGTTGTACAGTGATGACCTGTTCCCAGTCCTGTTTCCCTGTGTTATACAGTGACAGACCTGTTCCAAGTGCTGTACCCCAGTGTTATACAGTGATGACCTGTTCCCAGGCCTGTACGCCAGTGTTATACAGTGACAGACCCGTCCCCAGTCCTGTACCCCAGTGGTATACAGTGACAGACCTGATCGCAGTCCTGTACCTCAGTGTTATACAGTGAGAGACCTGTTCCCAATCCTGTACCCTAGTATTATATAGTGACAGAGCTGTTCCCCCATCCTGTAACACAGTGTTATACAGAGATAGACCTGTCCCCAATCTTGTACCCCAGTGTTATACAGTGACAGACCTTTCTCCAGTGCTGTTCACCGGGTTATACAGAGACAGACCTGTTCCCAGTCCTGTACCCCAGTGTTATACAGTGATGGACCTTCCTCCAGTCCTGTTCCCAGTGTTATACGGTGAGAGACCTGTTCCCAGTCCTGTGCTCCAGTGTTATACAGTGACAGACCTGTTCCCAGTCCTGTACCCCAGTGTTACACAGTGACAGACCTGCCTCCAGTCCTGTTCCCAGTGTTATACAGTGACAGACCTGCTCCCAGTCCTGTACTCCAGTGTAATACAGTGACAGAACTGTACCGAGTCAAGAACCGCAGTGCTATACAGTGACAGACCTGTCCCCAGCCCTGTACCCCAAGAGTTATACAGTGACAGAACTGTCCCGAGTCCTGTACCCCAGTGTTATACAGTGTCAGACCTCTCCCCAGTCCTATACCCCGGTGTTATACAGTGACGACCTGTTCCCATTCCTGTTCCCCAGTGTTATACAATAACAGACCTGTTCCCAGACAATGACAGACCTTTCTCCAGTGCTGTTCCCTGTGTTATATAGAGACAGACCTGTTCCCAGTGCTGAACCCCAGTGTTATACAGTGACAGTCCTGTCCCCAGTCCTGTAACCCAGTATTATACAGTGACAGACCTGTCTCCAGTCCAGTTCAAAGTGTTATACAGTGACATACCAGTTCCCAGTCCTGTGCTCCAGTGTTGTACAGTGACAGATCTGATCCCAGTCCTGTTCACCACTGTTATACAGTGACAGTCCTGTCCCCAGTCCTGTAACCCAGTATTATACAGTAACAGACCTGTCCCCAGTCCTGTACCCCAGTGTTATACAGTGACAAACCTGTCCCCAGTCCTGTACCCCAGTGTTATACAGTGACAGACCTGTCACCAGTCCTGTAACCCAGTGTTATACAGTGATAGACCTGCCTCCATTCCGGTTCCCCAGTGTTATAAAGTGACAGACCTGTGCCCAGTCCTGTGCTCCAGTGTTATACAGTGACAGACCTGATCCCTGTCCTGTTCACCTGTGTTATACAGTGACATACCTGTTCCCAGTCTGGAGCCCTACTGTTATGCAGTGACAGACCTACCCCATCCTGTAACCAGGTATTAAACAGTAACAGACCTGTCCCCGTCCTGTACCCCAGTGTTATACAGTGACAAACCTGTCCCCAGTACTGTACCCAAGTGTTATACAGTGACAAACCTGTTCCCAGTCCTGTAACCCACTATTATACAGTGACAGACCTGTTCCCAGTCCTGAACTCCAGTGTTATATAGCGACAGACCTGTTCACAGAGCTGCACGCCAGTGTTATACAGTGACAGACCTGTCCCCAGTCCTGTACCCCAGTTTTGTACAGTGACAGACTTGTCACCTGTCCTGTAACCAAGTGTCATACAGTGACAGACCTGTCTCCAGTCCTGTTCCCCAGTGTTAAACAGTGACAGCCCAGTCTCCAGTCCTGTACTCCAGTGTAATACAGTGACAGAACTGTACCGAGTCAAGAACCCCAGTGTTATACAGTGACAGACCTGTCCCCAGTCCTGTACACCAGTGTTAAACAGTGACAGACCTGTCCCCAGCCCTGTACCCCAAGAGTTATACAGTGACAGAACTGTCCCGAGTCCTGTACCCCAGTGTTATACAGTGTCAGACCTGCCCCCTGTCCTGTACCCCAGTGTTATACAGTGACAAACCTGTCCCCAGTCCTGTACCCCAGTGTTATACCCTGACAGACCTGTCCCCAGCCCTGTACACCAGTGTTATACAGTGACAGAACTGTCCCGAGTCCTGTACCTCAGTGTTAGACAGTGTCAGACCTGTCCCCAGTCCTATACCCCGGTGTTATACAGTCACGACCTGTTCCCATTCCTGTTCCCCAGTGTTATACAGTAACAGACCTGTTCCCAGACAGTGACAGACCTTTCTCCAGTGCTGTTCCCTGTGTTATATAGAGATAGACCTGTTCCCAGTGCTGTACCCCAGTGTTATACAGGGACAGACCTGTTCACAGTGCTGTACGCCAGTGTTATACAGTGACAGACCTGTCCCCAGTTCTGTACCCCAAGAGTTATACAGTGACAGACCTGACCCAAGTCCTGTACCCCAGTGTTATACAGTGACAGACCTGTTCCCAACGCTATAGCTCAATGTTATGCAGTGACATACCTGTTTCCAGTCCTATACCCCAGTGTAATACAGTGACGACCTGTTCCCTGTCCTGTTCCCAAGTGTTATACAGTGACAGACCTGTTCCCAAAGCTGTACCCCAGTGCTATACAGTGACAGACCTGTTCACAGTCCTGTTCCCCAGTGTTATACAGTGACAGACCTGTCACCAGTCCTGTCCCCAGTGTTATGCAGTGACAGACCTGTCTCCAGTCCAGTTCAAAGTGTTATACAGTGACATACCAGTTCCCAGTCCTGTGCTCCAGTGTTGTACAGTGACAGATCTGATCCCAGTCCTGTTCACCACTGTTATACTGTGACAGTCCTCTCCCCAGTCCAGTAACCCAGTATTATACAGTAACAGACCTGTCCCCAGTCCTGTACCCCAGTGTTATACAGTGACAAACCTGTCCCCAGTCCTGTACCCCAGTGTTATACAGTGACAGACCTTTCACCAGTCCTGTAACCCAGTGTTATACAGTGACAGACCTGCTCCCAGTCCTGTGCTGCAGTGTTATACAGTGACAGATCTGATCCCAGCCCTGTTCCCCAGTGTTATACAGTGACAGACATGTCCACAGTCCTGTTCCCAGTGTTATACAGTGACAGAACTGTCCCAAGTCCAGCACCCCAGTGTTAAACAGTGACAGACCTGTCCCCAGCCCTGTACCCCAAGAGTTATACAGTGACAGAACGGTCCCGAGTCCTGTACCCCAGTGTTATACAGTGTCAGACCTCTCCCCAGTCCTATACCCCGGTGTTATACAGTCACGACCTGTTCCCATTCCTGTTCCCCAGTGTTATACAGTAACAGACCTGTTCCCAGACAATGACAGACCTTTCTCCAGTGCTGTTCCCTGTGTTATATAGAGACAGACCTGTTCCCAGTGCTGAACCCCAGTGTTATACAGGGACAGACCTGTTCACAGTGCTGTACGCCAGTGTTATACAGTGACAGACCTGTCCCCAGTCCTGAACCCCAAGAGTTATACAGAGACAGACCTGACCCGAGTCCTGTACCCCAGTGTTATACAGTGACAGGCCTGTTCCCAACGCTATAGCTCAATGTTATGCAGTGACATACCTGTTTCCAGTCCTATACCCCAGTGTAATACAGTGACGACCTGTTCCCTGTCCTGTTCCCAAGTGTTATACAGTGACAGACCTGTTCCCAAAGCTGTACCCCAGTGCTATACAGTGACAAACCTGTTCACAGTCCTGTTCCCCAGTGTTATACAGTGACAGACCTGTCACCAGTCCTGTCCCCAGTGTTATACAGTGACAGACCTGTCTCCAGTCCAGTTCAAAGTGTTATATAGTGACATACCAGTTCCCAGTCCTGTGCTCCAGTGTTGTACAGTGACAGATCTGATCCCAGTCCTGTTCACCACTGTTATACAGTGACAGTCCTGTCCCCAGTCCTGTAACCCAGTATTATACAGTAACAGACGTGTCCCCAGTCCTGCACCCCAGTGTTATACAGTGACAGTCCTGTCCCCAGTCCTGTAACCCAGTATTATACAGTAACAGACCTGTTCCCAGTCCTGTACCCCAGTGTTATACAGTGACAAACCTGTCCCCAGTCCTGTACCCCAGTGTTATACAGTGACAGACCAGTCACCAGTCCTGTAACCCAGTGCTATACAGTGACAAACCTGTTCACAGTCCTGTTCCCCAGTGTTATACAGTGACAGACCTGTCACCAGTCCTGTCCCCAGTGTTATACAGTGACAGACGTGTCTCCAGTCTGGTTCAAAGTGTTATACAGTGATATACCAGTTCCCAGTCCTGTGCTCCAGTGTTGTACAGTGACAGATCTGATCCCAGTCCTGTTCACCACTGTTATACAGTGACAGTCCTGTCCCCAGTCCTGTAACCCAGTATTATACAGTAACAGACCTGTCCCCAGTCCTGTACCCCAGTGTTATACAGTGACAAACCTGTCCCCAGTCCTGTACCCCAGTGTTATACAGTGACAGACCTGTCACCAGTCCTGTAACCCAGTATTATACAGTAACAGACCTGTCCCCAGTCCTGTACCCCAGTGTTATACAGTGACAAACCTGTCCCCAGTCCTGTACCCCAGTGTTATACAGTGACAGTCCTTTCCCCAGTCCTGTAACCCAGTATTATACCGTAACAGACCTGTCCCCAGTCCTGTACCCCAGTGTTATACAGTGACAAACCTGTCCCCAGTCCTGTACCCGTGTAAAACAGTGACAGACCTGTCACCAGTCCTGTAACCCAGTGTTATACAGTGATAGACCTGCCTCCAGTCCTGTTCCCCAGTGTTATAAAGTGACAGACCTGTTCCCAGTCCTGTACCCCAGTGTTATACAGTGACAGACTTGTCACCTGTCCTGTAACCAAGTGTTATACAGTGACAGACCTGTTCCCAGTCCTATACCCCAGTGTTGTACAGTGATGACCTGTTCCCAGTCCTGTTTCCCTGTGTTATACAGTGACAGACCTGTTCCAAGTGCTGTACCCCAGTGTTATACAGTGATGACCTGTTCCCAGGCCTGTACGCCAGTGTTATACAGTGACAGACCCGTCCCCAGTCCTGTACCCCAGTGGTATACAGTGACAGACCTGATCGCAGTCCTGTACCCCAGTGTTATACAGTGAGAGACCTGTTCCCAATCCTGTACCCTAGTATTATATAGTGACAGAGCTGTTCCCCCATCCTGTAACACAGTGTTATACAGAGATAGACCTGTCCCCAATCTTGTACCCCAGTGTTATACAGTGACAGACCTTTCTCCAGTGCTGTTCACCGGGTTATACAGAGACAGACCTGTTCCCAGTCCTGTACCCCAGTGTTATACAGTGATGGACCTTCCTCCAGTCCTGTTCCCAGTGTTATACGGTGAGAGACCTGTTCCCAGTCCTGTGCTCCAGTGTTATACAGTGACAGACCTGTTCCCAGTCCTGTACCCCAGTGTTACACAGTGACAGACCTGCCTCCAGTCCTGTTCCCAGTGTTATACAGTGACAGACCTGCTCCCAGTCCTGTACTCCAGTGTAATACAGTGACAGAACTGTACCGAGTCAAGAACCGCAGTGCTATACAGTGACAGACCTGTCCCCAGCCCTGTACCCCAAGAGTTATACAGTGACAGAACTGTCCCGAGTCCTGTACCCCAGTGTTATACAGTGTCAGACCTCTCCCCAGTCCTATACCCCGGAGTTATACAGTGACGACCTGTTCCCATTCCTGTTCCCCAGTGTTATACAATAACAGACCTGTTCCCAGACAATGACAGACCTTTCTCCAGTGCTGTTCCCTGTGTTATATAGAGACAGACCTGTTCCCAGTGCTGAACCCCAGTGTTATACAGTGACAATCCTGTCCCCAGTCCTGTAACCCAGTATTATACAGTGACAGACCTGTCTCCAGTCCAGTTCAAAGTGTTATACAGTGACATACCAGTTCCCAGTCCTGTGCTCCAGTGTTGTACAGTGACAGATCTGATCCCAGTCCTGTTCACCACTGTTATACAGTGACAGTCCTGTCCCCAGTCCTGTAACCCAGTATTATACAGTAACAGACCTGTCCCCAGTCCTGTACCCCAGTGTTATACAGTGACAAACCTGTCCCCAGTCCTGTACCCCAGTGTTATACAGTGACAGACCTGTCACCAGTCCTGTAATCCAGTGTTATACAGTGATAGACCTGCCTCCAGTCCTGTTCCCCAGTGTTATAAAGTGACAGACCTGTTCCCAGTCCTGTGCTCCAGTGTTATACAGTGACAGACCTGATCCCTGTCCTGTTCACCTGTGTTATACAGTGACATACCTGTTCCCAGTCTGGAGCCCTACTGTTATGCAGTGACAGACCTACCCCATCCTGTAACCAGGTATTAAACAGTAACAGACCTGTCCCCGTCCTGTACCCCAGTGTTATACAGTGACAAACCTGTCCCCAGTACTGTACCCAAGTGTTATACAGTGACAAACCTGTTCCCAGTCCTGTAACCCACTATTATACAGTGACAGACCTGTTCCCAGTCCTGAACTCCAGTGTTATATAGCGACAGACCTGTTCACAGAGCTGCATGCCAGTGTTATACAGTGACAGACCTGTCCCCAGTCCTGTACCCCAGTTTTGTACAGTGACAGACTTGTCACCTGTCCTGTAACCAAGTGTCATACAGTGACAGACCTGTCTCCAGTCCTGTTCCCCAGTGTTAAACAGTGACAGCCCAGTCTCCAGTCCTGTACTCCAGTGTAATACAGTGACAGAACTGTACCGAGTCAAGAACCCCAGTGTTATACAGTGACAGACCTGTCCCCAGTCCTGTACCCCAGTGTTATACCCTGACAGACCTGTCCCGAGTCCTGTACCCCAGTTTTATACAGTGTCAGACCTGCCCCCTGTCCTGTACCCCAGTGTTATACAGTGACAAACCTGTCCCCAGTCCTGTACCCCAGTGTTATACCCTGACAGACCTGTCCCCAGCCCTGTACACCAGTGTTATACAGTGACAGAACTGTCCCGAGTCCTGTACCTCAGTGTTAGACAGTGTCAGACCTGTCCCCAGTCCTATACCCCGGTGTTATACAGTCACGACCTGTTCCCATTCCTGTTCCCCAGTGTTATACAGTAACAGACCTGTTCCCAGACAGTGACAGACCTTTCTCCAGTGCTGTTCCCTGTGTTATATAGAGATAGACCTGTTCCCAGTGCTGTACCCCAGTGTTATACAGGGACAGACCTGTTCACAGTGCTGTACGCCAGTGTTATACAGTGACAGACCTGTCCCCAGTTCTGTACCCCAAGAGTTATACAGTGACAGACCTGACCCAAGTCCTGTACCCCAGTGTTATACAGTGACAGACCTGTTCCCAACGCTATAGCTCAATGTTATGCAGTGACATACCTGTTTCCAGTCCTATACCCCAGTGTAATACAGTGACGACCTGTTCCCTGTCCTGTTCCCAAGTGTTATACAGTGACAGACCTGTTCCCAAAGCTGTACCCCAGTGCTATACAGTGACAGACCTGTTCACAGTCCTGTTCCCCAGTGTTATACAGTGACAGACCTGTCACCAGTCCTGTCCCCAGTGTTATACAGTGACATACCTGTTCCCAGTCTGGAGCCCTACTGTTATGCAGTGACAGACCTACCCCATCCTGTAACCAGGTATTAAACAGTAACAGACCTGTCCCCGTCCTGTACCCCAGTGTTATACAGTGACAAACCTGTCCCCAGTACTGTACCCAAGTGTTATACAGTGACAAACCTGTTCCCAGTCCTGTAACCCACTATTATACAGTGACAGACCTGTTCCCAGTCCTGAACTCCAGTGTTATATAGCGACAGACCTGTTCACAGAGCTGCATGCCAGTGTTATACAGTGACAGACCTGTCCCCAGTCCTGTACCCCAGTTTTGTACAGTGACAGACTTGTCACCTGTCCTGTAACCAAGTGTCATACAGTGACAGACCTGTCTCCAGTCCTGTTCCCCAGTGTTAAACAGTGACAGCCCAGTCTCCAGTCCTGTACTCCAGTGTAATACAGTGACAGAACTGTACCGAGTCAAGAACCCCAGTGTTATACAGTGACAGACCTGTCCCCAGTCCTGTACACCAGTGTTAAACAGTGACAGACCTGTCCCCAGCCCTGTACCCCAAGAGTTATACAGTGACAGAACTGTCCCGAGTCCTGTACCCCAGTGTTATACAGTGTCAGACCTGCCCCCTGTCCTGTACCCCAGTGTTATACAGTGACAAACCTGTCCCCAGTCCTGTACCCCAGTGTTATACCCTGACAGACCTGTCCCCAGCCCTGTACACCAGTGTTATACAGTGACAGAACTGTCCCGAGTCCTGTACCTCAGTGTTAGACAGTGTCAAACCTGTCCCCAGTCCTATACCCCGGTGTTATACAGTCACGACCTGTTCCCATTCCTGTTCCCCAGTGTTATACAGTAACAGACCTGTTCCCAGACAGTGACAGACCTTTCTCCAGTGCTGTTCCCTGTGTTATATAGAGATAGACCTGTTCCCAGTGCTGTACCCCAGTGTTATACAGGGACAGACCTGTTCACAGTGCTGTACGCCAGTGTTATACAGTGACAGACCTGTCCCCAGTTCTGTACCCCAAGAGTTATACAGTGACAGACCTGACCCAAGTCCTGTACCCCAGTGTTATACAGTGACAGACCTGTTCCCAACGCTATAGCTCAATGTTATGCAGTGACATACCTGTTTCCAGTCCTATACCCCAGTGTAATACAGTGACGACCTGTTCCCTGTCCTGTTCCCAAGTGTTATACAGTGACAGACCTGTTCCCAAAGCTGTACCCCAGTGCTATACAGTGACAGACCTGTTCACAGTCCTGTTCCCCAGTGTTATACAGTGACAGCCCTGTCACCAGTCCTGTCCCCAGTGTTATACAGTGACAGACCTGTCTCCAGTCTGGTTCAAAGTGTTATACAGTGACATACCAGTTCCCAGTCCTGTGCTCCAGTGTTGTATAATGACAGATCTGATCCCAGTCCTGTTCACCACTGTTATACAGTGACAGTCCTGTCCCCAGTCCTGTAACCCAGTATTATACCGTAACAGACCTGTCCCCAGTCCTGTGCCCCAGTGTTATACAGTGACAAACCTGTCCCCAGTCCTGTTCCCCAGTGTTATACAGTGACAGATCTGTTCCCAGTCCTGTACCCCACTATTATACAGTGACAGACTTGTTCCCAGTCCTGTACCCCAGTGTTATGCAGTGATGACCTGTTCCCAGTCCGGTACCCCAGTGTTATACAGTGACAGACATGTTCACAGTGCTGTACGCCAGTGCTATACAGTGACAGACCTGTCCCCAGTCCTATACCCCAAGAGTTATACAGTGGCAGATCTGTCGACCAGTCCTGTACCCCAGTGTTATACAGTGACAGACTTGTTCCCAGTCCTATACCCCAGTGTTGTACAGTGACGACCTGTACCCAGTCCTGTTTCCCTGTGTTATACAGAGACAGACCTGTTCCATGTGCAGTACTTCAGTATTATACAGTGATGACCTGTTCCCAGGCCTGTACGCCAGTGTTATACAGTGACAGACCTGTCCCCAGTCCTGTACCCCAGTGTTATACAGTGACAGACCCATCCCCAGTCCTGTACCCCAGTGTTATACAGTGACAGACCCGTCCCCAGTCCAGTAACCCTGTGTTATACATGACAGACCAGTTCCCAGTCCTGTCCCCCAGTGTTATACAATCACAGTCCTGATCACAGTCCTGTACCCCACTGTTATGCAGTGATGACCTGTTCCCAGTCCGGTACCCCAGTGTTATACAGTGACTGAACTTTTCCAGTCCTGTACGCCAGTGTTATACAGTGACAGACCTATCCCCAGTCCAGTTCCCAGTGTTATACAGTGACACACATGTCCCCAGTACTGTGCACCAGTGTTATACAGTGACAAACCTGTTCCCAGTCCTGTACCCCACTAATATACAGTGACAAACCTGTTCCCAGTCCTGTACGCCACTCTTATGCAGTGATGACCTGTTCCCAGTCCGGTACCCCGGGCTTATACAGTGACAGACCTGTTTCCAGTCCTGTACGCCAGTGTTATACAGTGACAGACCTATCCCCAGTCCTGTTCCCAGTGTGATACAGTGACAGACCTGCCTCCAGACCTGTTCCCCAGTGTTATACAGTGACAGACCTGTCCCCAGTCCTATACGCCAGTGTTATACAGTGACAGACCTGTGCTCAGTCCTGTACGCCAGTGTTATACAGAGACAGACCTGTTCTCAGTCCTGTACCTCAGTGTTATACAGAGACAGATATGTCCCACGAACTGTAGACCAGTATTATACAGTACAGACCTGTCCCCAGTACTGTACCCCAGTGTTATACAGTGACAAACCTGTCCCCAGTCCTGTACCCCAGTGTTATACAGTGACAGACCCATCCCCAGTCCTGTACCCCAGTGTTATACAGTGACAGACCCGTCCCCAGTCCAGTAACCCTGTGTTATACATGACAGACCAGTTCCCAGTCCTGTCCCCCAGTGTTATACAATCACAGTCCTGATCACAGTCCTGTACCCCACTGTTATGCAGTGATGACCTGTTCCCAGTCCGGTACCCCAGTGTTATACAGTGACTGAACTTTTCCAGTCCTGTACGCCAGTGTTATACAGTGACAGACCTATCCCCAGTCCAGTTCCCAGTGTTATACAGTGACACACATGTCCCCAGTACTGTGCACCAGTGTTATACAGTGACAAACCTGTTCCCAGTCCTGTACCCCACTAATATACAGTGACAAACCTGTTCCCAGTCCTGTACGCCACTCTTATGCAGTGATGACCTGTTCCCAGTCCGGTACCCCAGGCTTATACAGTGACAGACCTGTCTCCAGTCCTGTACGCCAGTGTTATACAGTGACAGACCTGTCTCCAGTCCTGTACGCCAGTGTTATACAGTGACAGACCTATCCCCAGTCCTGTTCCCAGTGTGATACAGTGACAGACCTGTCCCCGGTGCTGTACTCCATTGTTATACAGTGACAGATCTGTCCCCAGTAATGTACCCCAGTGGTATACAGTGACAGACCGATCCCCAGTCTTGTGGCCCAGAGTTATACAGTGACAGACCTGTTCAAGGTCCTGTACGCCAGTGTAATACAGTGACAGACCTGTCCCCAGTCTTGTGCCCCAGTGTTATACAGTGACAGACCTGTTCTCATTCCTGTACCCCAATGTTATACAGCGACAGACCTGTTCCCCATCCTGTACCCCAGTGTTGTACAATGAAAGACCTGTCTCCAGTCCTGTTCCCCAGTGGTATGCAGTAACAGACAAATACCCAGTGCTGTAACCCAGTGTTATACAGTGACAGGCCTGTTCCCAGTCCTGTACCTCAGTGTTATACTGTGACAGATCTGTCCCCAGACCTGTAGCCCAGCATTATACAGTACAGACCTGTCTCCAGTCCTGTACCCCAGTGTGATACAGTGACAGACCTGTCCCCAGTCCTGTGCCCCAGTGTTATACAGTGACACACCTGTCCCCAGTACTGTACCCCAGTGTTATACAGTGACAAACCTGTCCCCAGTCCTGTACCCCAGTGTTATACAGTGACAGACCCATCCCCAGTCCTGTACCCCAGTGTTATACAGTGATGACCTGTTCCCAGTCCTGTACCCCAGTTTTGTACAGTGACAGACTTGTCACCTGTCCTGTAACCAAGTGTCATACAGTGACAGACCTGTCTCCAGTCCTGTTCCCCAGTGTTAAACAGTGACAGCCCAGTCTCCAGTTCTGTACTCCAGTGTAATACAGTGACAGAACTGTACCGAGTCAAGAACCCCAGTGTTATACAGTGATGGACCTGTCCCCAGTCCTGTACACCAGTGTTAAACAGTGACAGACCTGTCCCCAGCCCTGTACCCCAAGAGTTATACAGTGACAGAACTGTCCCGAGTCCTGTACCCCAGTGTTATACAGTGTCAGACCTGCCCCCTGTCCTGTACCCCAGTGTTATACAGTGACAAACCTGTCCCCAGTCCTGTACCCCAGTGTTATACCCTGACAGACCTGTCCCCAGCCCTGTACACCAGTGTTATACAGTGACAGAACTGTCCCGAGTCCTGTACCTCAGTGTTAGACAGTGTCAGACCTGTCCCCAGTCCTATACCCCGGTGTTATACAGTCACGACCTGTTCCCATTCCTGTTCCCCAGTGTTATACAGTAACAGACCTGTTCCCAGACAGTGACAGACCTTTCTCCAGTGCTGTTCCCTGTGTTATATAGAGATAGACCTGTTCCCAGTGCTGTACCCCAGTGTTATACAGGGACAGACCTGTTCACAGTGCTGTACGCCAGTGTTATACAGTGACAGACCTGTCCCCAGTTCTGTACCCCAAGAGTTATACAGTGACAGACCTGACCCAAGTCCTGTACCCCAGTGTTATACAGTGACAGACCTGTTCCCAACGCTATAGCTCAATGTTATGCAGTGACATACCTGTTTCCAGTCCTATACCCCAGTGTAATACAGTGACGACCTGTTCCCTGTCCTGTTCCCAAGTGTTATACAGTGACAGACCTGTTCCCAAAGCTGTACCCCAGTGCTATACAGTGACAGACCTGTTCACAGTCCTGTTCCCCAGTGTTATACAGTGACAGCCCTGTCACCAGTCCTGTCCCCAGTGTTATACAGTGACAGACCTGTCTCCAGTCTGGTTCAAAGTGTTATACAGTGACATACCAGTTCCCAGTCCTGTGCTCCAGTGTTGTATAATGACAGATCTGATCCCAGTCCTGTTCACCACTGTTATACAGTGACAGTCCTGTCCCCAGTCCTGTAACCCAGTATTATACCGTAACAGACCTGTCCCCAGTCCTGTGCCCCAGTGTTATACAGTGACAAACCTGTCCCCAGTCCTGTTCCCCAGTGTTATACAGTGACAGATCTGTTCCCAGTCCTGTACCCCACTATTATACAGTGACAGACTTGTTCCCAGTCCTGTACCCCAGTGTTATGCAGTGATGACCTGTTCCCAGTCCGGTACCCCAGTGTTATACAGTGACAGACATGTTCACAGTGCTGTACGCCAGTGCTATACAGTGACAGACCTGTCCCCAGTCCTATACCCCAAGAGTTATACAGTGGCAGATCTGTCGACCAGTCCTGTACCCCAGTGTTATACAGTGACAGACTTGTTCCCAGTCCTATACCCCAGTGTTGTACAGTGACGACCTGTACCCAGTCCTGTTTCCCTGTGTTATACAGAGACAGACCTGTTCCATGTGCAGTACTTCAGTATTATACAGTGATGACCTGTTCCCAGGCCTGTACGCCAGTGTTATACAGTGACAGACCTGTCCCCAGTCCTGTACCCCAGTGTTATACAGTGACAGACCCATCCCCAGTCCTGTACCCCAGTGTTATACAGTGACAGACCCGTCCCCAGTCCAGTAACCCTGTGTTATACATGACAGACCAGTTCCCAGTCCTGTCCCCCAGTGTTATACAATCACAGTCCTGATCACAGTCCTGTACCCCACTGTTATGCAGTGATGACCTGTTCCCAGTCCGGTACCCCAGTGTTATACAGTGACTGAACTTTTCCAGTCCTGTACGCCAGTGTTATACAGTGACAGACCTATCCCCAGTCCAGTTCCCAGTGTTATACAGTGACACACATGTCCCCAGTACTGTGCACCAGTGTTATACAGTGACAAACCTGTTCCCAGTCCTGTACCCCACTAATATACAGTGACAAACCTGTTCCCAGTCCTGTACGCCACTCTTATGCAGTGATGACCTGTTCCCAGTCCGGTACCCCGGGCTTATACAGTGACAGACCTGTTTCCAGTCCTGTACGCCAGTGTTATACAGTGACAGACCTATCCCCAGTCCTGTTCCCAGTGTGATACAGTGACAGACCTGCCTCCAGACCTGTTCCCCAGTGTTATACAGTGACAGACCTGTCCCCAGTCCTATACGCCAGTGTTATACAGTGACAGACCTGTGCTCAGTCCTGTACGCCAGTGTTATACAGAGACAGACCTGTTCTCAGTCCTGTACCTCAGTGTTATACAGAGACAGATATGTCCCACGAACTGTAGACCAGTATTATACAGTACAGACCTGTCCCCAGTACTGTACCCCAGTGTTATACAGTGACAAACCTGTCCCCAGTCCTGTACCCCAGTGTTATACAGTGACAGACCCATCCCCAGTCCTGTACCCCAGTGTTATACAGTGACAGACCCGTCCCCAGTCCAGTAACCCTGTGTTATACATGACAGACCAGTTCCCAGTCCTGTCCCCCAGTGTTATACAATCACAGTCCTGATCACAGTCCTGTACCCCACTGTTATGCAGTGATGACCTGTTCCCAGTCCGGTACCCCAGTGTTATACAGTGACTGAACTTTTCCAGTCCTGTACGCCAGTGTTATACAGTGACAGACCTATCCCCAGTCCAGTTCCCAGTGTTATACAGTGACACACATGTCCCCAGTACTGTGCACCAGTGTTATACAGTGACAAACCTGTTCCCAGTCCTGTACCCCACTAATATACAGTGACAAACCTGTTCCCAGTCCTGTACGCCACTCTTATGCAGTGATGACCTGTTCCCAGTCCGGTACCCCAGGCTTATACAGTGACAGACCTGTCTCCAGTCCTGTACGCCAGTGTTATACAGTGACAGACCTATCCCCAGTCCTGTTCCCAGTGTGATACAGTGACAGACCTGTCCCCGGTGCTGTACTCCATTGTTATACAGTGACAGATCTGTCCCCAGTAATGTACCCCAGTGGTATACAGTGACAGACCGATCCCCAGTCTTGTGGCCCAGAGTTATACAGTGACAGACCTGTTCAAGGTCCTGTACGCCAGTGTAATACAGTGACAGACCTGTCCCCAGTCTTGTGCCCCAGTGTTATACAGTGACAGACCTGTTCTCATTCCTGTACCCCAATGTTATACAGCGACAGACCTGTTCCCCATCCTGTACCCCAGTGTTGTACAATGAAAGACCTGTCTCCAGTCCTGTTCCCCAGTGGTATGCAGTAACAGACAAATACCCAGTGCTGTAACCCAGTGTTATACAGTGACAGGCCTGTTCCCAGTCCTGTACCTCAGTGTTATACTGTGACAGATCTGTCCCCAGACCTGTAGCCCAGCATTATACAGTACAGACCTGTCTCCAGTCCTGTACCCCAGTGTGATACAGTGACAGACCTGTCCCCAGTCCTGTGCCCCAGTGTTATACAGTGACACACCTGTCCCCAGTACTGTACCCCAGTGTTATACAGTGACAAACCTGTCCCCAGTCCTGTACCCCAGTGTTATACAGTGACAGACCCATCCCCAGTCCTGTACCCCAGTGTTATACAGTGATGACCTGTTCCCAGTCCAGTACCCCAGTGTTATACAGTGACTGAACTTCTCCAGTCCTGTACGCCAGTGTTATACAGTGACAGACCTATCCCCAGTCCAGTTCCCAGTGTTATACAGTGACAGACATGTCCCCAGTACGGTGCCCCAGTGTTATACAGTCACAAACCTGTTCCCAGTCCTATACCCCACTAATATCCAGTGACAGACTTGTTCCCAGTCCGGTACCACAGTCTTATACAGTGACAGACCTGTCTCCAGTCCTGTATGCCAGTGTTATACAGTAACAGTCCTATCCCCAGTCCTGTTCCCAGTGTTATACAGTAACAGACTTGTCCCCGGTGCTGTACTCCATTGTTATACAGTGACAGACCTGTCCCCAATAATGTACCCCAGTGGTATACAGTGACAGACAGGTCCCCAGTCTTGTGGCACAGAGTGAAACAGTGACAGACCTGTTCCAGGTCCTGTACGCCAGTGTAATACAGTGACAGACCTGTTCCCAGTCCTGTATGCCAATGTTATACAGTGACAGACCTGTTCTCATTCCTGTACCCCAGTGTTATACAGTGACAGACTTGTTCATAATCCTGTACCCCAGTGTTGTACAATGAAAGACCTGTCCCCAGTCCTGTTCCCCAGTGGTATACAGTGACAGACCAGTACCCAGTCCTGTAACCCAGTGTTATACAGTGACAGATCTGTCCCCAGTCCTGTACCCCAGTGTTATACAGTGACAGACCTGTCCCCAGTCCTGTGCCACAGTGTTGTACAGTGACAAACCTGTTTCCAGTCCTGTGCCCCAGTGTTATACAGTGACAGACCTGTTTCCTGTCCTTTGCCCCAGTGTTATACATTGACAGACCTGTTCTCAGTCCTGTTCGCCAGTGTTAAACAGTGACAGACCCATCCCCAGTCCTGTACCCCAGTGTTATGCAGTGATTACCTGTTCCCAGTTCGGCACCCCAGTGTTATACAGTGACTGACCTTCTCCAGTCCTGTACGCCAGTGTTATACAGTGACAGACCTATCCCCAGTCCAGTTCCCAGTGTTATACAGTGACAGACATGTCCCCAGTACTGTGCCCCAGTGTTATATAGTGACAAACCAGTTCCCAGCTCTGAATGCCACTAATATACAGTGACAGACCTGTTCCCAGTCCTGTACGCCACTGTTATGCACTGATGACCTGTTCCCAGTCCGGTACCCCAGTCTTATACAGTGACAGACCTGTCTCCAGACCTGTATGCCAGTGTTATACAGTAACAGACCTATCCCCAGTCCTGTTCCCAGTGTTATACAGTGACAGACCTGACCCCGGTGCTGCACTCCATTGTTATACAGTGACAGACCTGTCCCCAGTAATATACCCCAGTGGTATACAGTGAGACAGGTCCCCAGTCTTGTGGCCCAGAGTTATACAGTGACAGACCTGTTCCAGGTCCTGTACGCCAGTGTAATACAGTGACAGACCTGTGCACAATCCTGTACCCCAGTGTTATACAGAGACAGACCTGTCCCCAGTCTTGTGCCCCAGTGTTATACAGTGACAGACCTGTTCCCAGTCCTGTATGCCAGTGTTATACAGTGACACACCTGTTCTCAGTCCTGTAACCCGTGTTACACAGTGACAGACCGGTTCTCAGTCCTGTAACCCAGTGTTATACAGTGACAGACCTGCCTACAGTCCTGTTCCCCAGTGTTATACAGTGACAGACCTGTCCCCAGTCCTGTTCCCCAGTGTTATACAGTGACAGACCTGTCCCCAGTCTTGTGCCCCAGTTTTATACAGTGACAGGCCTGTTCCCAGTCCTATACGCCAGTGTTATACAGTGACAGACCTGTTCTCAGTCCTGTACGCCAGTGTTATACAGTGACAGACCTGTTCTCAGTCCTGTAACCCAGTGTTATACAGTGACAGACCTGTTCTCAGTCCTGTAACCCAGTGTTACACAGTGACAGGCCTGGTCCCAGTCCTGTACGCGGGTGTTGTACAGTGACAGACCTGTTCTCAGTCCTGTACGCCAGTGTTATACAGTGACAGGCTTGTTCCCAGTCCTGTATGCCAGTGCTATACAGTGACAGACCTGTTCTCATTCCTGTACCCCAATGTTATACAGCGACAGACCTGTTCCCCGTCCTGTACCCCAGTGTTGTACAATGAAAGACCTGTCTCCAATCCTGTTCCCCAGTGGTATGAAGTAACAGACAAATACCCAGTTCTGTAACCCAGTGTTATACAGTGACAGATCAGTCCCCAGTCCTGTTCCCCCCTTTTATACAGTGACAGACCTGTTCCCAGTCCTGTAACCCAGTGTTATACAGTGACAGATCTGTCCCCAGACCTGTAGCCCAGTATTATAAAGTACAGACCTGTCCCCAGTCCTGTTCCCTCCTTTTATACAGTGACAGACCTCTTCCCAGTCCTGTAACCCAGTGTTATATAGTGACAGATCTGTCCCCAGACCTGTAGCCCAGTATTATAAAGTACAGACCTGTCCCCAGTCCTGTGCCCCAGTGTAATATAGTGAGAGACCTGTCCCCAGTGCTGTCCCCCAGTGTAATACAGTAACAGACTTGTCCCCAGTCCTGTGCCCCAGTGTAATACAATGACAGACCTGTCCCCAGTCCTGTACCCCAGTGTTATACAGTGACAGACCTGTCCCCAGTCCTTTATCCCAGTGTTATACAGTGACAGACCTGTTCCCAGTCCTGTACCCCAGTGTTATACAGTGACACACCTGTCCCCAGTCCTGTACCCCAGTGTTATACAGTGACAGACCTGTACCCAGTCCTGTTCCTCAGTGTTATACAGAGACAGACCTGTGCCCCGTCCTGTTCCCCAGTGTTATACAGTGACCGCCCTGTCCCCAGTCCTGTACCCCAGTGTTATACAGTGACAGACCTGTCCTCAGTCTTGGGCCCCATAGTCATACAGTGATAGACCTGTTTCCAGTCCTGTACGCCAGTGTTATACAGTGACTGACCTGTTCTCAGTCCTGTACGCCAGTGTTATACAGTGAAAGACCTGTTCTCAGTCCTGTAACCCAGTGTTATACAGTGACAGACCTGTTTCCAGTCCTGTTCCCCAGTGTTATTCAGTGACAGACCAGTACCCACTCCTGTTCGCCAGTGTTATACAGTGACATACCTGTCCCCAGTCCTGTACCCCAGTGTTATAGAGTGACACACCTGTCCCCAGTCCTGTACCCCAGTGTTATACAGTGACAGACCTGTCCCCAGTCCTGTACCCCAGTGTTATACAGTGACAGACCTGTACCCAGTCCTGTTCCTCAGTGTTATACAGTGACAGACCTGTGCCCCGTCCTGTTCCCCAGTGTTATACAGTGACCGCCCTGTCCCCAGTCCTGTACCCCAGTGTTATACAGTGACAGACCTGTCCTCAGTCTTGGGCCCCACAGTCATACAGTGACAGACCTGTTTCCAGTCCTGTAACCCAGTGTTATACAGTGACAGACCTCTTTCAGTCCTGTAACCCAGAGTTATACAGTGACAGACCTGTTCCCAGTCCTGTACGCCAATGTTATACTGTGACAGACCTGTTCCAATCCTGCACGCCAGTGTTATACAGTGACAGACCTGTTCTCAGTCCTGTACGCCAGTGTTATTACAGTGACAGGCCTGTTCCAAGTCCTGTACGCCAGTGTTATACAGTGACAGACCTGTCCCCAGTCCCGTACCCCAGTGTTATACAGTGACAGACCTGTCCCCAGTCCTGTACCCCTGTGTTATACAGTGACAGACCTGTTCCCAGTCCGGTACCCCAGTGGTAAAAAGTGACAGACCTGTCCCCAGTCTTCTGCCACAGAGTTAAACAGTGACAGACCTGTCCCCAGTCCTGTGCCCCAGTGTTATACAGTGACAGACCTGTTTCCAGTCATGTGCCCCAGTGTGAGACAGTGACAGACCTGTCCCCAGTCCTGCACCCCATTGTTATACTGTGATAGACCTGTCCCCAGTCCTGTACACCAGTGTTATACAGTGACAGACCTGTTTCCAGTCCTGTGCCCATGTGTTATACACTGACTGATCTGTCCCCAGACCTGTACCCAAGTATTATACAGTACAGGCCTGTCTCGAGTCCTGTACGCCAGTGTTATACAGTGACAGACCTGTCCCCGGTGCTGTACCCCAGTGTTATACAGTGACAGACCTGTCCCCAGTCGTTTATCCAGTGTTATACAGTGCAGACCAGTTGCCAGTCCTGTACCCCAGTGTTATACAGTGAGACATCTGTCCCCAGTCCTGTACACCAGCGTTATACAGTGACAGACCTGTCCCCAGTCCTGTTCCCCAGTTTTATACAGTGACAGAACTGTTTTCAGTCCTGTGCCCCAGTGTGAGACAGTGACAGACCTGTCCCCAGTGATGTATCCCAGTGTTATGGAGTGACAGACCTGACCCAAATCCTTACTCCAGTGTTATACAGTGACAGATCTGTCCCCAGTCCTGTTCCCCTGTGTTATACAGTTACAGACCTGTCCCCAGTACTGAGCCCCAGTGTAATACAGTGACAGACCTGTTCCCAGTCCTGTACCCCAGTGGTAAAAAGTGACAGACCTGTCCCCAGTCTTGTGCCACAGAGTAATACAGTGACAGACCGGTTCCCAGTCCTGTATGCCAGTGTTATACAGTGACAGACCGGTTCTCAGTCCTGTAACCCAGTGTTATACAGTGACAGACCTGTTCCCAGTCCTGTACCCCAGGGTTATACAGTGACAGACCTGTTCCCAATCCTGTACCCCAGTGTTGTACAGTGACAGATCTGTCCCCAGTCCGTTTCCCCAGTGTTATACAGTGACAGACCTGGTCCCAGTCCGGTAACCTAGTGTTATACAGTGACAGATATGTCCCCAGTACTGTAACCCAGTGTTATACAGTGACAGACCTGTCCCCAGTCCTGTGCCCTAATGTAATACAGTGACAGACCTGTCTCCAGTCCCGTGCCTCAGTGTAATACAGTGACAGATCTGTCCCCAGTCCTGTAACCCAGTGTAATACAATGACAGACCTGTCTCCAGTCCTGTACCCCAGTGTAATAGTGACAGTCCTGTTCCCAGTCCTGTAACCCTTGTTATACTTTGACAGACCTGTTCTCAGTCGTGTAACCCAGTGTTATACAGTGACAGACCTGTTTCCAGTCCTCTCCCCCAGTGTTATACAGTGACAGACCTGTCCCCAGTCCTGGACCCCAGTGTTATACAGTGACAGACCTGTCCCCAGTCTTGTGCCCCAGAGTTATACAGTGACAGACCGGTTCCCTGTCCTGTACGCCAGTGTTATACAATGACACACCTGTTCTTAGTCCTGTTCCCCAGTGTTATACATTGACAGACTTGTCCCCAGTGCAGTATCCCAGTGTTATAGAGTGACAGACCTGACCCAAATCCTTACCCCAGTGATATACATTGACAGATCTGTCCCCAGTCCTGGACCCCAGTGTTATACAGTGAAAGACCTGACCCCAGTACTGTGCCCCAGTGTAATACAGTGACAGACCTGTTTCCAGTCATGTGCCCCTGTGTTATACAGTGACAGACCTGTTTCAAGTCCTGTGCCCCAGTGTGAGACAGTGACAGACCTGTCCCCAGTCCTGTACCCCAGTGTTATACAGTGACAGACCTGTCCCCAGTCCTGTACCCCTGTGTTATACAGTGACAGACCTGTCTCCAGTCCTGTTCCCCAGTGTTACACAGTGACAGACCTATTCCTAGTCCTGTACACCAGTGTTATACAGTGACTGACCTGTCCCCAGTCTTGTGCCCCAGTGTTATACAGTGACAGACCTGTTCCCAGTCCTGTATTCCAGTGTTATACAGTGACAGAGCTGTTCCCAGTCCTTTAACCCGTGTTATACAGTGACAGACCTGTTCCCAGTCCTGTACCTGTGTAATACAGTGACAGACCTGTCTCCAGTTCTGTGCCCCAGTGTAATACAGTGACAGATCTGTCCCCAGTCCTGTACCCCTGTGTTATATAGTGACAGACCTGTCCCCAGTTCTGTACCCCAGTGTTATGAAGTGACAGACCTGCCCCCAGTCCTGTGCCCCAGTGTTATACAATGACAGACGTGTTCCCAGTCCTGTGTCCCAGTGTTATACAGTGACAAACCTGTCCCCAGTCCTGTAGCCCAGTGTTATACAGTGACAGACCTGTCCCCAGTCTTGTAGCCCAGTCTTATACAGTGACAGACCTGTCCCCAGTCCTGTGCCCCAGTCTTATACAGTGACAGACCTGTCCCCAGTCCTGTGCCCCAGTGTTATACAGTGACAAACCTGTCCCCAATCCTGTAGCCCAGTGTTATACAGTGACAGACCTGTTCCCAATCCTGTACCCCAGTGTTGTACAATGAAAGACCTGTCTCCAGTCCTGTTCCCCAGTGTTATACAGTGACAGACCTGTTCCCAGTCCGGTGTGCCAGTGTTATAAAGTGACAGACCTGTTCCCAGTCCTGTAACCCAGTGTTATACAGTGACAGATATGTCCCCAGTCCTGTAACCCAGTGTTATACAGTGACAGACCTGTCCCCAGTCCTGTGCCCTAGTGTAATACAGTGACAGACCTGTCTCCAGTCCTGTGCCTCAGTGTAATACAGTGACAGATCTGTCCCCAGTCCTGTGCACCTGTGTAATACAGTGACAGATCTGTCCCCAGTCCTGTAACCCAGTGTAATACAGTGACAGACCTGTCTCCAGTCCTGTACCCCAGTGTAATACAGTGACAGACCTGTTCCCAGTCCTGTACCCCAGTGTTATGCAGTGACAGACCTGTCCCCAGTCCTGTGCCCCCGTGTAATACAGTGACAGACCTGCCTCCAGTCTTGTAACCCAGTGTTATACAGTGACAGACCTGTTTCCAGTCCTGTTCCCCAGTGTTATACAGTGACAGACCTGTTTCCAGTCCTGTGCCCCAGTGTTATTCAGTGACAGACCAGTACCCACTCCTGTTCCCCAGTGTTATACAGTGACATACCTGTCCCCAGTCCTGTACCCCAGTGATATAGAGTGACACACCTGTCCCCAGTCCTGTACCCCAGTGTTATACAGTGACAGACCTGTCCCCAGTCCTGTACCCCAGTGTTATACAGTGACAGACCTGTACCCAGTCCTGTACCCCAGTGTTATACAGTGACAGACCTGTCCCCAGTGCTGTGCCCCAGTGTTGTACAGTGACAGACCTATTTCCTGTCCTCTGCCCCAGTGTTATACCGTGACAGACCTGTCCGCAGTCCTGTACCCCAGCGGTATACAGTGACTGACCTGTCCCCAGTCCTGTATGCCAGTGTTATACAGTGACAGACCGGTTCTCAGTCCTGTAACCCAGTGTTATACAGTGACAGACCTGTTCCCAGTCCTGTACCCCAGGGTTATACAGTGACAGACTGTTCCCAATCCTGTATCCCAGTGTTGTACAGTGACAGAGCTGTCCCCAGTCCGTTTCCCCAGTGTTATACAGTGACAGACCTGTTCCCAGTCCGGTAACCTAGTGTTATACAGTGACAGATATGTCCCCAGTACTGTAACCCAGTGTTATACAGTGACAGACCGGTCCCCAGTCCTGTGCCCTAATGTAATACAGTGACAGATCTGTCTCCAGTCCCGTGCCTCAGTGTAATACAGTGACAGATCTGTCCCCAGTCCTGTAACCCAGTGTAATACAATGACAGACCTGTCTCCAGTCCTGTACCCCAGTGTAATAGTGACAGTCCTGTTCCCAGTCCTGTAACCCGTGTTATACGGTGACAGACCTGTTCTCAGTCGTGTAACCCAGTGTTATACAGTGACAGACCTGTTTCCAGTCCTCTCCCCCAGTGTTATACAGTGACAGACCTGTCCCCAGTCCTGGACCCCAGTGTTATACAGTGACAGACCTGTCCCCAGTCTTGTGCCCCAGAGTTATACAGTGACAGACCGGTTCCCTGTCCTGTACGCCAGTGTTATACAATGACACACCTGCTCTCAGTCCTGTTCCCCAGTGTTATACATTGACAGACTTGTCCCCAGTGCAGTATCCCAGTGTTATAGAGTGACAGACCTGACCCAAATCCTTACCCCAGTGTTATACATTGACAGATCTGTCCCCAGTCCTGTTCCCCAGTGTTATACAGTGAAAGACCTGACCCCAGTACTGTGCCCCAGTGTAATACAGTGACAGACCTGTTTCCAGTCATGTGCCCCTGTGTTATACAGTGACAGACCTGTTTCAAGTCCTGTGCCCCAGTGTGAGACAGTGACAGACCTGTCCCCAGTCCTGTACCCAAGTGTTATACAGTGACAGACCTGTCCCCAGTCCTGTACCCCTGTGTTATACAGTGACAGACCTGTCTCCAGTCCTGTTCCCCAGTGTTACACAGTGACAGACCTATTCCTAGTCCTGTACACCAGTGTTATACAGTGACTGACCTGTCCCCAGTCTTGTGCCCCAGTGTTATACAGTGACAGACCTGTTCCCAGTCCTGTATTCCAGTGTTATACAGTGACAGAGCTGTTCCCAGTCCTGTAACCCGTGTTATACAGTGACAGACCTGTTCCCAGTCCTGTACCTGTGTAATACAGTGACAGACCTGTCTCCAGTTCTGTGCCCCAGTGTAATACAGTGACAGATCTGTCCCCAGTCCTGTACCCCTGTGTTATATAGTGACAGACCTGTCCCCAGTTCTGTACCCCAGTGTTATGAAGTGACAGACCTGCCCCCAGTCCTGTGCCCCAGTGTTATACAATGACAGACGTGTTCCCAGTCCTGTGTCCCAGTGTTATACAGTGACAAACCTGTCCCCAGTCCTGTAGCCCAGTGTTATACAGTGACAGACCTGTCCCCAGTCCTGTAGCCCAGTCTTATACAGTGACAGACCTGTCCCCAGTCCTGTGCCCCAGTCTTATACAGTGACAGACCTGTCCCCAGTCCTGTGCCCCAGTGTTATACAGTGACAAACCTGTCCCCAGTCCTGTAGCCCAGTGTTACACAGTGACAGACCTGTTCCCAATCCTGTACCCCAGTATTGTACAATGAAGGACCTGTCTCCAGTCCTGTTCCCCAGTGTTATACAGTGACAGACCTGTTCCCAGTCCGGTGTGCCAGTGTTATAAAGTGACAGACCTGTTCCCAGTCCTGTAACCCAGTGTTATACAGTGACAGATATGTCCCCAGTCCTGTAACCCAGTGTTATACAGTGACAGACCTGTCCCCAGTCCTGTGCCCTAGTGTAATACAGTGACAGACCTGTCTCCAGTCCTGTGCCTCAGTGTAATACAGTGACAGATCTGTCCCCAGTCCTGTGCACCTGTGTAATACAGTGACAGATCTGTCCCCAGTCCTGTAACCCAGTGTAATACAGTGACAGACCTGTCTCCAGTCCTGTACCCCAGTGTAATACAGTGACAGACCTGTTCCCAGTCCTGTACCCCAGTGTTATGCAGTGACAGACCTGTCCCCAGTCCTGTGCCCCCGTGTAATACAGTGACAGACCTGCCTCCAGTCTTGTAACCCAGTGTTATACAGTGACAGACCTGTTTCCAGTCCTGTTCCCCAGTGTTATACAGTTACAGACCTGTTTCCAGTCCTGTGCCCCAGTGTTATTCAGTGACAGACCAGTACCCACTCCTGTTCCCCAGTGTTATACAGTGACATACCTGTCCCCAGTCCTGTACCCCAGTGATATAGAGTGACACACCTGTCCCCAGTCCTGTACCCCAGTGTTATACAGTGACAGACCTGTACCCAGTCCTGTACCCCAGTGTTATACAGTGACAGACCTGTACCCAGTCCTGTACCCCAGTGTTATACAGTGACAGACCTGTCCCCAGTGCTGTGCCCCAGTGTTGTACAGTGACAGACCTATTTCCAGTCCTCTGCCCCAGTGTTATACCGTGACAGACCTGTCCGCAGTCCTGTACCCCAGTGGTATACAGTGACAGACCGATCGCCAGTCTTGTGGCCCAGAGTTATACAGTGACAGACCTGTTCAAGGTCCTGTACACCAGTGTAATACAGTGACAGACCTGTCCCCAGTCTTGTGCCCCAGTGTTATACAGTGACAGACCTGTTCTCATTCCTGTACCCCAATGTTATACAGCGACAGACCTGTTCCCCATCCTGTACCCCAGTGTTGTACAATGAAAGACCTGTCTCCAGTCCTGTTCCCCAGTGGTATGCAGTAACAGACAAATACCCAGTGCTGTAACCCAGTGTTATACAGTGACAGGCCTGTTCCCAGTCCTGTACCTCAGTGTTATACTGTGACAGATCTGTCCCCAGACCTGTAGCCCAGCATTATACAGTACAGTCCTGTCTCCAGTCCTGTACCCCAGTGTGATACAGTGACAGACCTGTCCCCAGTCCTGTGCCCCAGTGTAACACAATGACAGACCTGTCCCCAGTCCTGTAATCCAGTGATATACAGTGACAGACCTGTCCCCAGTCCTGTGTGCCAGTGTTATACAGTGACAGACCTGTTCTCAGTCCCATAACCCATGTTATACAGTGACAGATTTGTTCTCAGTCCTGTTCCCCCGTGTTATACAGTGACAGACCTGTCCCCAGATCTGTTCCCCAGTGTTATACAGTGACATACCTGCCACCAGTCCTGTACCCCAGTGTTATACAGTGACAGACCTGTCCCCAGTGCTGTGCCCCAGTGTTGTACAGTGACAGACCTATTTCCTGTCCTCTGCCCCAGTGTTATACCATGACAGCCCTGTCCGCAGTCCTGTACCCCAATGTTATACAGTGACTGACCTGTCCCCAGTCTTGTGACCCAGAGTTATACAGTGACAGACCTTTTCCCAGTACTGTTCCCCTGTGTTATACAGTGACAGACCTGTTCTCATTCCTGTTCGCCGGTGTTATACAGTCACAGACCTGTCCACAGCCCTGTACCGCAGTGTTACACAGTGATAGACCTGTCTCCAGTCTTGTGCCCCAGTGTTATACGGTGACAGACCTGTTCCCAGGCCTGCGTGCCCGTGTTATACAGTGACAGACCTGTTCTCAGTCCAGTAACCCATGTTATACAGTGACAGATTTGTTCTCAGTCCTGTAACCCAGTGTTATACAGTGGCAGACCTGTTCCCAGTCCTGTACCTCAGTGTTATAGAGTGACAGACCTGTCTCCAGTCTTGTATCCCAGTGTTATACAGTGACAGACCTGTCTGCAGTCCTGTACCCCAGTGTTATACAGTGACTGACCTGTCCCCAGTCTTGTGACCCAGAGTGATACAGTGACAGACCTGTTCCCAGTACTG
The DNA here is from genome assembly GCF_017639515.1 of Carcharodon carcharias. NCBI lineage: Eukaryota > Metazoa > Chordata > Chondrichthyes > Lamniformes > Lamnidae > Carcharodon > Carcharodon carcharias. The sequence goes on along the minus strand of NC_054474.1, from coordinate 116,462,312 downwards.
TTACCCTGTGTTATACAGTGACAGACCTGTTCTCAGTCCTGTTCGCCAGTGTTATACAGTGACAGACCTGTCCACAGTCCTGTACCCCAGAGTTACACAGTGACAGACCTGTCCCCAGTCTGTGCCCCAGTGTTATACAGTGACAAACCTGTTCTCAGTCCTATAACCCATGTTATACAGTGACAGATTTGTTCTCAGTCCTGTAACCCAGTGTTATACAGTGGCAGACCTGTTCCCAGTCCTGTACCTCAGTGTTATAGAATGACAGACCTGTCACCAGTCCTGTACCCCAGTGTTATACAGTGACAGACCTGTCACCAGTCCTGTACCCCAGTGTTATACAGAGACAGACCTGTCCCAAGTCCTGTACCCCAGTGTTACACAGTGACAGATCTGTTCCCAGTCCTGTATGCCAGTGTGAAACAGTCACAGACCTGTTCCAAATCCTGTACGCCAGTGATATACAGTGACAGACCTGTCCCCAGTCCTGTACCCCAGTGTTATACAGTGACAGACCTGTCATCAGTCCTGTACCCCAGTGTTATACAGTGACAGACCTGTCCCCAGTCCTGTACCCCAGTGTTATACAGTGACAGACCTGTTCCCAGTCCTGTACCCCAGTGGTAAAAAGTGACAGACCTGTCCCCAGTCTTGTGCCACAGAGCAATACAGTGACAGACCGGTTCCCAGTCCTGTATGCCAGTGTTATACAGTGACAGACCGGTTCTCAGTCCTGTAACCCAGTGTTATACAGTGACAGACCTGTTCCCAGTCCTGTACCCCAGGGTTATACAGTGACAGACCTGTTCCCAATCCTGTACCCCAGTGTTGTACAGTGACAGATCTGTCCCCAGTCCGTTTCCCCAGTGTTATACAGTGACAGACCTGTTCCCAGTCCGGTAACCTAGTGTTATACAGTGACAGATATGTCCCCAGTACTGTAACCCAGTGTTATCCAGCGACAGACCGGTCCCCAGTCCTGTGCCCTAATGTAATACAGTGACAGACATGTCTCCAGTCCCGTGCCTCAGTGTAATACAGTGACAGATCTGTCCCCAGTCCTGTAACCCAGTGTAATACAATGACAGACCTGTCTCCAGTCCTGTACCCCAGTGTAATAGTGACAGTCCTGTTCCCAGTCCTGTAACCCGTGTTATACGGTGACAGACCTGTTCTCAGTCGTGTAACCCAGTGTTATACAGTGACAGACCTGTTTCCAGTCCTCTCCCCCAGTGTTATACAGTGACAGACCTGTCCCCAGTCCTGGACCCCAGTGTTATACAGTGACAGACCTGTCCCCAGTCTTGTGCCCCAGAGTTATACAGTGACAGACCGGTTCCCTGTCCTGTACGCCAGTGTTATACAATGACACACCTGTTCTCAGTCCTGTTCCCCAGTGTTATACATTGACAGACTTGTCCCCAGTGCAGTATCCCAGTGTTATAGAGTGACAGACCTGACCCAAATCCTTACTCCAGTGTTATACATTGACAGATCTGTCCCCAGTCCTGTTCCCCAGTGTTATACAGTGAAAGACCTGACCCCAGTACTGTGCCCCAGTGTAATACAGTGACAGACCTGTTTCCAGTCATGTGCCCCTGTGTTATACAGTGACAGACCTGTTTCAAGTCCTGTGCCCCAGTGTGAGACAGTGACAGACCTGTCCCCAGTCCTGTACCCCAGTGTTATACAGTGACAGACTTGTCCCCAGTACTGTACCCCTGTGTTATACAGTGACAGACATGTCTCCATTCCTGTTCCCCAGTGTTACACAGTGACAGACCTATTCCTAGTCCTGTACACCAGTGTTATACAGTGACTGACCTGTCCCCAGTCTTGTGCCCCAGTGTTATACAGTGACAGACCTGTTCCCAGTCCTGTATTCCAGTGTTATACAGTGACAGAGCTGTTCCCAGTCCTGTAACCCGTGTTATACAGTGACAGACCTGTTCCCAGTCCTGTACCCGTGTTACACAGTAACAGACCTGTCCCCAGTCTTGTGCCCCAGTGTTATACAGTGAAAGACCTGTTCCCAGTCCGGTGTGCCAGTGTTATACAGTGACAGACCTGTTCTCAGTCCTATAACCCATGTTGTACAGTGACAGATTTGTTCTCAGTCCTGTAACCCAGTGTTATACAGTGGCACACCTGTTGACAGTCCTGTACCTCAGTGTTATACAGTGACAGACCTGTCACCAGTCCTGTACCCCAGTGTTATACAGTGACAGACCTGTCACCAGTCCTGTACCCCAGTGTTATACAGTGACAGACCTGTCCCTAGTCCTGTACCCCAGTGTTATACAGTGACAGATCTGTCCCCAGTCCGTTTCCCCAGTGTTATACAGTGACAGACCGGTTCCCAGTCCAGTATGCCAGTGTTATACAGTGACAGACCTGTTCCCAGTCCTGTAACCTAGTGTTATACAGTGACAGATATGTCCCCAGTCCTGTAACCCAGTGTTATACAGTGACAGACCTGTTCCCAGTCCGGTGTGCCAGTGTTATAAAGTGACAGACCTGTTCTCAGTCCTATAACCCATGTTATACAGTGACAGATTTGTCCTCAGTCCTGTAACCCAGTGTTATACAGTGGCAGACCTGTTGACAGTCCTGTACCCCACTGGTATACAGTGACAGACCTGTCCCCAGTCCTGTGCCCCAGTGTTATACAGTGACAAACCTGTCCCCAGTCCTGTTCCCCAGTGTTATACAGTGACAGACCTGTTCCCAGTCCTGTAACCCAGTGTTATACAGTGACAGATATGTCCCCAGTCCTGTAACCCAGTGTTATACAGTGACAGACCTGTCCCCAGTCCTGTGCCCTAGTGTAATACAGTGACAGACCTGTCTCCAGTCCTGTGCCTCAGTGTAATACAGTGACAGATCTGTCCCCAGTCCTGTGCACCTGTGTAATACAGTGACAGATCTGTCCCCAGTCCTGTAACCCAGTGTAATACAGTGACAGACCTGTCTCCAGTTCTGTGCCCCAGTGTTATACAGTGACAGACCTGCCTCCAGACCTGTTCCCCAGTGTTATACAGTGACAGACCTGTCCCCAGTCCTATACGCCAGTGTTATACAGTGACAGACCTGTGCTCAGTCCTGTACGCCAGTGTTATACAGAGACAGACCTGTTCTCAGTCCTGTACCTCAGTGTTATACAGAGACAGATATGTCCCACGAACTGTAGACCAGTATTATACAGTACAGACCTGTCCCCAGTACTGTACCCCAGTGTTATACAGTGACAAACCTGTCCCCAGTCCTGTACCCCAGTGTTATAGAGTGACAGACCCATCCCCAGTCCTGTACCCCAGTGTTATACAGTGACAGACCCGTCCCCAGTCCAGTAACCCTGTGTTATACATGACAGACCAGTTCCCAGTCCTGTCCCCCAGTGTTATACAATCACAGTCCTGTTCACAGTCCTGTACCCCACTGTTATGCAGTGATGACCTGTTCCCAGTCCGGTACCCCAGTGTTATACAGTGACTGAACTTTTCCAGTCCTGTACGCCAGTGTTATACAGTGACAGACCTATCCCCAGTCCAGTTCCCAGTGTTATACAGTGACACACATGTCCCCAGTACTGTGCACCAGTGTTATACAGTGACAAACCTGTTCCCAGTCCTGTACCCCACTAATATACAGTGACAAACCTGTTCCCAGTCCTGTACGCCACTCTTATGCAGTGATGACCTGTTCCCAGTCCGGTACCCCAGGCTTATACAGTGACAGACCTGTCTCCAGTCCTGTACGCCAGTGTTATACAGTGACAGACCTATCCCCAGTCCTGTTCCCAGTGTGATACAGTGACAGACCTGTCCCCGGTGCTGTACTCCATTGTTATACAGTGACAGATCTGTCCCCAGTAATGTACCCCAGTGGTATACAGTGACAGACCGATCGCCAGTCTTGTGGCCCAGAGTTATACAGTGATAGACCTGTTCAAGGTCCTGTACGCCAGTGTAATACAGTGACAGACCTGTCCCCAGTCTTGTGCCCCAGTGTTATATAGTGACAGACCTGTTCTCATTCCTGTACCCCAATGTTATACAGCGACAGACCTGTTCCCCATCCTGTACCCCAGTGTTGTACAATGAAAGACCTGTCTCCAGTCCTGTTCCCCAGTGGTATGCAGTAACAGACAAATACCCAGTGCTGTAACCCAGTGTTATACAGTGACAGGCCTGTTCCCAGTCCTGTACCTCAGTGTTATACTGTGACAGATCTGTCCCCAGACCTGTAGCCCAGCATTATACAGTACAGACCTGTCTCCAGTCCTGTACCCCAGTGTGATACAGTGACAGACCTGTCCCCAGTCCTGTGCCCCAGTGTTATACAGTGACACACCTGTCCCCAGTACTGTACCCCAGTGTTATACAGTGACAAACCTGTCCCCAGTCCTGTACCCCAGTGTTATACAGTGACAGACCCATCCCCAGTCCTGTACCCCAGTGTTATACAGTGATGACCTGTTCCCAGTCCAGTACCCCAGTGTTATACAGTGACTGAACTTCTCCAGTCCTGTACGCCAGTGTTATACAGTGACAGACCTATCCCCAGTCCAGTTCCCAGTGTTATACAGTGACAGACATGTCCCCAGTACGGTGCCCCAGTGTTATACAGTGACAAACCTGTTCCCAGTCCTATACCCCACTAATATCCAGTGACAGACTTGTTCCCAGTCCGGTACCACAGTCTTATACAGTGACAGACCTGTCTCCAGTCCTGTATGCCAGTGTTATACAGTAACAGTCCTATCCCCAGTCCTGTTCCCAGTGTTATACAGTAACAGACTTGTCCCCGGTGCTGTACTCCATTGTTGTACAGTGACAGACCTGTCCCCAATAATGTACCCCAGTGTTATACAGTGACAGACCTGTTCTCAGTCCTGTAACCCAGTGTTATACAGTGACAGACCTGTTCTCAGTCCTGTAACCCAGTGTTACACAGTGACAGGCCTGGTCCCAGTCCTGTACGCGAGTGTTGTACAGTGACAGACCTGTTCTCAGTCCTGTACGCCAGTGTTATACAGTGACAGGCTTGTTCCCAGTCCTGTATGCCAGTGTTATACAGTGACAGACCTGTTCTCATTCCTGTACCCCAATGTTATACAGCGACAGACCTGTTCCCCGTCCTGTACCCCAGTGTTGTACAATGAAAGACCTGTCTCCAGTCCTGTTCCCCAGTGGTATGAAGTAACAGACAAATACCCAGTTCTGTAACCCAGTGTTATACAGTGACAGATCAGTCCCCAGTCCTGTTCCCCCCTTTTATACAGTGACAGACCTGTTCCCAGTCCTGTAACCCAGTGTTATACAGTGACAGATCTGTCCCCAGACCTGTAGCCCAGTATTATAAAGTACAGACCTGTCCCCAGTCCTGTTCCCCCCTTTTATACAGTGACAGACCTGTTCCCAGTCCTGTAACCCAGTGTTATACAGTGACAGATCTGTCCCCAGACCTGTAGCCCAGTATTATAAAGTACAGACCTGTCTCCAGTCCTGTACCCCAGTGTTATACAGTGACAGACCTGTCCCCAGTCCTGTGCCCCAGTGTAATATAGTGAGAGACCTGTCCCCAGTGCTGTCCCCCAGTGTAATACAGTAACAGACTTGTCCCCAGTCCTGTGCCCCAGTGTAATACAATGACAGACCTGTCCCCAGTCCTGTACCCCAGTGTTATACAGTGACAGACCTGTCCCCAGTCCTTTATCCCAGTGTTATACAGTGACAGACCTGTTCCCAGTCCTGTACCCCAGTGTTATACAGTGACACACCTGTCCCCAGTACTGTACCCCAGTGTTATACAGTGACAAACCTGTCCCCAGTCCTGTACCCCAGTGTTATACTGTGACAGACCCATCCCCAGTCCGGTACCCCAGTGTTATACAGTGACAGACCCGTCCCCAGTCCAGTAACCCTGTGTTATACATGACAGACCAGTTCCCAGTCCTGTCCCCCAGTGTTATACAGTCACAGTCCTGATCCCAGTCCTGTACCCCACTGTTATGCAGTGATGACCTGCTCCCAGTCCGGTACCCCAGTGTTATACAGTGACTGAACTTCTCCAGTCCTGTACGCCAGTGTTATACAGTGACAGACCTATGGCCAGTCCTGTAACCCAGTGTTATACAGTGACAGACCTGCCTCCAGACCTGTTCCCTAGTGTTATACAGTGACAGACCTGCCTCCAGTCCTGTTCCCCAGTGTTATACAGTGACAGACCTGTCCCCAGTCCTGTTCCCCAGTGTTATACAGTGACAGACCTGTCCCCAGTCTTGTGCCCCAGTTTTATACAGTGACAGGCCTGTTCCCAGTCCTATACGCCAGTGTTATACAGTGACAGACCTGTGCTCAGTCCTGTACGCCAGTGTTATACAGAGACAGACCTGTTCTCAGTCCTGTACCTCAGTGTTATACAGAGACAGATATGTCCCACGAACTGTAGACCAGTATTATACAGTACAGACCTGTCCCCAGTACTGTAACCCAGTGTCATACAGTGACAAACCTGTCCCCAGTCCTGTACCCCAGTGTTATACAGTGACAGACCCATCCCCAGTCCTGTACCCCAGTGTTATACAGTGACAGACCCGTCCCCAGTCCAGTAACCCTGTGTTATACATGACAGACCAGTTCCCAGTCCTGTCCCCCAGTGTTATACAATCACAGTCCTGATCACAGTCCTGTCCCCCACTGTTATGCAGTGATGACCTGTTCCCAGTCCGGTACCCCAGTGTTATACAGTGACTGAACTTTTCCAGTCCTGTACGCCAGTGTTATACAGTGACAGACCTATCCCCAGTCCAGTTCCCAGTGTTATACAGTGACACACATGTCCCCAGTACTGTGCACCAGTGTTATACAGTGACAAACCTGTTCCCAGTCCTGTACCCCACTAATATACAGTGACAAACCTGTTCCCAGTCCTGTACGCCACTCTTATGCAGTGATGACCTGTTCCCAGTCCGGTACCCCGGGCTTATACAGTGACAGACCTGTCTCCAGTCCTGTACGCCAGTGTTATACAGTGACAGACCTATCCCCAGTCCTGTTCCCAGTGTGATACAGTGACAGACCTGCCTCCAGACCTGTTCCCCAGTGTTATACAGTGACAGACCTGTCCCCAGTCCTATACGCCAGTGTTATACAGTGACAGACCTGTGCTCAGTCCTGTACGCCAGTGTTATACAGAGACAGACCTGTTCTCAGTCCTGTACCTCAGTGTTATACAGAGACAGATATGTCCCACGAACTGTAGACCAGTATTATACAGTACAGACCTGTCCCCAGTACTGTACCCCAGTGTTATACAGTGACAAACCTGTCCCCAGTCCTGTACCCCAGTGTTATACAGCGACAGACCCATCCCCAGTCCTGTACCCCAGTGTTATACAGTGACAGACCCGTCCCCAGTCCAGTAACCCTGTGTTATACATGACAGACCAGTTCCCAGTCCTGTCCCCCAGTGTTATACAATCACAGTCCTGATCACAGTCCTGTACCCCACTGTTATGCAGTGATGACCTGTTCCCAGTCCGGTACCCCAGTGTTATACAGTGACTGAACTTTTCCAGTCCTGTACGCCAGTGTTATACAGTGACAGACCTATCCCCAGTCCAGTTCCCAGTGTTATACAGTGACACACATGTCCCCAGTACTGTGCACCAGTGTTATACAGTGACAAACCTGTTCCCAGTCCTGTACCCCACTAATATACAGTGACAAACCTGTTCCCAGTCCTGTACGCCACTCTTATGCAGTGATGACCTGTTCCCAGTCCGGTACCCCAGGCTTATACAGTGACAGACCTGTCTCCAGTCCTGTACGCCAGTGTTATACAGTGACAGACCTATCCCCAGTCCTGTTCCCAGTGTGATACAGTGACAGACCTGTCCCCGGTGCTGTACTCCATTGTTATACAGTGACAGATCTGTCCCCAGTAATGTACCCCAGTGGTATACAGTGACAGACCGATCCCCAGTCTTGTGGCCCAGAGTTATACAGTGACAGACCTGTTCAAGGTCCTGTACGCCAGTGTAATACAGTGACAGACCTGTCCCCAGTCTTGTGCCCCAGTGTTATACAGTGACAGACCTGTTCGCATTCCTGTACCCCAATGTTGTACAATGAAAGACCTGTCTCCAGTCCTGTTCCCCAGTGGTATGCAGTAACAGACAAATACCCAGTGCTGTAACCCAGTGTTATACAGTGACAGGCCTGTTCCCAGTCCTGTACCTCAGTGTTTTACTGTGACAGATCTGTCCCCAGACCTGTAGCCCAGCATTATACAGTACAGACCTGTCTCCAGTCCTGTACCCCAGTGTGATACAGTGACAGACCTGTCCCCAGTCCTGTGCCCCAGTGTTATACAGTGACACACCTGTCCCCAGTACTGTACCCCAGTGTTATACAGTGACAAACCTGTCCCCAGTCCTGTACCCCAGTGTTATACAGTGACAGACCCTTCCCCAGTCCTGTACCCCAGTGTTATACAGTGATGACCTGTTCCCAGTCCTGTACGCCAGTGTTATACAGTGACAGACCTATCCCCAGTCCAGTTCCCAGTGTTATACAGTGACAGACATGTCCCCAGTACGGTGCCCCAGTGTTATACAGTGACAAACCTGTTCCCAGTCCTATACCCCACTAATATCCAGTGACAGACTTGTTCCCAGTCCGGTACCACAGTCTTATACAGTGACAGACCTGTCTCCAGTCCTGTATGCCAGTGTTATACAGTAACAGTCCTATCCCCAGTCCTGTTCCCAGTGTTATACAGTAACAGACTTGTCCCCGGTGCTGTACTCCATTGTTATACAGTGACAGACCTGTCCCCAATAATGTACCCCAGTGGTATACAGTGACAGACAGGTCCCCAGTCTTGTGGCACAGAGTGAAACAGTGACAGACCTGTTCCAGGTCCTGTACGCCAGTGTAATACAGTGACAGACCTGTTCCCAGTCCTGTATGCCAATGTTATACAGTGACAGACCTGTTCTCATTCCTGTACCCCAGTGTTATACAGTGACAGACTTGTTCATAATCCTGTACCCCAGTGTTGTACAATGAAAGACCTGTCCCCAGTCCTGTTCCCCAGTGGTATACAGTGACAGACCAGTACCCAGTCCTGTAACCCAGTGTTATACAGTGACAGATCTGTCCCCAGTCCTGTACCCCAGTGTTATACAGTGACAGACCTGTCCCCAGTCCTGTGCCACAGTGTTGTACAGTGACAGACAGGTCCCCAGTCTTGTGCCCCAGTTTTATACAGTGACAGGCCTGTTCCCAGTCCTATACGCCAGTGTTATACAGTGACAGACCTGTTCTCAGTCCTGTACGCCAGTGTTATACAGTGACAGACCTGTTCTCAGTCCTGTAACCCAGTGTTATACAGTGACAGACCTGTTCTCAGTCCTGTAACCCAGTGTTACACAGTGACAGGCCTGGTCCCAGTCCTGTACGCGAGTGTTGTACAGTGACAGACCTGTTCTCAGTCCTGTACGCCAGTGTTATACAGTGACAGGCTTGTTCCCAGTCCTGTATGCCAGTGCTATACAGTGACAGACCTGTTCTCATTCCTGTACCCCAATGTTATACAGCGACAGACCTGTTCCCCGTCCTGTACCTCAGTGTTTTACTGTGACAGATCTGTCCCCAGACCTGTAGCCCAGCATTATACAGTACAGACCTGTCTCCAGTCCTGTACCCCAGTGTGATACAGTGACAGACCTGTCCCCAGTCCTGTGCCCCAGTGTTATACAGTGACACACCTGTCCCCAGTACTGTACCCCAGTGTTATACAGTGACAAACCTGTCCCCAGTCCTGTACCCCAGTGTTATACAGTGATGACCTGTTCCCAGTCCAGTACCCCAGTGTTATACAGTGACTGAACTTCTCCAGTCCTGTACGCCAGTGTTATACAGTGACAGACCTATCCCCAGTCCAGTTCCCAGTGTTATACAGTGACAGACATGTCCCCAGTACGGTGCCCCAGTGTTATACAGTGACAAACCTGTTCCCAGTCCTATACCCCACTAATATCCAGTGACAGACTTGTTCCCAGTCCGGTACCACAGTCTTATACAGTGACAGACCTGTCTCCAGTCCTGTATGCCAGTGTTATACAGTAACAGTCCTATCCCCAGTCCTGTTCCCAGTGTTATACAGTAACAGACTTGTCCCCGGTGCTGTACTCCATTGTTATACAGTGACAGACCTGTCCCCAATAATGTACCCCAGTGGTATACAGTGACAGACAGGTCCCCAGTCTTGTGGCACAGAGTGAAACAGTGACAGACCTGTTCCAGGTCCTGTACCCCAGTGTATTACAGTGACAGACCTGTTCCCAGTCCTGTATGCCAATGTTATACAGTGACAGACCTGTTCTCATTCCTGTACCCCAGTGTTATACAGTGACAGACTTGTTCATAATCCTGTACCCCAGTGTTGTACAATGAAAGACCTGTCCCCAGTCCTGTTCCCCAGTGGTATACAGTGACAGACCAGTACCCAGTCCTGTAACCCAGTGTTATACAGTGACAGATCTGTCCCCAGTCCTGTACCCCAGTGTTATACAGTGACAGACCTGTCCCCAGTCCTGTGCCACAGTGTTGTACAGTGACAGACAGGTCCCCAGTCTTGTGCCCCAGTTTTATACAGTGACAGGCCTGTTCCCAGTCCTATACGCCAGTGTTATACAGTGACAGACCTGTTCTCAGTCCTGTACGCCAGTGTTATACAGTGACAGACCTGTTCTCAGTCCTGTAACCCAGTGTTATACAGTGACAGACCTGTTCTCAGTCCTGTAACCCAGTGTTACACAGTGACAGGCCTGGTCCCAGTCCTGTACGCGAGTGTTGTACAGTGACAGACCTGTTCTCAGTCCTGTACGCCAGTGTTATACAGTGACAGGCTTGTTCCCAGTCCTGTATGCCAGTGCTATACAGTGACAGACCTGTTCTCATTCCTGTACCCCAATGTTATACAGCGACAGACCTGTTCCCCGTCCTGTACCCCAGTGTTGTACAATGAAAGACCTGTCTCCAGTCCTGTTCCCCAGTGGTATGAAGTAACAGACAAATACCCAGTTCTGTAACCCAGTGTTATACAGTGACAGATCAGTCCCCAGTCCTGTTCCCCCCTTTTATACAGTGACAAACCTGTTCCCAGTCCTGTAACCCAGTGTTATACAGTGACAGATCTGTCCCCAGACCTGTAGCCCAGTATTATAAAGTACAGACCTGTCCCCAGTCCTGTTCCCCCCTTTTATACAGTGACAGACCTGTTCCCAGTCCTGTAACCCAGTGTTATACAGTGACAGACCTGTCCCCAGTCCTGTGCCCCAGTGTAATATAGTGAGAGACCTGTCCCCAGTGCTGTCCCCCAGTGTAATACAGTAACAGACTTGTCCCCAGTCCTGTGCCCCAGTGTAATACAATGACAGACCTGTCCCCAGTCCTGTAACCCAGTGTTATACAGTGACAGACCTGTCCCCAGTCCTTTATCCCAGTGTTATACAGTGACAGACCTGTTCCCAGTCCTGTACCCCAGTGTTATACAGTGACACACCTGTCCCCAGTACTGTACCCCAGTGTTATACAGTGACAAACCTGTCCCCAGTCCTGTACCCCAGTGTTATACTGTGACAGACCCATCCCCAGTCCGGTACCCCAGTGTTATACAGTGACAGACCCGTCCCCAGTCCAGTAACCCTGTGTTATACATGACAGACCAGTTCCCAGTCCTGTCCCCCAGTGTTATACAGTCACAGTCCTGATCCCAGTCCTGTACCCCACTGTTATGCAGTGATGACCTGCTCCCAGTCCGGTACCCCAGTGTTATACAGTGACTGAACTTCTCCAGTCCTGTACGCCAGTGTTATACAGTGACAGACCTATGGCCAGTCCTGTAACCCAGTGTTATACAGTGACAGACCTGCCTCCAGACCTGTTCCCCAGTGTTATACAGTGACAGACCTGTCCCCAGTCCTATACGCCAGTGTTATACAGTGACAGACCTGTGCTCAGTCCTGTACGCCAGTGTTATACAGAGACAGACCTGTTCTCAGTCCTGTACCTCAGTGTTATACAGAGACAGATATGTCCCACGAACTGTAGACCAGTATTATACAGTACAGACCTGTCCCCAGTACTGTACCCCAGTGTTATACAGTGACAAACCTGTCCCCAGTCCTGTACCCCAGTGTTATACAGTGACAGACCCATCCCCAGTCCTGTACCCCAGTGTTATACAGTGACAGACCCGTCCCCAGTCCAGTAACCCTGTGTTATACATGACAGACCAGTTCCCAGTCCTGTCCCCCAGTGTTATACAATCACAGTCCTGATCACAGTCCTGTACCCCACTGTTATGCAGTGATGACCTGTTCCCAGTCCGGTACCCCAGTGTTATACAGTGACTGAACTTTTCCAGTCCTGTACGCCAGTGTTATACAGTGACAGACCTATCCCCAGTCCAGTTCCCAGTGTTATACAGTGACACACATGTCCCCAGTACTGTGCACCAGTGTTATACAGTGACAAACCTGTTCCCAGTCCTGTACCCCACTAATATACAGTGACAAACCTGTTCCCAGTCCTGTACGCCACTCTTATGCAGTGATGACCTGTTCCCAGTCCGGTACCCCAGGCTTATACAGTGACAGACCTGTCTCCAGTCCTGTACGCCAGTGTTATACAGTGACAGATCTGTCCCCAGTAATGTACCCCAGTGGTATACAGTGACAGACCGATCGCCAGTCTTGTGGCCCAGAGTTATACAGTGACAGACCTGTTCAAGGTCCTGTACACCAGTGTAATACAGTGACAGACCTGTCCCATGTCTTGTGCCCCAGTGTTATACAGTGACAGACCTGTTCTCATTCCTGTACCCCAATGTTATACAGCGACAGACCTGTTCCCCATCCTGTACCCCAGTGTTGTACAATGAAAGACCTGTCTCCAGTCCTGTTCCCCAGTGGTATGCAGTAACAGACAAATACCCAGTGCTGTAACCCAGTGTTATACAGTGACAGGCCTGTTCCCAGTCCTGTACCTCAGTGTTATACTGTGACAGATCTGTCCCCAGACCTGTAGCCCAGCATTATACAGTACAGACCTGTCTCCAGTCCTGTACCCCAGTGTGATACAGTGACAGACCTGTCCCCAGTCCTGTGCCCCAGTGTAATACAATGACAGACCTGTCCCCAGTCCTGTATCCAGTGATATACAGTGACAGACCTGTCTCCAGTCCTGTACGCCAGTGTTATACAGTGACAGACCTATCCCCAGTACTGTTCCCAGTGTTATACAGAGACAGACCTGTCCCCGGTGCTGTACTCCAGTGTTATACAGTGACAGACCTGTCCCCAGTCCTTTATCCCAATGTTATACAGTGACAGACCTGTTCCCAGTCCTGGACCCCAGTGTTATACAGTGGCACACCTGTCCCCAGTACTGTATCCCAGTGTTATACAGTGACAGGCCTGTTCCCAGCGCTATAGCCCAGTGTTATGCAGTGATAGACCTGTTTCCAGTCCTACACCCCAGTGTAATACAGTGACAACCTGTTCCTAGTCCTGTTGTCCAGTGTTATACAGTGACAGACATGTTCCCAAAGCTGTACCCCAGTACTATACAGTGACAGACCTGTCCCCAGTCCTGTCCCCAGTGTTATACAGTGACAGACCTGTCCCCAGTCCGGTATCCCAGTGTTATACAGTGACAAACCTGTCCCCCGTCCTGTACCCCAGTGGGAAACAGAGACAGACCTGTCCCCAATCTTGTATCCCAGTGTTATACAGTGACAGATCTGTCTCCAGTCCTGTTCCCAGTGTTATACAGTGACACACCTGCTCCCAGTCCAGTGCTCCAGTGTTGTACAGTGACAGACCTGTTCCCAGTCCGGAGTCCCACTATTATACAGTGACAGACCTGATCCTAGTCCTGTTCCCCAGTGTTATACAGTGACAGACTTGTCCCCAGTCCTGTACTCCAGTGTTATACAGTGACAAACCTGTCCCCAGTACTGTACCCCAGTGTTATACAGTGACAAACCTGTTCCCAGTCCTGGACCCCACTATTATACAGTGACAGACCTGTTTCCAGTCCTGAACCCCAGTGTTATGCAGTGATGACCTGTTCCCAGTCTGGTACCCCAGTGTGATACAGTGACAGACCTGTTCACAGTGCTATACGCCAGTGTTATACAGTGACAGGCCCCGGTCCAGAGCCCCAGTGTTATACAGTGACAGACCTGTCACCAATCCTGTAACCCAGTGTTATACGGTGAAAGACCTGTTCACAGTGCTGTACGCCACTGTTATACAGTGACAGACCTATTTTCAGTCCTGTACGCCAGTGTTATACAGTGACAGACCTGTTCTCAGTCCTGTAACCGAGTGCTATACAGTGACAGACCTGTTCTCAGTCCTGTAACCCAGTGTTATACAGGGACAGGCCTGTTCCCAGTCCTGTACGCCAGTGTTGTACAGTGAGAGACCTGTTCTCAGTCCTGTACGCCGGTGTTATACAGTGACAGACCTGTTCCCAGTCCTGTATGCCAGTGTTATACAGTGACAGACCTGTACTCATTCTTGTACCCCAGTGTTATACAGTGACAGACCTGTTCCCAATCCTGTACCCCAGTGTTGTACAATGAAAGACCTGTCTCCAATCCTGTTCCCCAGTGGTATACAGTAACAGACCAGTACCCAGTCCTGTAACCCAGTGATATACAGTGACAGATCTGTCCATAGTCCTGTACCCCAGTGTTATATAGTGACAGACCAGTCCCCAGTCCTTTATCCCAGTGTTATACAGTGACAGACCTGTTCCCAGTCCTGTACCCCAGTGTTATACAGTGACACACCTGTCCCCAGTACTGTACCCCAGTGTTATACAGTGACAAACCTGTCCCCAGTCCTGTACCCCAGTGTTATACAGTGACAGACCCATCCCCAGTCCTGTACCCCAGTGTTATACAGTGATGACCTGTTCCCAGTCCAGTACCCCAGTGTTATACAGTGACTGAACTTCTCCAGTCCTGTACGCCAGTGTTATACAGTGACAGACCTATCCCCAGTCCAGTTCCCAGTGTTATACAGTGACAGACATGTCCCCAGTACGGTGCCCCAGTGTTATACAGTGACAAACCTGTTCCCAGTCCTATACCCCACTAATATCCAGTGACAGACTTGTTCCCAGTCCGGTACCACAGTCTTATACAGTGACAGACCTGTCTCCAGTCCTGTATGCCAGTGTTATACAGTAACAGTCCTATCCTCAGTCCTGTTCCCAGTGTTATACAGTAACAGACTTGTCCCCGGTGCTGTACTCCATTGTTATACAGTGACAGACCTGTCCCCAATAATGTACCCCAGTGGTATACAGTGACAGACAGGTCCCCAGTCTTGTGGCACAGAGTGAAACAGTGACAGACCTGTTCCAGGTCCTGTACGCCAGTGTAATACAGTGACAGACCTGTTCCCAGTCCTGTATGCCAATGTTATACAGTGACAGACCTGTTCTCATTCCTGTACCCCAGTGTTATACAGTGACAGACTTGTTCATAATCCTGTACCCCAGTGTTGTACAATGAAAGACCTGTCCCCAGTCCTGTTCCCCAGTGGTATACAGTGACAGACCAGTACCCAGTCCTGTAACCCAGTGTTATACAGTGACAGATCTGTCCCCAGTCCTGTACCCCAGTGTTATACAGTGACAGACCTGTCCCCAGTCCTGTGCCACAGTGTTGTACAGTGACAAACCTGTTTCCAGTCCTGTGCCCCAGTGTTATACAGTGACAGACCTGTTTCCTGTCCTTTGCCCCAGTGTTATACATTGACAGACCTGTTCTCAGTCCTGTTCGCCAGTGTTAAACAGTGACAGACCCATCCCCAGTCCTGTACCCCAGTGTTATGCAGTGATTACCTGTTCCCAGTCCGGCACCCCAGTGTTATACAGTGACTGACCTTCTCCAGTCCTGTACGCCAGTGTTATACAGTGACAGACCTATCCCCAGTCCAGTTCCCAGTGTTATACAGTGACAGACATGTCCCCAGTACTGTGCCCCAGTGTTATATAGTGACAAACCAGTTCCCAGCTCTGAATGCCACTAATATACAGTGACAGACCTGTTCCCAGTCCTGTACGCCACTGTTATGCACTGATGACCTGTTCCCAGTCCGGTACCCCAGTCTTATACAGTGACAGACCTGTCTCCAGACCTGTATGCCAGTGTTATACAGTAACAGACCTATCCCCAGTCCTGTTCCCAGTGTTATACAGTGACAGACCTGACCCCGGTGCTGCACTCCATTGTTATACAGTGACAGACCTGTCCCCAGTAATATACCCCAGTGGTATACAGTGAGACAGGTCCCCAGTCTTGTGGCCCAGAGTTATACAGTGACAGACCTGTTCCAGGTCCTGTACGCCAGTGTAATACAGTGACAGACCTGTGCACAATCCTGTACCCCAGTGTTATACAGAGACAGACCTGTCCCCAGTCTTGTGCCCCAGTGTTATACAGTGACAGACCTGTTCCCAGTCCTGTATGCCAGTGTTATACAGTGACACACCTGTTCTCAGTCCTGTAACCCGTGTTACACAGTGACAGACCGGTTCTCAGTCCTGTAACCCAGTGTTATACAGTGACAGACCTGCCTCCAGTCCTGTTCCCCAGTGTTATACAGTGACAGACCTGTCCCCAGTCCTGTTCCCCAGTGTTATACAGTGACAGACCTGTCCCCAGTCTTGTGCCCCAGTTTTATACAGTGACAGGCCTGTTCCCAGTCCTATACGCCAGTGTTATACAGTGACAGACCTGTTCTCAGTCCTGTACGCCAGTGTTATACAGTGACAGACCTGTTCTCAGTCCTGTAACCCAGTGTTATACAGTGACAGACCTGTTCTCAGTCCTGTAACCCAGTGTTACACAGTGACAGGCCTGGTCCCAGTCCTGTACGCGAGTGTTGTACAGTGACAGACCTGTTCTCAGTCCTGTACGCCAGTGTTATACAGTGACAGGCTTGTTCCCAGTCCTGTATGCCAGTGCTATACAGTGACAGACCTGTTCTCATTCCTGTACCCCAATGTTATACAGCGACAGACCTGTTCCCCGTCCTGTACCCCAGTGTTGTACAATGAAAGACCTGTCTCCAGTCCTGTTCCCCAGTGGTATGAAGTAACAGACAAATACCCAGTTCTGTAACCCAGTGTTATACAGTGACAGATCAGTCCCCAGTCCTGTTCCCCCCTTTTATACAGTGACAAACCTGTTCCCAGTCCTGTAACCCAGTGTTATACAGTGACAGATCTGTCCCCAGACCTGTAGCCCAGTATTATAAAGTACAGACCTGTCCCCAGTCCTGTTCCCCCCTTTTATACAGTGACAGACCTGTTCCCAGTCCTGTAACCCAGTGTTATACATTGACAGACCTGTCCCCAGTCCTGTGCCCCAGTGTAATATAGTGAGAGACCTGTCCCCAGTGCTGTCCCCCAGTGTAATACAGTAACAGACGTCCCCAGTCCTGTGCCCCAGTGTAATACAATGACAGACCTGTCCCCAGTCCAGTACCCCAGTGTTATACAGTGACAGACCAGTCCCCAGTCCTTTATCCCAGTGTTATACAGTGACAGACCTGTTCCCAGTCCTGTACCCCAGTGTTATACAGTGACACACCTGTCCCCAGTACTGTACCCCAGTGTTATACAGTGACAAACCTGTCCCCAGTCCTGTACCCCAGTGTTATACTGTGACAGACCCATCCCCAGTCCGGTACCCCAGTGTTATACAGTGACAGACCCGTCCCCAGTCCAGTAACCCTGTGTTATACATGACAGACCAGTTCCCAGTCCTGTCCCCCAGTGTTATACAGTCACAGTCCTGATCCCAGTCCTGTACCCCACTGTTATGCAGTGATGACCTGCTCCCAGTCCGGTACCCCAGTGTTATACAGTGACTGAACTTCTCCAGTCCTGTACGCCAGTGTTATACAGTGACAGACCTATGGCCAGTCCTGTAACCCAGTGTTATACAGTGACAGACCTGCCTCCAGACCTGTTCCCCAGTGTTATACAGTGACAGACCTGTCCCCAGTCCTATACGCCAGTGTTATACAGTGACAGACCTGTGCTCAGTCCTGTACGCCAGTGTTATACAGTGACAGACCTGTTCTCAGTCCTGTACCTCAGTGTTATACAGAGACAGATATGTCCCACGAACTGTAGACCAGTATTATACAGTACAGACCTGTCCCCAGTACTGTACCCCAGTGTTATACAGTGACAAACCTGTCCCCAGTCATGTACCCCAGTGTTATACAGTGACAGACCCATCCCCAGTCCTGTACCCCAGTGTTATACAGTGACAGACCCGTCCCCAGTCCAGTAACCCTGTGTTATACATGACAGACCAGTTCCCAGTCCTGTCCCCCAGTGTTATACAATCACAGTCCTGATCACAGTCCTGTACCCCACTGTTATGCAGTGATGACCTGTTCCCAGTCCGGTACCCCAGTGTTATACAGTGACTGAACTTTTCCAGTCCTGTACGCCAGTGTTATACAGTGACAGACCTATCCCCAGTCCAGTTCCCAGTGTTATACAGTGACACACATGTCCCCAGTACTGTGCACCAGTGTTATACAGTGACAAACCTGTTCCCAGTCCTGTACCCCACTAATATACAGTGACAAACCTGTTCCCAGTCCTGTACGCCACTCTTATGCAGTGATGACCTGTTCCCAGTCCGGTACCCCAGGCTTATACAGTGACAGACCTGTCTCCAGTCCTGTACGCCAGTGTTATACAGTGACAGACCTATCCCCAGTCCTGTTCCCAGTGTGATACAGTGACAGACCTGTCCCCGGTGCTGTACTCCATTGTTATACAGTGACAGATCTGTCCCCAGTAATGTACCCCAGTGGTATACAGTGACAGACCGATCGCCAGTCTTGTGGCCCAGAGTTATACAGTGACAGACCTGTTCAAGGTCCTGTACGCCAGTGTAATACAGTGACAGACCTGTCCCCAGTCTTGTGCCCCAGTGTTATACAGTGACAGACCTGTTCTCATTCCTGTACCCCAATGTTATACAGCGACAGACCTGTTCCCCATCCTGTACCCCAGTGTTGTACAATGAAAGACCTGTCTCCAGTCCTGTTCCCCAGTGGTATGCAGTAACAGACAAATACCCAGTGCTGTAACCCAGTGTTTTACAGTGACAGGCCTGTTCCCAGTCCTGTAACTCAGTGTTATACTGTGACAGATCTGTCCCCAGACCTGTAGCCCAGCATTATACAGTACAGACCTGTCTCCAGTCCTGTACCCCAGTGTGATACAGTGACAGACCTGTCCCCAGTCCTGTGCCCCAGTGTTATACAGTGACACACCTGTCCCCAGTACTGTACCCCAGTGTTATACAGTGACAAACCTGTCCCCAGTCCTGTACCCCAGTGTTATACAGTGACAGACCCATCCCCAGTCCTGTACCCCAGTGTTATACAGTGATGACCTGTTCCCAGTCCAGTACCCCAGTGTTATACAGTGACTGAACTTCTCCAGTCCTGTACGCCAGTGTTATACAGTGACAGACCTATCCCCAGTCCAGTTCCCAGTGTTATACAGTGACAGACATGTCCCCAGTACGGTGCCCCAGTGTTATACAGTGACAAACCTGTTCCCAGTCCTATACCCCACTAATATCCAGTGACAGACTTGTTCCCAGTCCGGTACCACAGTCTTATACAGTGACAGACCTGTCTCCAGTCCTGTACGCCAGTGTTATACAGAGACAGACCTGTTCTCAGTCTTGTACCTCAGTGTTATACAGAGACAGATATGTCCCACGAACTGTAGACCAGTATTATACAGTACAGACCTGTCTCCAGTCCTGTACCCCAGTGTTATACAGTGACAAACCTGTCCCCAGTCCTGTGCCCCAGTGTAATAGTGACAGACCTGTCCCCGGTCCTGTGCCCCAGTGTAATACAATGACAGACCTGTCCTCATTCCTGTACCCCAGTGTTATACAGCGACAGACCTCACTCCAGTCCTGTACGCAGGTGTTATACAGTGATAGACCTATCCCCAGTCCTATTCCCAGTGTTATACAGTGACAGACCTGTCCCCAGTCCTTTATCCCAGTGTTATACAGTGACAGACCAGTTCCCAGTCCTGTACCCCAGTGTTATACAGTGACACACCTGTCCCCAAGTACTGTACCACAGTGTTTTACAGTGACAGACCTGTCCCCAGTCCTGTACCCAAGTGTTATACAGTGACAGACCTGTTCCCAATCCTGTACCCCAGTGTTATACAGTGACAGACCTGTCTCCAGTCCTGTTCCCCAGTGTTATACAGTAACAGACCAGTACCCAGTCCTCTAACCCAGTGTTATACAGTGACAGACCTGTCCCCAGTCCTGTGCCACAGTGTTGTACAGTGACAAACCTGTTTCCAGTCCTGTGCCCCAGTGTTATACAGTGACAGACCTGTTTCCTGTCCTTTGCCCCAGTGTTATACATTGACAGACCTGTTCTCAGTCCTGTTCGCCAGTGTTAAACAGTGACAGACCCATCCCCAGTCCTGTACCCCAGTGTTATGCAGTGATTACCTGTTCCCAGTCCGGCACCCCAGTGTTATACAGTGACTGAACTTCTCCAGTCCTGTACGCCAGTGTTATACAGTGACAGACCTATCCCCAGTCCAGTTCCCAGTGTTATACAGTGACAGACATGTCCCCAGTACTGTGCCCCAGTGTTATATAGTGACAAACCAGTTCCCAGCTCTGAATGCCACTAATATACAGTGACAGACCTGTTCCCAGTCCTGTACGCCACTGTTATGCACTGATGACCTGTTCCCAGTCCGGTACCCCAGTCTTATACAGTGACAGACCTGTCTCCAGACCTGTATGCCAGTGTTATACAGTAACAGACCTATCCCCAGTCCTGTTCCCAGTGTTATACAGTGACAGACCTGACCCCGGGGCTGCACTCCATTGTTATACAGTGACAGACCTGTCCCCAGTAATATACCCCAGTGGTATACAGTGAGACAGGTCCCCAGTCTTGTGGCCCAGAGTTATACAGTGACAGACCTGTTCCAGGTCCTGTACGCCAGTGTAATACAGTGACAGACCTGTGCACAATCCTGTACCCCAGTGTTATACAGAGACAGACCTGTCCCCAGTCTTGTGCCCCAGTGTTATACAGTGACAGACCTGTTCCCAGTCCTGTATGCCAGTGTTATACAGTGACACACCTGTTCTCAGTCCTGTAACCCGTGTTACACAGTGACAGACCTGCCTCAGGTCCTGTTCCCCAGTGTTATACAGTGACAGACCTGTCCCCAGTCCTGTTCCCCAGTGTTATACAGTGACAGACCTGTCCCCAGTCTTGTGCCCCAGTTTTATACAGTGACAGGCCTGTTCCCAGTCCTATACGCCAGTGTTATACAGTGACAGACCTGTTCTCAGTCCTGTACGCCAGTGTTATACAGTGACAGACCTGTTCTCAGTCCTGTAACCCAGTGTTATACAGTGACAGACCTGTTCTCAGTCCTGTAACCCAGTGTTACACAGTGACAGGTCTGGTCCCA
This sequence comes from Carcharodon carcharias, assembly GCF_017639515.1. Classification (NCBI taxonomy): domain Eukaryota; kingdom Metazoa; phylum Chordata; class Chondrichthyes; order Lamniformes; family Lamnidae; genus Carcharodon; species Carcharodon carcharias. The sequence continues at coordinate 116,440,701 of NC_054474.1, read as the reverse complement.
GTCCTGTACGCGAGTGTTGTACAGTGACAGACCTGTTCTCAGTCCTGTACGCCAGTGTTATACAGTGACAGGCTTGTTCCCAGTCCTGTATGCCAGTGCTATACAGTGACAGACCTGTTCTCATTCCTGTACCCCAATGTTATACAGCGACAGATCTGTTCCCCGTCCTGTACCCCAGTGTTGTACAATGAAAGACCTGTCTCCAGTCCTGTTCCCCAGTGGTATGAAGTAACAGACAAATACCCAGTTCTGTAACCCAGTGTTATACAGTGACAGATCAGTCTCCAGTCCTGTTCCCCCCTTTTATACAGTGACAGACCTGTTCCCAGTCCTGTAACCCAGTGTTATACAGTGACAGATCTGTCCCCAGACCTGTAGCCCAGTATTATAAAGTACAGACCTGTCCCCAGTCCTGTTCCCCCCTTTTATACAGTGACAGACCTGTTCCCAGTCCTGTAAACCAGTGTTATATAGTGACAGATCTGTCCCCAGACCTGTAGCCCAGTATTATAAAGTACAGACCTGTCTCCAGTCCTGTACCCCAGTGTTATACAGTGACAGACCTGTCCCCAGTCCTGTGCCCCAGTGTAATATAGTGAGAGACCTGTCCCCAGCCCTGTACCGCAGTGTTACACAGTGATAGACCTGTCTCCAGTCTTGTGCCCCAGTGTTATACGGTGACAGACCTGTTCCCAGGCCTGTGCCCGTGTTATACAGTGACAGACCTGTTCTCAGTCCAGTAACCCATGTTATACAGTGACAGATTTGTTCTCAGTCCTGTAACCCAGTGTTACACAGTGGCAGACCTGTTCCCAGTCCTGTACCTCAGTGTTATAGAGTGACAGACCTGTCACCAGTCCTGTACCCCAGTGTTATACAGTGACAGACCTGTCTGCAGTCCTGTACCCCCAGTGTTACACAGTGACAGACCTGTCTCCAGTCTTGTGCCCCATTGTTATACAGTGACAGATCTGTTCCCAGTCCTGTATGCCAGTGTGATACAGTCACAGACCTGTTCCAAATCCTGTACGCCAGTGATATACAGTGACAGACCTGTTCTCAGTCCTCTAACCCAGTGTTATACAGTGACAGACCCGTCCCCAGTCCTGTACGCCAGTGTTATACAGTGACAGACCTATCCCCAGTCCAGTTCCCAGTGTTATACAGTGACACACATGTCCCCAGTACTGTGCACCAGTGTTATACAGTGACAAACCTGTTCCCAGTCCTGTACCCCACTAATAT